>NW_024580672.1:4531283-4762993 GCF_017639235.1 Corvus kubaryi
ACCGTGTGCTCGTGCTCGTCGGCGCGGGCGCGCAGCGGCAGGAGCGGCAGGAGCAGCAGGAGCAGCCCGGGCGCCGCCATCTCGGGCCTCGGCGTCCCCAGCAGGCCCCGCCGCGGCACCGGCCCGCGCCCGCCGCCGACGCCACTTCCGCCCCGCCCGCCACGTCACCCGCCCGCCCGCCGGAACCGCGGCGGCGCTACGGGAGCGCTACGGGAGCCCCGCCGGCTGGGCGGCGCCCAGGACGGGCCTGCGGGCGGGCACAGAGCGCGGCGGGCGGGACCCGGGGTGCCCGCGCACCGCGGGCCTCGGCACAGCACGGCCAGCAGGAGCGCAGGGAAGCTCCGTTCTTACGTGATGGAAGTGTAGTTGATATTGCGTTTTGATCGGTAAAATAATCTAAAGGTATTTGGGAACAGCGTGGCGCAGGGCTCTGTACAAATACCCTCTGGAGCACAAGGCCTGGGGGGAGCTGCGGTTGTTGAGCCTGGAGAGGAGGAGGCTTAGGGAAGACCTTATCACACTCTACCAGTGCCTGAAAGGAGGCTGGAGCGAGGCAGGTTGGTCTCTTCTCCCAGCCCACCAGTGACAGGACAAGAGGACAGGGCCTCAGGCTTGGACACCAGGTGCAATTTCTTCGCGGAAGGGGTGATCAAACAATGGAAGGGGCTGCTCGGGAGGTGGTGGAGTCACTGGCCCTGGAGGTGTTTAAGGAAAGAGTGGACATGGCACTTGGTACCATGGTCTAGTTGACACGGTGGTGTTCAGTCATAGGTTGGACTCGACATTCTCAGACGTCTTTTCCAAGCTCATCAATTCTGTAATTTTGTGAAATACACAGTCCCATTCTCCACACCCCTCACACAAGCAGCGGGAGCACAGGGCCCAGGGCAAGCGCTGAGGCGGCACAGCCACACCTGGAGCTCGCTCAGGATAAGGTTTCTGTCAGTGCTGGCTAAGACGAAGCCCACAAACCTGCCTCCAAACTTGGACCCACCTCAAACTACAAGTCCACGGTAAAAAAAAAACCCAAACGAACAAAGCCCCCAATCCAAAAAGCTCATGGTATTGAACACTGATTCATCAAACAACTTTTAAATTAAGCAAATATAGTAAAAAATTTCAAAAGCTATCATATATATTCTTAAAAAAGAGGGGGGTTGGAGTTATACCATCTTCTCAAATAAAGAGAGCCAACAAATAAGCACACAGACAACAAATGATGTGAGCAGAAGGCAGGAACTCCATGCTGTTACATGTCACCCATGCTTTGTAGGAATGACGCAGAAAACAGATTTCCCTGTTACCACCATACCTATGCTATTCTCCCTTTGTGGTTTTACACATTGTCTACCTCCCCTGAACATATTTCACAAAGTACATTTAAATGAAGCCTTTCCCAGACAGTACATGCACTATTTCAGTAGAAGCGAGGTCCCTGTAGAGAGATACACTTGCCAAAACCCATGCAAAAGCTATGCCTGTATTACACACACACAGACTAAAAAAAAGAAAACCTAGACAGTTTTGATAACACCATATGTTTCTTCCTAGTCATTGCATCTCAGTCCAAAACAGTCGCTTACCCTTGGGAGACAGAGAGAGGAGGCTTCAGCATCTTCAGTTTATTGAGTACTTAAGTGTCTCAGTAAGCAACAGGGCCAACCAGAGCCATCTGTTGCAGCAGGGTTTGCAAGGCATGCTACAAAGAACAAACACTTTCCCCAGGCCTGCCAGCTGCCACCTGAGTTTGGTGGATTGGTTGATGACCCTACAATTGGGCAGGTCACTTAAGTTTTTACCAGCAATTTTATTATCTGTTCAGTCCTTGAACTCTAATATGCATCAGAAACACTGTTCATTCCCACTTTCCCTCCCAGGCACATTCTTAAGTAACCAGCAATCTGTATGCACTCTTTTCTTCTCTGGTCTCTTCTGATCTTCAGTTTCAGGGCACTTCTCATCCTGGATGGAAGCAACACCACATGCTCACCAGCACAAATTACAGATACAGGGAGTCCATACACTGAGATTCAAGAGGCTTAAAGCAACTAGATGAATCCAACCCAAAGTGGAACACACACTTCGGTGGCTAAGTAGGTGCATCACCTGTAAGAGACTTGGAAGTCATGCCTGCATCCTAATTGTTTACCTGCCTCTAACAGTAAAGCCATTTTAATGCTGTTCCTTTTCTCCTCAATAGGGCGACAGCCTTGCAGTGATGGTTGGTCACTGAGATCCCTCACTAATCCAGCAGAAGTGAGACAGGAACACCTGAAACTACAGCTGCATCTTCAATTTCCCTCCCTTAAGCAGTGCAGAAGGGGCTTGAACAGAATACATTTATAGTATGGCTCAGTTCCCCTTTTCCCAGCTCACCTCTCCTCCAAACCAGAGCCTCAGCATTTGGCTTCATATGATAAGTCAGGTCAGAGTAACGAAGTATCTAAGCTTCAAATGGGAGAGGGACAGAAAGGCTACTTACGAGCTACTTTTCAGCAATTCAGATATAATCATCTCCACAGCACAAGCAATAAAAATCCAGTTCACAACCATAGTATTAGGATTCTGCAAAGGCAAATGCTCAGATAAATCCCTCCCCATAGAGGACATTTGGCTATAACATGGAGGGGATGCAGAATTAAAAATTAGCTTGGAAAGATGGATTCCTGGGCTGCTTAAGTCCAACAGCGTTGAAAGGAAATCTTCATGATATGTATTTTGCTCTTCCTTTCCTGCCTTACAACAGTTTTACCCACATCCTACAAATCTACTTTATGCTGTACCTGGCAGATGTGAAAGCAGACAAATTCCTCTTACTACATCACAGCTCCAAGATCTGGGACACAGCTGCAGTCAGCACCAAGCAGATAGGGAATTTTGGAGCAAAACCAGGGAGCTGTGTGCAAACCAAAGCATGTGACAGCTGAAGAAATCAAGCTGCTGAATTTCTTCTTTTGGTTTATCTCTTTTACCCCTAATTTCTTCACTCATCCTTGCTACTATTTTCCTCATTTCAGCACCAAAACCTCCTTCCAATTTGAGCTAATAGTGCTGGAAACCTTGTTTCATTCCAAGAAGAGCACAGGAAGGCAGCTCTCCTTTCACCATCCCCCTGGCTACTCTGAACAAAAGCAAACTGTCATTGAGAGTCTATAGTGCCAGAGTTACTGGAGACAGCACTGAGATTCCTTTAAAAAATAAAAAAACAAACCAGAAAGGACATTTCTGTATCTGTAGGCCTGCAGCACAACACCTGCATCCCTCTGTCATCAGAGGGATGACATCTCAAAAGGAGAACGTATATGAACTGCATTTGGAGTCACCCAAACCCTGTGAGTTTAATGCATAGATGGTAGATGCATAGAGCATATGCCTATATCCCTGAAAGAAGCAGGGGCTTCTCCACCTTCATTCAGTGCTGGTCAAGTCACAGCTGCTGTCGCTGCTGCAGCTTCACACATTGGGTGGGTTTACCACCCTGCGAGAGAAAGGAACTGCAACTCTGTCACCTGCCCTCCTACAGATGAAGGAGAGCAGACATGCTCAGACAGAAGCTCTACATGTCCTACCTGCACCTGAGGGATCACCTAATACAGATGTATCCCTGTCCTTTTCAAGCCATTCCCCCTCCTTCATCCCTAAAAACCAAGTTGGTAATGGTGTTTAATTCTCTACTCTGAATGTTATCTTGCAGAATTCCCATCTCAGTCACTCAGGGACAACCAGAGCCTTAAACTTGTCCCCCAAGGGTTGGGATATGCACAGATTTCAAGGCCTGGAAGAGAGCCATACCAGGAAGCCTCCTGAAGGTTGTAAGCCCTCAAGCAGAGAAAAGGCTGGACATAGCTGTTGCAGATTCACTGGTAGAAAGGAACAGTAGATGAAGCAAAGTCCAGGCCCCAGGCTGTGCTCCCACTGCAGCCAGCTGAAACACAGCTGATATTTGTAAGGGGTGTGCAGTGATAACTGGAGACTTAACTACTGTTCCAGAGTACGAAGTGAAATGCCTTTGTATTGCTGCTATAAATGACCACATGTAAGAGATACAGAACACAGCAGTGCCACCAATTCCTTCTCTAATTTGAGAGCTCACTCATGATTTTGTAACACCATACCCACACACTCCCTGAAAAAGGTTTAAGTACAGATGGTTTGTGATATAGAAGGTCCCTTACCAACTATCTTGGGAATTTTCATGGTAAATACAGCACACACAATACCTTGTCTGTCCTCTTCCGGGAAGAAGCAGAAAAAGGAAAGGCATTTTCAAGGCTGTATGCAAACTACACTCTTGAACACAGACAATTTCTCATCCTGCCCATGGTTTAATGATTGCTAGAGGGGGATGCTACACCTTCTGAAAGGTCAGTATAACTGTATCCAAAATGTTATGCCAAGCAGTAGTACATTCACCCGCTCCTGCTGTAAGGAGCATTCTTCAAACATCTTATTTTCTTTACTTTTACAAGCATGTTTTCCAGTCAAGCCCTGGTAGACTGTATTGAGGGGTTTGGTAACAATGTTTATCAGGATTTAGTTCCTAAAAGGACAGGTGTGCTTTCTTGATCAAATGGCAAGTTCGTGTTGGTGCAGGGCTCCCAAGACACACATCAGTGTCCTTCCCAATGATGATACCTTTTCTTGAAGCCCCAAAGCACCAAAATTCTTCCAACAAAAGAAGTTATACAACGCCAAGAAGTCCCAGTGAAAATCATGGGAAAAGTTACCAGAGCTTCAGGGAGGATAAAGGAGATGAAATTATTTGGGTCCCACTTATAAATAATTTAAGTCAGCCCAAAAAATTCTGTACAAACACATATATAAACCGAAAAAAATCTCATATTCCACAGATGTTGAGAGATTCAGCGACCTCTTGGGGGCACAGGTGGAGGATAAAAGCGTTCACAGCTTACAGGCCTATAAAAAGAGAATGAAAACACATGTAAAAGCAGTAGCAAATAGAGTTCTGGAACAACACATTGCATGCAATAACATCACATGTAAGAATACTGTACAAGCAATAGTCATACAAGAAGAAAAACAGACTGTCTGATTCAGCAACAGAGCAAATGCCAAGTTGCCAGAGCACTGTTCCTGTCCAAGCTATTTCTTCTGTTCCTCAGCTGCAGTAGTTCTACTATTACTGGAAAGAGATGCTGTAATAGTTGGCTGGAGTAAAACTTTGATAGTATGGTAGCTTTCTCCTGAAATGAAGATGCAATAGGAAGAGATCAAAAGATTCAAAGCCTTTTTTCAAACTAACTGCAGATAAATTCCAGCTATATCCTTGCCAAAGCCAAGCCAACAACACAGAACTTGCTGCACCCACACAGTGGCAATTACTGCTTTAACAGTTGGAGAATTTTATTGATATCTATACTAAGAGAACTTTTTGGGGAATAGATTTCATAGACTTGCACTGGTTGGACTAAAGGAATGTTTACAAGTTATTTAAGTTTGTGATCAAATCAAGGCAAAACTCCTCAACACCTTTCATAAAACCAGTGCAGTTCTTTCTCTAAGACCAGTAACGTGTAAACATGTGCTTTGGAGAGATCTGAACTTTGTAAAAAGAAAAATATCCAAGAGAATGCCAAAAGAAACTTCCCCCTGCACTACACTTTGTATGTTCCAGGAGGATATTCTCAGGAGGGTCAGGTACTAAATCTCTGCCAAGGGCAGGATGCAACTCCACCTGGGTCAGTCTTACTATGGCAAGCGTGGTGTGCTTCACTAGTGCTGCCCCTTGCTGTGCATGAATCACAGCAACAGCACTGCAATAGCCTTATTACCAACTAGGAAAACAGATTCCTCCACATATTACAGATGAGAAACAATGATCTTACAATTCCTAACAGTGTGTGTTGACAGACAGCAGTCTGGTAGACTTTGTTCAAAAACACATTCACTTTCTGCCTTGCTAACTGCCTTGCATTCTGTCCAAGGTTTCCATATGGATTCACTGAAAGCACACATTTGATTTGCATTTTAGTTTTACCTGCTTGCACCTCGAGGAGGCACTCTGGGAGGCCTTTCTGGGAAGGGAAGCCTCTCTACTTGGTGAGGAACTGGGCTGCGGCTCCTTGCTGTTTCTGGGACTTCACTGTCCTACAAAATGAAGAGAAGAGTTTACAGAACAGCAGAATTTGGTTCTTGGTAGCTTTACAAAAGAAGTGGCTACGTTTTGGCATTTCTATAAATGCAATGCCAGCTCTGAGCTTCTTTTTTTTTTTTGCATGAAAACAAAGCCATGTACTTAAGGACAGCAGAGCAGCACGTAGCAGAGGTGAGAACTTACCTCACTGTCCCCTTCCATCCCACTGCTGACACTCAATATGCTCCGAGTGCTGGAGCGGTTACTTGCACTACCTGGAGCGAGTAAGCAAGAGAAAAACTGATTATTAAACCCTGATGATTTAACTGCAAATCCCTAACTCAGGGGTCTTTCTAACCTCATGCTTAATTCTTACACACATAATTAATGCTTGTTTAGATTCAATTATTTTCACTGGGTTTTTCTGTATGTTCAGGATCCAAACAGCAGCATTTCATACAACACAAACCACAGGACCAAACCATTCAATTATGCTTGCTTTCTAGAAGATTTCTGCCTTATCTTTCTTTATCCAGTCTTCTGGTTAAATACTCACAACCATAATCTAACTGAAAAGATCCAATGCCAATATCACCTGGCAAGTCAGGCAAATATTTTCACAAGGGTTACACACCCAACACTTATGTACATTTAAATTATCATTTCCCTATCCTTAACAATTGCATGAAGGTAGATGGCTATGAGCACTGTCATATTCATTCCTAGAGTAAGTGACTGCTTAAGAAGTTTCTGTTCCAAATAGCTGTTTACTACATCCTCTTACAACAATCCTTACTCATCACAGGAATGCTTCCTAGTGTTATTTCCAAGCTAAAAACAAGTTTGTTCAAACAACCTTCAGCACCCATCTATGCAAACCCATTTAACTGCCATGGACGCAGAGTAGGGATTGTTTTTGCAATTAGTCATGCCATCTCCAAAGGTGATGGCAACTCACAAACATATCCAACTGCTATGGCTGGTTTCAGTCATAAATAGATAACATTCTGTAGGGCTGTGAAATACTGGGAAACCTCTATGCTGAAATGGTGACTAGAAAGGTTTTCTCCTAAGATGCAGTCCCTCCCTGCTAGCTTTGGTAAGTCTCATCAGCTGGTACGAACAGCAGCACTTAAGAGTGCTAAATACTGTGGTAGGGTCCATTCTCATAATCACACCATGAGAAAGAGCTCCAAGCTGCACACAGCAAGCTCTGCAGACTTGTTAACACTTCTCTCACATCTGCTTGTATGCAAATCATTGGCTCAGCCAGCTACCTATGGCACCTGTTCTGGATGTATGCCAGCTGCATCTTGCCAAGAGTTACAAAGGTAGTAATGTCACAGGAGCTCAGGTTTCCTTTCAAAGGACCAAACTGATTCTAAATGAGTTCCCCAAGAATTGCTCAGCCTGCAGTAAGAGCAAGAATGCAGGGATTTGCACAAATTAAACCTGATGAAAAGCAAAGATAATAAAAATGTGCAGACTGCCCAAGTCACTCAAGAAGTCCCACAGTTACCAATGAAAAATGCTGTCCTTTACATACAACAATTGAAGTAACAGCATGTAGAGACTGGTTTCCAGCCTGAAATATAACTGCCCTTCAGGCCAGAAGAGCACACAGCCTGCTGGCAGTCACAGCACAGGAGCATCCTTTCCAATAAGAGAGCAGCTGCCATCTACTTTTAAGAACTGAAGGCAGGTGGTACGCCTTCCCTGACAGGGCTCAAGGCAATCTTTTGCTCAGCTTTCAGGTTCTCCTCCTGCAGAGATGCAATCAAAAGATGCCCAAACCACTTGATGCACACCTGGACTTTCTTTTACAGTTTTGAGAACAGCTGGCCTGAGGCATGCAAGGTTTGGGGTGGTATTGTCAGTGCTGGGATTCAGGAACAGAAGTCCTGTCACCTGGCTGACTCTAGGGTCAGGCTGGATAAGTGTGTTCCATCCAGCTTTCCAGGTGACACTCAGAGCTTGCTTACTTGTTGTGCTGGATGTGCTTTCTGTTTTCCAGTCTCCTCGTTTTAACTCTTTTTTTAGCGGAAAAACGTTTTTCCTGGGGGCGTATTCATATATTCCACATTCTGGTTTCCCCAAAGTATTATGAGAATGTCGAATGGGTACTGTAATTTCCAAATCTGGAAAGGAAAATGAACAGCTCAGAAAGGTCTATGCAATTACAGCCTCCAAGAGACGGTTTTGCACTTAAGAACAGAGTTAAACCCAGTTGCATAAGGACAATCATAACTGTACATGAATGAATCAAGATGCACCCCACAGGTGTGGGCATCCTTTTCTTGGCTGTGAAAGTGAGGAGCAAAGCAACTTCCCTATGTTTTTGCCAACTGGCACAGGGATGTGCATATTAAAATATCGCAGAACCACAATACACACAGACACATTTCTGCCTGAAGAGCTTATTAATATGGTTGGCTGCTTCATTACCAGAGAATATCAGAATCAAAGACTGTTACCTGCACTTTTGTCTTTTTTTTGCTTCTCCATTTGCCTCCTGGTTATGCTGTCTCGTAGACGTTTCAGATTTTCCTAAAAACATCACAAGATATTCTTTTCAGGGTTTTGGCTAAAGGAAGATGAGCAGCTTTCTAACAAAACCAGTATAGTATTTTAGCTAACTTTGCAGTCAAGCTGTAACAAAGCTTGCTAGACCTGGCTGAAGTCCAAACCACATCAAAAGGTTTTTAATCTATTCCTTTCAGAAACCCATGTGTGCCTTTCAGAAGCCAAGGTTTTTTCTGATGTTCATAATGTATGTTCAGGTCAAGTTCACATACTCACTGGCAACTGCAAAAAAGCAGCAGACTGGGTTTAGAACTCCCTGTATTTTCTGTTTGCACTGTGACACTGACACAGAAACAAGACCCACAATCAACTGCATAGTCCTTTCCGTACTAATGAACAAAATTCTGACTGCAGGGACAGAAGAGACTGCCATGCAGCCCAGAGTGTGAAGGACAACTCAGAATTCAGGATATCCCCAATGAAGAAATGTAACTGGGAGCAAAGTCTCTTCACCATTGTGTGGCAGCATATTATACCTTACAGTACAAAATGGTAGGGAGGAAAAAGACAACTTTTTTCAGCAGGGAAATATGTAGAAATAGGTAGAAAAGCCGATGAAACAACTGTTGTACCATGAAGCAAAATTTGGAGCAGAGACTTTGAAAGCTGCTCATGGCATGGGGCACAGAGGATACCTTCATCTCTTCTACGTAAATTTACTTAAGTAGCACTGTGTTCTTCAGTGACACAAGAAGGGACTCCTCTGACTGTTTCTGGGTAGAGAGTACCTTTCCAACTGAGAATCAGGAGGAGAAAAGCCTTGCCACTGTTCTGACAGCTTTCAAAACAACACCACCCACTGGAGACCAGATTGCCACAGCATGAACAAGAGGCTCCAAAAGAAGCAGGCTTTTAAAGAGGGAGCCTCACTCTACCTTGAGAATGAAAATTTTAAACTATGACTGATAGTTCCACCAGTCATTATGTCACTGCTGCCAACAAAATGACTCCATCATTCAGTTAAGCCACCCAAACACTCTGCTTTTACTAATAACTGCTGCTAGAACAGTCCTGTAATCATCAGCAAACAATCAGGGAGAAACCAGATCATCTACCAACTAAGACTTTACAGCCAATACACCATCTGGGACACAGAGTCTTCACTGATCTGAAATGGATGAGAAACCAACAAGTTAAATGGTCATCGCAGGAGTCCCCTGCCAGCAGGTAGGTGCTAGGTGACCTCTAGAAAGGTGACTTAGCCAACTGGATTTGATCCAATTCCCTGTATACAGATCCTCAAAAACTAACAATATTACTGCAAGACAAACAGATCTGTAAAACTGCTACCTGCTTGCTGCTTACTGGAAACAGCTCCCCCATGGCAGGAGAGAACTCTGCTAGCTGGGGGACTATGTTAGCAGTCTTCCTTCTCCAACCAGGAAAAAAATGTACCCACACTGAGCAGCTTGTGATATATACCTAGAGACACAGATGTATTTCTTAAACAGTAGTGTAAGTCTGTACCTGCTGGAACCGGAATGATTCTGATCTCTTTTTCTGATTCAGCTGCCACTCCTTAAAATGAAGTACGGCTTCATCCACAGTGAGGATGCCCATTTTCACTTGCTCCTGTAATGTAATCAGCTGCCGCTGGCCCGGGGTTTTCATTCCAGCAAATGGATCATATATGCTTGACTGAGACAGGTCCCTTACAGGCCTGATTATTGTCTCTGAAGAGAGAACACCAGCAAAAATATTATTAAACTTGTGGCATCTGCCTTCCTCACTGAATACAAAGAGATCAAGCACCCTTGATCCAGCAGATATTAAAAAAAGTATTACAGACTGAGTGTTTCCTAAGAAGTATGTCCTTCTTAGGCCATCCTGCTATTTGTCAAGTCTAAAAGCCAAGCTGAGAGGTAGCCTTGTACACAAATATATCCCAGGGATAAGCTCTGCTTTAAAAAACATTGTTTAGTTAAAGAGCACAAAACATATTCCTTAAAGTGCCCTGCTTCCTCAGCAATTCACAGAACAGGGCTTCTACGTTAGCAGTCACAAAGCTGGACTCTTTCTAGGTAATCTGTGTCGTTTAAGTCCAGAAACTGAAAACTCATTCTACTGATGCTGGCATTTTCTAACTCATTTGTAACATAAGAAGAGTTCCCAAGACGTGAGATGTGTTCCCTTCACACTCTACACTTATAAAAGTTTCCAGTGTCACAAAAGGTCAAAAAGATTGGGGTCATTCATAGAGGACTATTATCCCCAGAGCTCTGTAAAACAGTCTATTCAGTCATATTCCACACAAATGAAGCTACCTTAACAGATCTGCTTTTGGATTACTGAAAGGATTTTCAGGGTGAACATCTGACTTACCTTTTTTAACCCTTCCTCTAGGGACATAAATATTCTCAGGTCTTTGAGCCTTCTGTGCAAAAACTGCAAAAGAAACTTTCTTTAGACACTGAAATGCATCTCATGAAGACAGAAATAGCAAGGATGAATATGGCAAGCATATGGAATTCTGCACTGCATTACAGCTTCTGTTACACTTCTAAGTCCATTGAAGAAAACAAAGATTTGTATGGTAGAGTTCCCCTTCTATTGACCTCTAAGAATTTAGCTCAGCCACCTCTAACAGAAATCTGGACATGAATTCCCCATAGTCTTGTCACAGAGGGAAGGAGAAGTCACTTAAATTACTCTCTCACATGTCATCGTGGTTCTTGTGAGAATGTTTGTGATGTATGACCAAGATTTCCAAAGCTCCCTAATAAGCTAAGAGGAATAATCTTCTTCAGTTTCAATAAAACCCCACCTCAGAGGGAGGTATTGAGGTATAAAATCATGTCCTATACAAATGCAGTTGAATCAATGATATCATTACATATCAGCAATGTCTCAATGTATTAGATTAATTGTGTCCTCATAATATCAGGGTCTTTCCTATTTAGTTGGATTTGTTTATACCATTTGGGGGTAATCTGTCATCCTACTGCTTTCATGAAGAGCAAGCTTAGGCCAAGATCTTGGGATATAACATCCTCACATTTTCAGAGTAGGCAAAAGATGAAAAACAGATATGGAATTGGATCCCAAAGGTAACTAACTCCAGGGTCAAATAATCCAGGGATCCTGGCATTTATTTGGCAACTGCAGCCCATGTCAATGCCATTCTACAGTTTACTGGTCTGCATTTTCACTGGTAACCAACTCACTTTTGGAGATGTACAGCTCATTGTCTGGCTGTGGAGAGCTAGATTCTGGTCTTGGAACAGGAACTGGAGGTCTGTTAGCCATTTCCTGTGGAAAAGGGTCTTGTTCCACCGAGTAGTACACATCTTCACCATACTGCTCATGACCACCTTCCTCAGAATCTGGCACATCCATGCTACCGCCTACAATGGAGCAGAGTTTGTAAGAATAACAACCTGGCCACTTCACAGAACACTGGATCCCTCCAGATGTATTATGTACCACATTCTTACCAAGCTGGCCATTTCACAGCCAAAATCATCCAGTGTTACAGTGACTTACATGTGCCAAAAACCTTCACAACAGGACTTTATCTAGTCATTAACATCTAGTAGCATGTAACTGTTTGCCACTATGCCTGTACTATCTGTTTTGAAGAAATAGTGAAAAATCTCCTAACTCTCTTTAAGAACTTGAGGAACAGTTAATTTAATTAATTTCAGTTAATTAACATACTTCAATAGTGAACAAATCAAACAGACCAATGATTTCCAAAAGCTGTATGTGATGGTCTACAAAGTACTACAGAGAATTAGTCCTTTGTCTGAAACAAGCAAACAGTGTGGACTATCTCCTACCCTGAAGAGTTCATGGAGAAATCTCAGGTTCTATTTAATTGTTTTAAATGTGCTACTGCCATCCTTCCCTCAAAATAGGTCTCACCTTCTAAAAACTTGCGGAGCATTGAGTCTTTTGTAGTTACAGAAACTTCATCTCCAGCAACTGGAGTATCTGGTTTGGACTGAAGCATCTCTACATCTGAAAAAAAAAAAAAACCAGAAAGATTAATCTATTAATTATATCCTGAAATACATGGAACGATATAATGTGATATAATACATTGGTGTGGTATTTCTGACTGGACCTTTGGTTTATAGTGACAATCAAAAAAGCTGGAAAAATTACCAGACATTTTCTTCAAAAAAGGCTTCTAAGTTGCTATGTTCAGTCTAATCTGCACAAATCTTTTCCAGCTGCCTGATGCTTACACTTGAGAGTGCCTAACAATGCTATTGAAGTTCTGACAAGGCTTCAAGCAGGCACTGAGTTTTGGCTATTACTGAGAATGTGTTGGCCAGGTGAAAGTTTTGGCCTCTGTATGGTGCTCCTGAGAGGAAACCGTGTGACTTGGCAAAACAAGACATTAAAGGCAATTTTCCCATGACACATAAGATAGTGCTTGCTTTATTTATTGAAATAAAGTCAAAACAGTTGGCTGAGTTAATTACTTGGATCTGGAAGGTGTTTAGAGGGTCAGATGATAATTCAGGATTGAGAAAGGACTGACAAAAACCAATAAGATACTTTCTTAATTCAGTGTTTTGACATGAAGAATTCTGATTTTGAAGAAGAAAATCAACCTCATTGTAATGCTAAAACTAATCTTAAGACTAAAATAAAATGTTAGGTAACCGTGTTCCTAATGATATTAAAGCAAGAGTGATATAAATGGATTGTTGACGCTTATTGATAAAACTGAATTGTTGAGGCATATCTATTACTATGTCATAGATTACTGCTATGTAAACTAGATGGTTTGGGTTACATCTGAGAATATGAAATACTTTTAACTCATTACAGTGGCTCCAGTTCTCTGTTACCTTATTCTCAAACAAGTTCCTGCCAGAAAAATTGACCCTATGATATCTAATCTTCCTTTGATCAGTCTCTGAAAAACCATGGTGGAAGCACATCTTGATCACAATAAATGGGCACACTGCCACAGTATGGCTACACCTAAAATAGCCCCAGTATTATCCTCTACACCACAGCCATATCTACTTACATAGGGGTAATTCCTAGAAAAAGTACCTCAATAGAAGTTAATTATGATTTCCTAGTGAGCCAGCCTCACAAACCTCCAAGTCAGTACAAAAGCTTGAATCCTTTATTTGTGATGGCAGCTGTAAACCAGCCAGCACACTCACTAATTTCAGTGGGGGTCTGCCTGTGTGCTGGTATTCTAAACACCTTCACTTTGAGAGAACCAATCTAAGTGTCGAGAACTGTGCCAATTTATCTGTCACGATACAGGTAAATTTTAAGCACTGTTCAGACAAGCTGTTAATATTCTTCAGGCAAAGACTAACAGACCATGTAAGGAAAACAGAATTTCAATAAAAGAGTCCTGAATGGAAGGCAGCAGAGCTTTGTGTGCAGAAGCAACACACTAGAACTCCAGAAGAAGCAGGAAAGAGAGGCTTTTGTGAGTCCACTTCAAAACTGCTAAGTTACAGGGAGCTCAATTTGCATACACGAAAGAAAATTCCATGCATAGTTTCTGGGAGATCTGGGATTTTCAGGCCTGGAAGAAGGTAAATTTGGCTTAGTGATGTTGAGCTTGTTTTTTAACCCTCCACAGACTTAGTCAGTCAAGCCCATTCAGAGGTGCACTGATTACAAGCAGACCTACTGAACATTTAGAAACTCTCATTACTGCAAACAAGATCAGCTTTGTTCCTTACAAGTCCAACGGGATTTACCACTTATCTCGACCTGAAGGCAGAATAATCCCGGTTTTGGTAGCAAAACTATCCCTGCAGTGGCCAACAACCCTTAGCAGAAAAGAGTTTATGATTTCAAGGAAAGAACCAACACAGTCTTCTGGACTCCATAACCAACAAAAATGTGTGTTATAGTACCATTTAATCTAAAAGAAGAGAAGAACAGCTCACGACCAATATAGCCCATAAGCACAAGTGTTTCAGAAAGAAAGCTTTTCCCCTGAGGCAGCACACTTAAAAACTGCAGAAACAGTAGAAGTTCTCAAGTACCTTAAGGAGGTACTTAAAATATAAGAAGCTAGATTCTCTGCTCACTATGGGAATCATAAAATAGATCAGTGGGATGAAATATAAGAAGCTTAAAAATATAAGAAGCTAGATTCTCTGCTCACTATGGGAATCATAAAATAGATCAGTGGGATGAAGTCAGACCAAACAGACAGGTGAGTAAGAACAGCAACTGCTTAACATAGGTACTTAATTTGGTATTTTCAATTGGCCTCACTAAATATTAATGGAATAATGAAAAAGTTAAACATATGTATATTTATCAGAATTAGCTCTTTATTTTTAGCAATAAACCAAGCAGATTAAAATAATGGTTTTTCAGGTATAATCTTTTCGGTACACATATTTCTACATGTTCACTTTCTTTTGTTCTCAAGTTGTTGAGCTAAAAGCTCAGCTCTTGTTTTTCAGTTTCCCAGTTGTCAGTAAAATCACATCTTACATAGTGTTCTTTTCTGTCAGTGTCAATGTTCCTAGGTACTCAGTACTCAGGAGGAAAAAAGTGGGACATGATATAAAATTCAGTCTCATTTCTATATGTTAATTTATTTGCCCAGGGTTCAGGGAGTCCTCAAAACACTGAAGAAACAGCTCTTGATCTTGTACACTAGCAATTGAAAAAAGGTATACAGCAACTTTATCAGTCAGCCGATGTTAGAACTGCAGCACAGTTTCCTTGTGGAGAGAGGAGAAAAGCTGTAACTGAGGTGCTACTGTGTGTAAGAGAGACAGGGGTCTGAGCAATCCAATCTAAAGATGTCTCTGCCCATTGCAGAGGGCTTGGACTAGGTGAGCTTTAGAGGTACCTTCTGACCCAAACCTTCCTATGATTCTGTAATTCTATGAATATACATACAAAGATCCTCTGCGGCACCCGGGACAAATCCAGCCATGGATTCATAAAGCTCTTCATCGGAGCCTGGATTCAAGGAACACTTCATTAACAGATCAGTGGACAGATGAGCCATGGACTCATAAACAGACTCATCCTCCTCGCCTTGCATCAGCTCTTCCTTAATGTGACTCTTTAGCATATCTGCAGTTTCCTGAAGAGGAAGGAGGACAAGAAAAAAAAAGTTCAAGTCTCATTTAAATAAAGAACCTGGAGAATAAAAGCAAGCAAAAGATACCTCACTTTTTCATCAGTGATGGAAAAAACTGCTGAAGACAGCTCATTCCCAGAAATTAAGGTTTTTCAAATGACTTAAATCCCCACTACAGCAGTCTAGGACAAACGTTTGAGATCTATGTTGTAATAAAAGGTTAAAAAGGCCAAACAAGGGGTGCTGACACATTCTGAGTAGCCAATAAAGCCTCTCACCCCATCACTTTCATGTCCGACCCAATGTCTGCAAACCTCCAGAACATAAGCATAGCTCATTCTAAAAATACAAATGCTTGTCAAAGGCTATTTTGGGGCAAGCATAGCTAACCATAAGGGAGAAAGCTTATCACATGCAGAGCACCTGCAAAATAGCAAAGTTTTAGCTTTGATGTAGACTCAGTTTCAGTTTCTTGGCATTAGCAGCAGCATGTAACACCCAGAGTGGGAGTACACAGACCCTTTTCTGTGACATTGACAGGAAACCTCACAGCAGGCAGCAGCTCATGTAATATAGGCAACTTCTGATTCACAGGAGAGCAGAACCCTTTCTTATATATTTGCAACATAGAGCAGGGGGGGAAGGCAGATCTTCACCAAATCACATACAAGGGAGCAAAATGTAAAGCTTCATCCCATCCTCCTTCCCAAGTTCCAATTATGTCACAAGCACAGCTGTCTTAACAGTTGCAATACCACAAGATATTCTTCCATCCACAAATGCCAACTCATGGGCCCTCAATCCACAGGGCATGTGTGTCAAAGCTGTCTACACATGCTCCCCTCCACAGTCAAAATGGGTCAGGCCAGTAGCTCATGCAATGCTTTACAGATGTGCAGAGGAACCTTTGCCAGAAAGCAAATCAGGTGAGTAAAGGGGTTTACTGGGATTTTCAGATATCCATACTACTAGTGATACTGGTCACTACCTTGCAGTGGTCACACTGGTGCAGATGATTTGTGTGCTTGGTACTGTGCTGCACAGACAACTTGACGGTCAGGAAGGAGGACCTACTCAACACAGCTCTGTCACTGTGCTGGTGGACAGAATATGGGAGGAGCACAGTACTACAATGTACAACAGTGAGAGGTTGGAAGGACTTCTTGCACATCTCTGACTTACTTTACTTGCAAAGATTTTGATCACACAATTTACACCTTCTGCAGCCCTCCTGATCTCAGAATATGGAATGACTTTTATTTAGCTCTAATGTATAATGTCAAGAAGCAAGGCCCAAGTACAAGAACTACCCATGCCTCCTAAATAGGCTTAAACACTACTATAATTAGCTGGCATTAGAACCACACTAAAGCCGGCAGATCTATCACCCAGCATTCAGACAATGTTAGGGACAATTAAACACAACTTTTCAAGCTAAATCAAAGGCAAATAGAATTCATGTGATCTGAGTCAAGGAGCTCCTTATTATTTTGAAGCATACAGGCCAGAAACAGCTCAAATTGAAACAGAAGGATGAACTCCATGCATACACAAGTACTGTACAGAAACAATTGCTTGGTGCAGCTGGAGTCAGGTCCATGTCATAATGTGTAAAAGTCAGAGTGCTGTTTTCTGGGGGTGGGGTTAGCTCAAAGGAAAATGAATTGCAACTTGGGATCACTGATAGAACAAATAGGGAATGGACAGCTACACCAATGCAGGGAGAAATAGGTATCAAGTGGAACAGGCAGACTACACAGATCAGCTGTGAATGGGCTAGTAAGGAATCCTGACTGTACTACAACTAATAAGAGAGCACCTCAGATTGTATCTTCCCAAACATATTCTGTTCCCATATTACTCCCTAAAGTAAGCCGGATGAAGGGGTTGTTTTCCCAGGATCTCAGAATTAGAAGAGTACACGAGGCACCAACCACATCCCTGCAGAAACTTCATTAGATGGATGGATGAAAGGAAGCCAGCATGGTAGACTCTGCTGTGTGCAAAAGCTCCAGGAACATCCCTGGCTCCAGAGAAACACCTAACCCTCCAGCTGAAAGCTTTCAGTGTGGCTGGACGTCTGTGGTCTACACCCTACCACAACAAACTGCACGCTTTATCACCGCGTCACTCCTGCTGAAGTAACACCGAGTGCCAAGCTCAGCGCCAGAGCCTGCACCCAGTGTGGAACAAGGCAGAAATGCTGCTCTGCTTCCTCTTACCACATATTCATCAATGAATTGGCGGAGATCCTTAAAGCCATGCTTTTCTGCTATGGTGTTTGGATAGTGGCCATACTTGTTGGCTACACTGTAGGCCTGCAGCGCTCCAGGGCACGTAAGCAGCAAGGCAGTAAGGTTCTTCAGCCCGTATCTTGCAGAGAAGTGAAGCAGGGTTGGCAACTCCTCATCCCTCTGATCTGTGAGAACAGGAGCCCATTAGGACCTAAGTTTTTCTCTAGTAGCAACAGAGCCAGTAGGTGAGAAACAGACATGGCAAACACACAGACCAAAGCACTTGTGAAAACCCTGAAATGTATATATATGGCTTCAAAATTGAGCTAACTGCACGAATTATCTAGTGCATCTCCAGACTTAAGTCCTATAACCTTTAGTGGGGAATATGGTGCTGTAATAGCTTAAATGTATGTAGGATCACAGGTTTGCAAGGACTTCGTAGATCATCATTACAAAAAGACTGCATACCAACCCAACTGCTCAGTGCCCACTGTGTACCTTAGAGTTATGGGGTTTGGGGGAAAGGACTGGGCTATGGAGAAATGGAACATGGGACAGAAGAACAAAGCAGAAAACCTAGGAGACTTTTGGGGAGCATCATCTCTTCACTCTGGTTTGAAGCTGTCTACATAGCAGCATCTGCCACAGTGCAGGGAAGTAAGAATGATGGATGCAATAAAATAGGGTCACCTGACTCAAATGGCAATCCCCTTTCTATAGACATCATCAGGAATTTCACTTTCTGGCTGAGATCCAAGATTTTTGAGACAGCCTGTGCAGGTACTACACACTGCAGTGTTAAGGTGCTTCAAGGTAAAACCACTGATCCAAACAAAACTTAAAAATAAACCAGAAGTCTTTAAACTTACTTGCTGTCATATCTTCTTCTTCCAGCTGGTTGATTCCAAACAGGTGTAGACCACTGGCAGGAATGTTCTTCTTGAGTGACTCAGTTAACAGTTTGTCCAGGGCTTCTATGCTGTATGGCACAATTTTAAAGGCCTACAGATAAATGGAAAGTGATTTTGTTTGGTAGCGTCTGGAGATTCAGTTAAGGTGAGATTTACATGGTGTTCTTATTATTTAACACAGTCAGAAAACAGTAGGTATAAATACAGAAGGTAGAAATGTTCAGGTCAAGCAAAGAACTTGGATAGCTTCCTGGTGCAGAAAGAGAGTATCATCAAGCTCAACAGATGAGAACCGTACACTCCACAAGACAGAGCACAATGAGAAAGTCACTCATGCAACTGGAAGCACAGAAAACTTGCTTCCTGCTTTCTTGGCAGGTACACACTTCTGAAACTGTTCCAATGAAATGTCACTCCTGCTTTAAGTATGCACTAGTCGATTTTGAATTTTTCTGGTACACTCTCTGGGTTTGGCTTTTGAACTGGTTCTTTGCCACAGGGAAGCATGCACATTCCCTAAGCAGAGGCATCAACCAGTACCAACTGCTCCAAAACTTGAACTAAAAAGTGAGGGAAACACAGTCTCCCCTTCCCCAGGTATACTGGTGACTAACAAGGCTACTCTGTAGGCCTCCACTACATGGCAGATCAGGAACATGCAGGCAGGCAACAGGGCAACATAGCGGAGAACTTCCTCGTGCAAGCTTTACCCCTCTAATAGGGTTCAGGTACCCCACTTGGGCAAAACAGAATAGGAAAACTGAGTGGCTGTATTGAAAAATTAAGTGCTAAGAATCAACTAATCATTTTGTTACTCTGCTTCCTCCAGACAATATGAATCTTTGCTACTATTTACATCTTTTTTAATAATGCCTAGGTACAAATTCCAAAACAATTTTTTTTATGGTACTTTCTGTTATATCAAATTCTGTCATTCCAATCTTTTGAAGTCATCAAGATGAGTGTTGATTGACTGCATTTTTTCTTCTTAGTTTGATAACTTGACTCACCTTAGCCAGCTATGTGCTCCAGAGACAGAAAAGAAATCCATGCTTTCAATAAAAGGGGATATTAGAGTTAGGGGAAAATCCCTAAATAACCTTGCATTTCTTCATTTCAGAAGAGCTACTTCATGGCAAGCACTTTTGATTATGCCCACTTGTCTAGCCTCTGAAAGAGCTGGTTTCCAAAGCAGCTGTTTGCTAAAGTCCTTACCTGGCACATGAACTGTACGGGGTTGGCTGCATTAGCCAACAGATTGCTGATTTCCTCCATGTCAGTATGGTAAGTGACACTTGTTTCTCCCACCACCAAGTCCCCTGAATATATCTGCAGAGGCACTATCCCAGAGGTTAAATCTTTGAAAAGAAAAAGCAAAAATCATCATTAGAACCAACAATGGGCATAAGCTTGCATGACATACTGTGAGAACAGGAGGAGTTTGGATATACTGCCAGATGAATACCAAAACAGTTTCTGCTATATTGAATTCATGAAGAGTCATGAAAAGAGTCATGATCTTGGAACACTAGGTAGGAAAGTACTTTGGAACTACCTTCTTTATAGCTATGTCAACGCACATAACCTGCTAGGTTCTCTGCTAACAGTAGACTGGACCAGTTAAAAGTATTCCACCTCAAACTAGAAAGCCTCTCATCTCTCCACCCCTGGCTTCTCTGGAGCTGTCTATACAGCAGTACCATAAATACAAAGAGCTGGGGAAGAAGGGGAGAGAAATCAGCAAAGTCACTAGGGATTTTGCAACCTCTGTCAGCCTCACTAGTTTCTGAATAAAATCAATTAAAAGGAATTCGAGCTTTGCAACTCTACCCATGCACAGGATTATCTTCTACCTGCACCTTGGAGCTTCTTGATGTTTTGTCCAGTGTACATTTGTAAGTCTGAACTTTCTCTTTGAAACAGATATTTTGAATCCCACTGAAATTAGTCTTTCCCTGTTAACTACTCAGGAGATGATGAAACAGTTAATAACACAAAGGAATTAAACATTATTTCTCTTACTCTTAGAAACTTCAGAGCTTACATTGTACACTCCATCAATGTGAAGGTCATGTTTATAATTCAAACTACAAGTTAGTTTCCAGGTCAGTGTTTATATCATAAGTCTTGACTTAAGGCAGATTAAATTAAGCCTTTATGTGTTGGTGAGGTCACCTTCTTTAAATCAACCCACTTCACTGACTTTATGGGAGTTGCTATAATGACTATTAGTCTCTATTCTCAGAGAGAATGGCACAGTGACTCTTCAAGTGGACAGACCAAAGTAGATGAAACAAAATAATGCTGGGAAAATAATATCAATCTTTAAGGCTCTGAAATCATGCTTTTAAAGTTTAGTGAACCTAAAGTTTAGACAACCTTCAGTTTTGTAAATGTAAATATTTAGAGTGACAGAACATATCTAAATTAAAAGGCAAGCCAGAATAAATAGTTTCAGCTCTGATCACAGAGATCATTACACATTAAGCACATGCCATTAAAGTCATGTAATTATTTACTGGCACTTACCTTCTCTCTTGGTGCCCTGGCAATGCTAATGTGGTGGTGGTCATAACATACAGCTAAGTTCGAAGTGCAATCTGTTCTCAGAACTCCCAGCAAGGTGTTTCCACCCTGCAACCCTACTGCTGCTGAGGGGAAAACAGAGCCCACAAGCAGCAGGCTCCCTCAGTTCCTCATCACAAAAGTATCACGGGTAAGAATGCAAGTTCAAGATTTTCCAGACTCAGGTTTTTCTGCATTGCAACCTTTACCCTTATCCCTCTGGCACTTCTCAGGACAGGCAGGTTGAGACAGAAAGGAAGCAATGGGGAAGGAGAAGGGGGGGAACAAAAAAAATCTCAGTCCAGCTTACTTGGAGCCTTCACAGAGATTGTGTACTCATTCTCCATCTCAGCCACCACACACACAGAGGATGCACTCTCTGGAGAAAACTTAACTTCCGTTTTCATTTCACCATCTAGTTTACATTTCATGATAATATAAACCGTTGTCTGCACCTAAGACAAAAGGCATTACAACACACAGATTCACAACATAAAAACACTTACTTGGTTAAGTCCATTTTCTAGGGATTTTGTTCTCATTGCAACTAACACATCAATTACCATCTATAATTTTCACAGTTTTGAATTGTTTTCAGGAGCATCTTCTAGTCACAGACTAACTGGGCAGGTGGCTTCTGTTACAGCTTGCACCAGCATAAATACAAGTATTAAACTGATAAAACTCCAGATTTATTAGATAGATTTATAAACCGATTAAGGCTAGATTTATAAAATTACTCAGTTTCAACTCTATCCATCTCTTCCCTTAAGCAGCACAGTCACATTCTAAACAGAAACAAAAGGAAGAAACTTAGACTCTTTCCATCTGAGGAGATGCTATACTAAAGAGTGGTGTTTTTCAGACAAGAAGCCATGATCCAAGCTTTTCAGAGTCACTTGCACGGCATACACCAGAACTGTCATATTAGACTGGATCCTGACTGTGGAGATAGTCAGTTCATTGCAGTCACCTTACTCCACTTGCTACCAAAACAGAGGAAGGGAAGAGTGTGAACCTGTCTCACAACACCCACGCCAAGCAGCTGTGTTAATGAGACAGTCATTAAGTGACACCACAGCCTAGACAGCACTAAGCACTGCATGTTACCAAGCTACTCCTGGGCCTAGGGAGCCAAGCCCATGAAACAGAGACATGGAGGACAGGGGACTGAGCAGGAAGGTGACAGAAGAATTCAGGACTAATTTCCAGGCCTGTAAAGCTGACTGTTATAAAGCAGCACAATGGGTTGCACCAGCAGTAAGAACATAGCCCAAGGAGTGGACATACAGTACCCCACATTGTATGCGGTTGGGCTGCACCACTGGACAGTTCCCAGCGCTCCTGGATGATTCATGTTCTTCACTCATGGCAAGTCTGTGGGAGTCAACTGGATTCTTCTCGTCTTCTGTTTCTGTATCAGTCACAGAGTCACAGCCTGAGTCTAAAATAAAATATACAGAGTCCTGTTACATCACTCCCCTTTGCTGAAAATGTCTATCCATCCTGAAAAACAGCCATAAAGGCAGTGGGGTGGAACTTGCTACTCCTCTCAAAGTAATGCTCAGAAATGGGGATCTAGTTGAAGAAAGGGAAACTAGTTTCCTCTTTTTTCCCCTTAGGAGGATTTGAGGGGGAAATTCACAAAGACATAAAAGTAGTAGAGTAGCACTGAATATGCTTATGGAATAAACAACAATGGCACTCTTTGCTGAGCTGAATAGTCCCCTCTGATGTTAGATAGGAAAATTAGCATGTGAATGTGTAATATAAGAATGATCAGCATCTGAACTCATATGACTCAAGCAGCACTTTGATACACTGTAGGATGGGCAGCAGCCTTTAGTCTTACTTTCCTAAAGTAAAAGACGAAAACCAATTTTTCTGTCACTTCAGTAGCATCTTTAGTTTTCTCAATCCTGCTTACCCCAGCTTCCAAGTTCATTACTGCATCAAACAATAAAACATGAAGCAGTAGTCTGAAGGGGTTCAGTTCCTGGAGCAAGAACCATAAGCTCCAGTATCTATACAAGAGTGAAATTGAAAAGTACCAGAACCTTTGCATTGAAAAGTAACAGCATTTTACCTAAACATAATCAAGAGCAGAATAAAGACATGTAAGCCTACAATACATGTGTACAAAACAACATTCTCACTCCCATTTCCCCAAACCAGCACGGATATTGATAGAAGTGAAAACAAACTGAATTGATATCACTGGCTGAAAAAAAAAAACCGAGCCAGAATGAAAACAGATTACCTATCCCTGCCAGGAAATACTGTTCTTATCTAGAGAAAGGAAACAAAAGACAATTATGTATCTACTTAGTACAGAACCCTTTTTTAGCTAGTTTCTACTTCTTGATTCACATGGTTTACATCATTCCCACACACCCTCCCCCCCCCCATCTCCCAGAATATAGGGTGAAAGTCACCGACTTCATTTTGTCAGAAGACTACCATGATTTCTTAAAACTATCTCCCATGGCCAGAATTTTCCAAACCTTGTAAGACTGTGGAGCAGTCAAGGATTTAAGACAACATTTTGAAACTTATGTGTTGTTTACTACTTAGTATAAAACACATCTCTAAAGAGTAGTACAAATTATTCTCCAGATAAAATCTTAGACTTGGACTGTCATTGTTCTTGTATTAGTAAGAAATACTCTATTTAAAATCCTCAGTCCTGATGAGAAAGACCTAAGTGATGAATTGTGCTGTCAAACCTGTGGCACCCTTACAGTGAAGCTGCCAAGAATTCAGATTTCACTCAGAATGCCCCAATCTCCAAGCACATCAATTTTCCACAAATCAAGAGAGCCAAAGTTACTATAAGTGGGCCACCATTAGGGGTTCATGTCCTCTTAGTTTCAAACTGAAGCTAGAAGTCAGTCAGGAATTTTAATCTAGGCTTCTTCAGTGTTATTATTATTACCACCAAAGACTTAAACTTAGGATATTTGTAGTGCTTTGTTACACACTTTTTAAAAAAGTATTTTCTATAAATATAAATGAGATTTTAGGAATTATATTAAATCAACCTTGCTTTCAGGAGACAAGTTTTAAGCCACAGAACTTTAGCAAATCATTCAGCTGAATTTTTTTTCCACAAATTGTGGTGCACACACACTTAACTAAGTATGTGAATCTCTCCACATGGCAAATAAGCCTACTCACAGGAGTACAAGTAGATTGCTGCTTCAATGTTTGCTGTGGAAAGAAGAGAGCCAAAACTTTGCAGCTCTGAAGTTCAAGTAAGGCATGACCACTAATATCAACATTTCTTAAACAAACCTAGAACAGTACATGTAATTTAGCAAACAGATTTTAATACTGCACCAAATCTGAAGATTTAACTAAGCAACTGCTTTGACACAAGGCTGAAGGCGGTCTTCTGGATTTTCAGACTAGTACCAAGTATTAGAAAAAATTAACTGAGGCATTATTGTCCTTAACTCAGTATTTCAATTCATACTGTTCAAAGTCATCAACTGCAAGAACCAGACACATTTTGGGAACCCTTCTTGTAGAGAAACATGGACTACTCCCACCTCGGAGTGCCAGGCTGCCCTGCTGCATACAGAAGAAAAAGCACTGGTCCCACATCCTTCGCTTATACGATAGCTATTGCATCAAGTATTCAGCATATGCAGAGCAAGATGCCCTGTCTTTTAGGGAGAAGAGGCAATTGTTACTAGAATAGTGTCTCTGTAACCTCTGTTGGTTACTTCCAATATGACTAAATCAGAAAGACTAAGCTCCCAGCAGATGAGAGAGCCAATGATGACCAAAACACAGCAACACATTGATGTTCCTGCAACATACGCACAAATGGACACTTGCCAATATCCTGACTTCCAATATCAGGACTTCATCCCCAACGCAATTTGGAACGATTAGTGTGGTAATTTTTACCTCACTTGGCCAACATGTGGTCCTCTTCAGAGAAAAATCAAACCAAAGCTGTGGATCTCAGCTACAACATACAGAAGTAAGCAAGGATAAGAAGGGAGGCAAGGAGAGAACAAGCCCCCAGCCCCTCTGCTTTAACGGTGTTATTTGATACTAGAAACAATTTAGCAAATAAAGAATAACTAGAGCTTTTAAGAAGTTCTGGCATTGCACTTCTGCATTCTTGTAACAGAGTTGACTGCCCGGAGGTCATGTGAGCACAGAGCTGTTAGGTAATACAGGAAGAAGTACGCAGTGTTAATCAGTAATTGGATTAACAGCTGAAGGAACAGGCACTCAGAGTTTCAGGTATGAATTATTCATCTGTTTCTTCATTCAGAAAACACTGACATTTCGAAGTACCAAATTCCCACATAAACGGTGAAGTGATCCTATGATTCATCTTGCAAGTTCCAATCATGTGCCAGTGACTGACTCATGAACATGCAAGCACTGGAAGAGGAAACTGTCCCATTACATTTGATAATATCCATGCTCTAAAGCATTGTTAGATCAGGTTTCCCACTCACTAAGATACTTGAGTAATGACAATCCATTTGCATATACAGATTCAGCAGTTATAACATTGCAATAATACCCAGGCTAGAGAGGCCATCACTGAGGAGATTAACAGACTCATTAAAGTTAAGTGAATACCTGAATTAAGCTTCTCCATGAGCATGTGCCGTAGGTCAACAGCTCGTGGTCATAAAAGGCTCTCCCTTTCTGTTCCCCTTCAAACAGAGGCTACCTCAGGCCTCACTTGACAGCCTGCGAAACACTTGTGAGAATAGCAGCAAGGGGAGGAGATGTGGTCCAAGAAACCCAACCACATTTCCCCTTGAAGAACATGCCCCCCTCCAGGATGCACCAGCAGCTGAGCTGCAGAGAGCAGCCCCACACCCTTCTTGCCTGCCCTGCTGAGCTCCCTGCACAGCTGTCCTGCAGAAACTCACCCCAGGGAAAAGCCCAGTGAAAATATAGGCATGGACATGTGCTTCAAGAGCCTTTTAGCAGCTTTAGAAACTCATATGAAGCAGCCAGTTATTTTGACCTGCTGCTGTAGAGCACACACAGCTCCACCCCGTCATCCATTTCCTCCTGGCAAAGCTGGTGGGCTATCGGCATGGAGCCGACAGCTGTGGTTTCTCACAAGTCAGCTCTTACACCACAAGACATGTGAATGCCTGGAAGAAGTCAGCAGTCTGTCCAGATCACTCTGTCACACGGATATTAATGCTAATGGCACAACTGGGCAACAGCTTGTCTCAAGTTCTGCATGTGCAGACCAGCCCCTCGCTGACATCTGTAAATACCTCCCATTCTGTCCATCAACCAGTTGAGACAATTAGCTCTCACAAGGCCTCAGACTTTCATCTCACTATGCCTGGAATAAGAGGGAAGACCATCAAGGAGAGCTGCTTTTACCTGAAGCTTGCAATTTGCCAGTATCCTTTCCCAAGTGCTAACAAGGACATTAAGTCTCCCAGAGCAATTCCAGCTACACTTTCAAGAAGCAGACAAAGTACTGACAAGTACAGGGAAAGCAGGGAATGTTATCTTTCATCATGCTAACATTAGAGCCCCTGCTTTACCAACGAGATAAATGCTGATCAGGGAAACATCTTGTGATAAACCCTCAGAACTGGGTTATACTGTAGCAACACTTCCCGTTTCAACTGAGTGGAGAGAAGCGTGCAGAAAAACAGCAAGAGAGAACAAAACACATGAAAATGTAAGACTTTGTAAAATTGTCCATACAGAACAAATAACGTATGGGACATCTCCCCCTTCTCTCCAAACTCCTCACCCCAAGCAGCTCATCTACCAGCACAGCACCTACAAACAGATTTTCAATTCTACAAAGAGCATAGTCATGTTTCATATGTCATGCAAAGCTTGAAACCACAAGGAACTATTTCTCATCCTCCATCAAGGAAACAAGGTGTATTTCACTATGTCAAGTTTTGCTAAGTGCCTTGCAGGTCTAGTGGTCAATCTGTGACTGGATCAAGTGTATAAACCTAAAAAACCAGCTCGGGTGCACGGAACAGGACAGAGACAGGGAAGACACTGAGGAAGAAGCAGGGTTCTAGCCACCCAGACAACAGACATCGTGCACATGACCAAAATCTCAAGCAAGAGAGGCTGGAATAGTTCACTTCCACTGGCAGAAAGAGACAACACATACTGACAAGGCATACGCATGCCTCTTATGACTTTCAAGGGTGCCAAGAATCACATATTCATCACTGATTCGAGTCTTCCTGAGAAGCCACAGGTAAGAAACATGGACATCCAACTTGCTGATTCATTCAGTACATCCTTGCTTCAATTTAAACACAATGCGTAACGCTTGCATGACAGAAAAGACGGTCCCCACAAAAGCCTAAAAACCTGGAACTCCACCTCAGAGAGTTGGGCAGCTGTTTGGAAACACCCCACCAGATCATCACTGTTTGACTGAAGGTGTGGTTCTATGAGTGGTTTCAGTAGATCTAAGGCCACATTACTACTGAAAGGGCAGTCACGCGTTCCCTCTCCTTCAAATCATTTCTCTTGGAATATCACCCTTGCAGTTCAATGCCACACCCGATCATCCAGACAGATGAAAGGTGGAGAATGAGGCAGACACTCTTCTGCAGCACTCCATGCTAAGGTCAGCCTATGCCACTGATGAAATTCCCCCTGAGAAACTCAAGCTACACTGTTATTCTCAAGTCACTTTTGAAAAACATGGCAAAAGTTTTCTGAGGTAATAACAAACAGCCATGAAAATCTTACAACCCTGGAAGCAAAACAGCTAAGCACACAAGAAAGGTCTGTGAAATAACCTAAATTCTGTTTCATACATCTTTTCAGACCTGCTCTGTAAAGCATCTCTGGCATGACCACATAATTCTGCCAAGATTTTTCAGAAATTACTTCAGCTGCTCCAGACTTGAATGTGATCAGTGATGGCCACGGGGCTCTTACTTTAAGTAAGTGTCTTAAAGCCTTGCAGTTCTCATTAGCAGATACCTAGAATTAGTCTTACACATCACCATAAAGCAACCTGTGAGGAGATTGTCAGAACCACAAGCCACAGAGAAATATGATTAGTATTTACAAGGTGCATAAAGACTATTATAGCCTGGAGCTTCTTAACCACAACAGTTTCTGTCCTTTACTATTTCTGGGCTATCGTTTCATTGTTTCTGTTTAGAAAACTAGTAGGCACCTATGCTAGCAATGCTTGAATTTTATACTGCCATGAAAGAAAACCCATGAAGTATTGCTTTTTATGTAAATAAACTGGGACTTCATGGAACACCTTGATGACAAACAATTCATCAATCCTGCAGCTGGAAAGACTATTTTAACTGCTTGATCCAAGTTCTAAGAATTCACTTAATTTTACCCCTTCAGAGAGGAGGGAGAGAAAACTGCATGCTACCACCTCATGTCTTCAAGGCCACTCCAATAAGCTGGCAGAAATAAATGTTGGACGCAATGGAGATAGGACTACTCAGAACATATTCCTCCCCAGAGCACTGAGACCCAGAAGTAAACAACACATGGCAGTTCTTGCCAAAGTTAAAAATACATTGTGAATTTAGGTCCCTAGCCCTAAATGGCAGCTATTAGCAAAAGTAAGCAATCAAATAATTACAGAAGCATAAAGCTGAAAGGAATCTCCCACATACTACAACTTCATCTACCTGGGTAGAGAAACACTTGAGAACATCTGTCCAACATGACCTTAAATTCTGAGTAGCTTATTCCAAGGTTGCTTTATCTTTACAGCTTGAGCCCAGCACAGGACCATAAAGATGATTAAGGAACCACAGCATCTTTCATAAGAGGAAAGGCTGCAAGAGCTGGAACTCTTCAGCCTGGAGAAAAGAAGACTCAGGGGAATCTTATATTGCTAAGATAGGAGGAAATGAAAAAGAGGGAGCCAGACTCTTCCTTAGTGCCCACTGCCAGGAAAAGAGGCAACGCCCACAAACTAAAATTCATGAAGTTCCATCTGAATACAAGAAAACATTTTGTTAGTCTTGAGGGTGGTCAAACACTGCAACAGATTGCTCAGAGAGGCTGTGAAGTCCTGCAGAGCCTCCAACCACAGAGACATTCAAAACCCAACTGGAGATGGTCTTGGGCAACCTGCTTTATCCAACCATGCTTGAGCAGAAAGTTTAGACTAGATGATCTCAAGAGGTCCCTTCAAACTTGAATGATTCTGTGATATGCTCCCAAGTTTCATTTGTGGTTTCATCAGTGCAACAGAAGAAAGCCAGGAATTTAATTAAATTCTCTGACATGAACAGGAGGAAGACTTATACAGCTTATGTGGTTCTTCTTATGCCATTTCCCTCTCAAAAAAGCTTATTGCCTTTGTCTCTGGCATCTCTCAATGAGCCCCTCAGTAGGTGGAGTAACATTTCAGCTCTTCCTGATCTACAAAGCTCAAAAAAAATTCTCATCTTCCTTCCAACTGTCCACAGCCCTCCACCTTCACCATATAATTCTTTACACCGACTTCTGACCCTCTTATTTCACAAAAAGTTTGTTGGTACTCTGCTACAGCGGGGTGAGCCCCTGGTGTCTGTGCCCTCAGGGCCCCTCTCCCAGGGCTACATGGCAGGGGGAGGAGACCCTGACATTACTCATCTTTCATTCTTGTGTGTTCCAGTGCACAAGAGCTCTGCTCAGCCAAGGTTGCACTTGTCCTTCAGCAGCACAGTTCACAGCTGCTGTCATATTCAGTTATCTCCTTAGCACTTCTCTGGCAGATGTGGACTTCCCTGTGCTTTTAACCACAAGAGATGGCTTGGACAGAAAGATCAAAGCCACTGATTAATTAGTAAATGCTTTGGAAATGCCAACTTTTAAAGAGGGAAATCAGAAATGCTTCAAAACAACATAGGTAGGGACAAATAAACTGGAGCAGTTGAAATGTCAACTGAGCTTTTGAGAACACATGAGGAAAGGTCACTGACTCCGACTGTGTGGCTCAGACTCCCAGCTGCTCAATGCTCACAGCAGAGCTATCACAAGCCAGGCAAGGCAGGTTAAGTAGCAGGCTAGTCACTGCACCCTGACTAGTGACTATACTCTGCTGAACCTGAGCTGGTGTGTACAGAGACATCCTGAGCAAGATTGTTTAATGTAGAGAATATGAGACTCAGGGGGGAACTTACTGCTTTCTACAACTACCTGAGAGAGGCTGTAGACTAGTGGGGGTTGATCTCTTCTCCCAGGCAACATGCAATGGGACAAGATGAAAGAGCCTCAAGTTGCTTCAGGGGAGGCTTAGATTGGATACTATGACAAATTTCTTCACTGAAAGGGTGGTCAAGCATCAGAACAGGCTGCCCAGGCAAGTGGTGGGATCACCATCCCTGCAACTGTTCAAAAAAACATGTAGATGTGGTATTGAAGGACATGGTTTAGTGGTAGGCTTAGCAGTGTTAGGTTAGTAGGTGGACTCCATCTTGAAGATCTTTTCCAGCCTTAATAATTCTGTGATTTCCATCCCCTTAGCACAGTTATTGCATAGTCTGAAAAATTTCCCCACAGATAACAGGAGTACCTGCAAACGCAAACCTTTATATGCTCTGTAGTTTGCCAGAGTTGAGAAACTTAAGAAGTAAAAATACCCCTACAAGAGAGCAAGAGTTAGCATCAGCACACAGTTTTCAAGAAGGCTGAGTGTTTCTCATTTCTGAATTCATACTAAACTAATAAAAATTAAAATAGGTTTCAGCATGTGATGTCTGGGGGTGTCATGTTCCCATGATGCCCTAACCAAACCGCAGCCAACAGCTGTGCTAGAGGGAACAGCACAGCCTGCACAGGGCCAGTGTGCAGCCTCTGGAGAAGAATTTGCCCTGACTGCATCCTGTACCATTTGCCTCACTAGCTCAGGATTCAGCAATTAGGAACTGAAGCTGAGTCATTTTAGCATCAGGCCTAGTTTTTCAGTGTGTACTGACACTGCTGTTAGAAGTACAGGTGAGTGCATGCGAAGACAATTACTTCCCAGAGGAAGACACCCAGACCCAAACCAACTCAAATATGGTCACGAACTTTCTCTGCTAAATGCTGTAAAAATTAAGGGCTGCCTTAATCAGGAAAACTTAACTTCTGACTTAACTAAGACCAGAGCAGAGGCTGTATTTCTCAGTGGGAGAGGTCTGTTGTCACAAATACTTTAAGTCACTCATGCTGCAACCAAACCATACAGCAGGGTTTTTTTTTACCAGTCAAGAAGAAAGTTTTCACAGTTTCACCCAAAAAAGGAACTATGTGCACCTGGGGCTGTCTTCAGGGGAAAAATCAGAACATTTGCATTTGAGGCCATTCACAAAACTTGTGTAGAATCACACAATAGAGGTCACAGAGTCATTTTTTCCCCATGCAGAAGTAGGATCTGATACATTCATCCAAATACTTTGGCCATGAAAGCAGCCCATCTTAAACAGGTTCTTCCTTCACAAGAATCAGAGTGACAGCACATGGCTCATCGTTGCAACTGCTCTGATGTGCACAAACCAAAAGCCTGACATGGCATGCAAGTGACAGCCACATCAGCTATGACTGCCATTACAGTAACAGAAGTCCAGAAATTCTGCATCTTTGCATACCAAACTATCTGGAACATGCTACAGCAGACTCCACAGCAAATGAGCTTAGTTTTTAAATTTTTTCTTTCAGTCAAGTGTTTTCTAGATACAATGGAGTTTGAGATCAATTTATGCTTATTAAAGTGAGAAAACAGAAAATAAGTTGATTTTTTTTGTAATGTAGAAACAGCAACAAAAATCCAAAGCACAAACTCCTTTCAAAACACCATCTACATAAAGCCAAAGCACAGTTTGTTTCAGCACATGCTAACTTGCAGCACAGATGGAAAAGGACTTTACATCCAACTGTGAGAAGTCAGACTCTAGAGCCTTACCCAAAGAAGTTTTGCAGTAGATGTCTGGCAGCAAGCCAACTAAAGAGCCAGGCAGCCCACTAAATTGCTGCTCAGAATGCAGCAAGACTGAAGGCATGAGTGGCAAGAGCTGCCTCTGGGGAAAGACATCAGAATCAACTTTCCTTTGTATTCTCACATACTCTCCAACTACACTAGAATTTACCCTAGTCTGGCCTAAAATAACTCTGACAGTCCTCAGGTACGTTTAGTAACGCCACTAACACTATTAAATCTCCCCAATTTTGAACAGCATACTAAAAATCAATAAAATATTGGTTCCGTGTTCTAGACCCAAGTTTGGAGGAAAACAGTAACTAAATTCTGCTTTTGACAGAAAGTGTCAGACAGGCTAATTTAGTCTCCGTTCAGTTTTATTTTTCAGAGTATAAAAGTTCAGCCACTGTTTTCTGTCTTCTTCCAGACTGAAAGCAAAGGAGCCAGACTACTTTAGCTCTAGGTTTGGTTTAGCTCTAGCATTGGGAAAAGAAGATGCTTTAGAGGTACATGAAAGGGAGATGCAAACTTCAGCTTATGAAGATTTTTAAAACATACTAACAAATACCTTTTGTGACCTGGTTACCTCAGAATGACACCTTCAGCATAATCCCTACATAATCTTTTTCAGGGGAATTGTTTCAGCCAAGATCATGACTTTTAAAATTTATTTTTCCTGTGACAAATTTGTCATCATGATTACTGAAGTTGTTATCCTGGTATAAGGCATCTTTATGCACACAACACTAGACACACTGCCTCATTTATGCCACAGAATAGAGATAAATCTTAAACCAAGTTGCAAACACAGGATTTCAGTCTTGCTGAGGCTGACAAAGAATACTATAACCCTACCTATGGCAATGTCATAAAAATACCTGGACCAGCATGACTGCCCAGAGCTCTCCACCTTCATTTCAACAGAAACTATACAAAAGGAATTCTACACACTCTTCTGAAGTTTAGGGAAGTTTGGAATCAATTAAAACTCAGGACACTGGGCTTGTGTAGTCTCCAGCCATTAATACTTCTGTGCTAGTAAGTCCTCTGCGATTACAAGGTATCACTTTCAGACTGGTTAGGTTATTTTTAAGGCCATCAGTGCAATTCTTTAATTAATCTCTGCCTTTTCATCATAGGTAGAAAAGTGATCTGTTGCCAGTATGGTTGCATCCTTGATTTTAGGTCCAGTGCTAGAGAATACATATTAGACCTTATTTTGGTTCTGATATGACAGAAACAAGTCTGAAGAAAAAGATAATTCTTTTCCTTAAACTAAATAATTAAAAGACAATTTTCCATTGATTGGGGTCAATAAACTGCAGAGTACAATATTTACAGGCAGAATTTTAAATGTAAAAAGTTTTCATTTTCAATTTGCTGTCAAAACCCGGCATCCAAGACAACCTCAAATTCAGAAGTTCTCTGTGAGTCGCTGGTAATCTCTCCTGAATTAGGGACCAACTGACCAGGCATAGAAAAATTTGCCTATGTAACTTTATAGTTTACAAGGTTTGGACAATTTGCTTTAGTTTGCTCTTTAAGTAAAGCACATTACCAGTGTTAAAATAAGAATAAACAGTATCATGTATCTCCCTCCTCCAACCAGAAACTCCTCGCTATGGTCTTACCTTCTGAAATAGCCTTCTCGACAGCTGCAAGGTAAGCATCAGGCTCATCATAATTTGTGAGTTCTTGCCACTGAGACCAGTCCTTGAAAAAGGTCAAATAGTCGTCACAGTCTGTAACACCACAGAACAGCTTGACTACTTTGCACGGGGGCCATAAAGCTTCCTGAAGGCTCTGCAGGATGTGAGGGACATAAAAACTCTGCACCAGCTCAGCAGAAAGCAAAAGGATGATACTCCGACTTCGGCTGAACAGGTCCAGCTCCTGGTGGGAGATGGTGGAGTTGTCTTCCAGCTGGTAGCTCAGAATCCGATGCTTTCGAATGTGCCGAGTAAAGAGGAAGAGGTTCTGGAGGTACTGACACCATTCAGTGGCGTCACTTGCATACACAATCAGTACATCATATTCTCCAGGGGTTCCTGTACAGGTGCAAGATGATCACAGGGAAAAGGATTAAATTTAAACCATGAACTGACCCACAGCTTTGCAACAAAAAACCCCAGAGCACTGTCCCTATAATTCCTGTCAGAAACTACAAAGCATTTCAAAAGAACAGTAGTTCTATCCAAACGGAGGTGTTTGTTTTGAGCCACAAAGCAATTCTAAGGGTGAATGAACTCCTACTTGCATCTACTGCACTAAATTTAAGTCGTTTTTTCATTCTTTATATATAAAGAGAAATGCTTTATACAAAGAAGAGCACTTCCTATGTAGTTTCAAGTGAAACAAACTATACATAGATTTACAGATTTAAAGCATTCTGATAGGAAAAAAAAAGCCACAAAAACCAGACCTTCAAAGCAAACTAGCTTGAAAAGGGGAGTTCACCTTCACACAAAGTTACAATAATTTTAGGCAATTATAGGATCTCTGCAACACAACTGCAGATCATTACATGCCCAAGTGGAGCATACACCAAACAGCACACCAAAAATAACAAAGTCCTTTATTTAAATGAGGTCACACAATACTTACAGGAAGTCACTATGGCCCCCCGTGGTGTTAGGTATTTGCTCTCATTGCAGCAGAAAGCAAACTGCCTGCAAAGTTATGCATGCAACTAAGGGAACATCAGCCCCAGTGCTCACAGCACAGCCACTGTCTTTCAGGCTTCAGACATTTCGCAAAGCCATGCTAGAGTCCTTCCTCAAAACTGTCACAGAAAGTTTTCCCAACAATTTTGGAATGACAAACACTCTTCAGAGGGAAAGAACTAATACAATAGTGGTGGCCATAACACAGACCAAAATATGCTCATCAAAGTTGACCTCTTCTGTAATTCTCTAGAGACAGCTTCTACTTACAGATTCATGCATTTCTGCGCTCTGGAGCAAAAGCACTTAGAAATGTTACCAGCTTGCTAAGAAGAGCAGATGCAAATTTAACCAGTATGACATGATGCAGTGCTCTCCCACCAATCTCAAGGAAACTTTTAAGTCTAAATTTATTTTTTCCATTTACCTGTGAAGAAGTTTACCCAAAATTGAGGTTTACAGCTCAGGTCCCATGCTAAATTTCAGAGCTGAGCATTTCAAATCTTGTTAACAAATTGTCTTCTTCTAATTCCAGTTTGACTCTTTAGAAATGTCAACATTTTCAACCCATCTCCATCATGAAGCAAGCAAATTTTTCCAATTAAAGCAGAGAACAATACCTAAAATTTGGCATCCAAAAGGAGGATCTGCAGAGTCAATTTAGCAGAACTGAAGATGACAGTTCTGCAGTCACCTTAGAAAAATTCAACCAAAATTGCACGGCCTCTGAAGACTTTGTTCTACCACCTTCATCAGAACCTTCATTAAGAAATTAAGGCTGAAACAATGTCTAGACTGAGGGACCGCAGCCCTAAACTATACAGTTAGCAGCATTAAACTATAGTTTAGCAGAAGTGATACAGTAGAGAAGTAAAGAATGGAGATGTTCTCGGTGCTCGACCAGTAGTGTTAGTTACCTGCATAAACAAGGAAGTCTCTAGCAGTGAAAGGATGATATCCTAGCTATGGAGAACATGGACAGTACAGTGCTGACATATTCACTAGGACAGCTGCATATTTGTGAGAGAATACAGCTCCTGAACCCCAGATGGAGGCTTGTAGGAGACAGCGTTCCCAAAGGAGATGGTCCAACAAATTCATAAAGCAGAGTCCTCAGGACTCAAATCCCGAGAGTGCAGAACTGCTGTGAAAGATGATGGCTTTCACACCAGCGAGCACACCACTATTGCCAAAATATCACTGATGGTGGCTGACCACCACCTGGCAAAGACAACAGAATCACATGAGCAAAAACATGAAAACACAGCAGAATTCAAGTTTTATTCTAGAAAAGATGTACCACAGACTTCTGCTTCCACTGCCCTGTACTGATTTACATGCAGTACAGTGGGAAAGAACAGCACAATTGTCTGCTGAGAATGGAGCCCATGCACTGCACCATGGCCCACTGAGCCCAACCTCAACAGATGGGGAGACCACACAATGACTCTCTGAGGTGTGCCCAAAGCTCCTGAAGTCCTACCCTGGCGCTCTCTGGCAGCAGTCCCACCTCCAGCCTCTGGAAAAAATCAGTAGTGGCCTCCTGGGTATTTTAACATTCTGTAAAATGGAACACCTAATCCTATCATTCACTTTTAAGAAGCACAGAGCTTCCACAGCTATACCTGTGAGACAACAGGCCCTTCTCCAGCCTTTCAATTAAAGGAAGCAGCTGTGCTCAGAGACAGGGTGGAAGACCCATTGAATTTAAACATGCACTGCACTGCAGGGGCACTAAGTATCCAGGAATCCCTTCCTTCTCCAATATGTAGATAAAGGATGCAAACTTGACAGACTTACTCCAAGTTTCCTGCCAGAGCAATGCAACCTTTGCATCCAGCAGGAAGAAACTTCAACTAGTGTTTAGGAAAGGTATTGATTTCCTAGCTAGCACTGCTCTACAAGAGCACCATTCCCCTTAACAGAGCTGTGCCAGCTCTCCTCAGGCCTTCTTACCTCAGCTCCTACAGCCTTTTACACGTATACAAGAAACCAAGGAACAATGCCCCTAAAACGAGAACCGGGAAATAAAACTACTGACTCCACTTGTAGAGCTAAAGTAATGCTCTATGTTCATAAGCAAAAATACTGAAGTGGGTCTTGCAGAGCTAAATAAGCTTAAGTCAGCATTAGGACCGTTTCCAAAAAAACCCAGAAAAATCTAGAAACAACTTCAATTGCAACATTCTCTTTTAAAAGAAGGATGACACAGGACTATCCTTCCTGGATGACGCTATTATTTGTCTAACCAAATAGCTCCTTTTGCAGCACCAACTACTGCCCAGTCCTCAGGGAAAAGTGTAATAAATGGAATACAGAACATTTCAGGGAGGTTTTTCACAATTCTTCACACATCAGAAAAACTCACAGAGCACAGTTCAAAACACGATGTATACTCTGCCTGTTGTATACATACAGGGAAATCCTTTGGTGAACACCAAATATTTTATTTCCTTAAACCCTGCCCTTAGATGAACGCTTTAACAATGCTTTTGACAGGTTCATTTTGGAAAAATAAACACAATGAAGTCTTCAATTAAAGGAAGAAATATATGAACACTATATACAATAGCAAGATGAAGAAAAATGGTTGGCTGGCACAAGACTATCTTTCCCACTTTCAGGTGGGATCTAGTTTAAATTTTAACAATACCTTGTAACTGGATTCCTTAGAGTATTAAAAATACTTTTGCCTCTGTTTACAAAATGTCAGCACTAACAGTAATGCAGGGCATGTTTATTTATTTCATGGAAAATCATGAAGGTGCAATTCTGTTGCAGTTTGCATTGATAAACCATAACCTTTGGACTGCTTTACAGCTGTAACTGCCTCTTCAGTGTTTAGCTGCACACTTCGTTACACAGGAACGATAACAAACTGATGAGATTACAAACCAGTACCGCAGAAATGGCAAGACCTACAATTGAAGTGCAAGCCCCACAGATTAAACAGCACAAACAACATGATACAAAGCTTTCCCTAGCTTACAAACTGCACACAGAATGGAAGAGGATGAAACAATTCAATAAAAATCACCTACGCTCATGGCAAGAGAATAGAAGTATGCATGACCATGTCATGTCTTCACAGTCCCTCTCTAAGAAGCAAACAAATCAGGCTCATCTCCAAACTACGTCTGCAAGTAGTAAGGTGATGATCTTCAAGTTCAGAGCAAACATGCAATAGTGGTTTATGGCCGATCATAAGGTTCTGATTAGCACTAAAATAGCTAAAGAATACTGTGGGAAGTTGGCATGTTAGCTCTGGGTAAGACTACATCTTACATTATCAACTGTTATTATCTATTATTTCATTCCATAAGCCAAAAGGTTTGACCCTTTTTCAATTTACAGATCATGAAGTTTTCCATTATACTTGTGGGTCCCATAAGGAATATTCAGGGCCTCTAATAATACACAGCTTTTCTGTGTCATCTTTCACATACCTCTCATAAGTAGATCATGACTCCTCATTGTCCACAGACCAGGTGAAAAACTGAGACTAAATCCTTTACTCCCACTCAGATGATCATACAGAGTGGCAAGCAATTTATTTTCATCTGCTAGAAAAAATCCACCTCCAATTCTGACTTCATAAGAAAGACATTACATAACCTGTTCCAGTGTGTTTTGGGATTCATATCTATGGAGGATACAGAAATACTGCTGTCCAAAAAACCAATCCTTGATAGATGGGAATTCACACTTCATGAAAGACAACTGTCTATAGTATAAAGGAAACCCAACTCAATGTGTCTTAATAAATTCTTAAAAGAGAGAGCACTTCCAGAAGGTGATAGAAACTGCTGGTGGGCCACTAAGAGAAGTCCTCAGCACCTTCCACATTTCAGTATCTGAAGTGTACGTATTTAAGTGATGTATGATGAAATAAACACATTCTCTACATTCATGGGATGCAAAGTAATAGTGATCACATGCAATAATTATTAACATTCTAGTGAGACTTCTTACCTCGACTGGAATAGAAAACCTTCACTTTAAATAAAATGCTGCAAAGAAGCAAGAGGAAATAGCAGAATCAAAGTAGATAAAATTTCTGCAAACCAAACTTCACAGAGAGGAACAAGAGATTTGCATTACGATACGTTAATGTAAAGTTGTTCTATTTTTAAGGGTCTCTGTGAAATCACCTTCTGTTTATAAGGAGAAAAGTAGTTTTGCCCACAAGTCTCCCGAGGCCTCCGTTTAGCTTATTTTTACATCACAAGGAGATACGCGTCAATGAAACGCAAATGTTACTTCACACCCTGAGAATGGCACGTTTTTTCCTTTTTTAGATAAAACCCATACACTTCTCTGCAAGTAGAGGAACTTGAAAATTGGTCATTAGGAAGACTTACACAATACAGTCTCAACCTCTCTCCCCTTGATTTGCAGCTCTAGTCTAGGTAGTTTAACCTGCACATATGTTAGCTAAAACATTTTCAGTTACGGCAAACTAGCTCAACTTGTGATCCTGTGCCACTCTGGCAAGGGGCACCAAGTCATACCCCCAAAAGGAAGTGGTGCTGAAGTATAAAGTCGTATTTAGGAAGAACTGACTTCTTTATAAAACATCACAGAAAAACATGCAAGTGGTTAAGGCGGATATAGGCAAATTACTCTACAGAACACCCTCCCTCAGAGCTCGCTGATCTGCCAAGCCGAAGTGCATTTAAGACGCAGGAGAGCTCTGCCAGCAGCTGCCCTGAGCTCCAAACAAGTGAGGCAAGGCAAGCTGGAAAGCGCTGCAGCCCGGCTACGAACAAAGGAGCCACCGTTGCTCTGAAGAGCGCCAGGGTTCCCTAAACTCGGAGAGCGGATCCCCCTTCCCCTTTCCCAGCAGCGGAGCGCCAGGGGCGCGCACAGCCGCGCCGCGGCACCGCCCCGCAGGAGGAGCGGGCAGGGCTCCGCTACGCTCCGCTTACCGGCACCTCGGCGCGGGGCAGCTGCGGAGAGCCCCGGCCCGCCGGAGCACAGCGGGGCAGAGCGCGGGCAGCGCACCTCGGCGCCGCCGCCGCGCAGCACGACCGGGCGGAGAAGCCCCGCCGCTTCCCCGCGGCTCCCGGGACGACAGCCGCGGCACCTACCGGGGGCCGCCATGGCCCGGGGCTGGCGGGGAAGGGGCCGCTCCCCTTCCCTCACATCGGCGGCGCAGCAACGCGGTCCATCCCCCCGCGGCCGCTCCCTCGCCCCCGGCACGGCACAGGACACGGCTCCGGGCTCCTCCCGGCCCCGCCTCCCGCCCGCGGCGCCCCCTGCAGAGCCGGACACGGGGCTGCTCCTGCCCGGCCGTGCGGCGCCTTCCCGGTACTCGGAGGAACTCTTCTCCGAGCAGGGAAACTGCCTTTTCCAGCTGGCCCCAATCACGTATTCCATAGGTGGCCGAGGAAACAGCGCTATAACGAGGAAAAGTTGTGTTACAGTGATACAGTGGTCTCGAGAAACCTGGAGCAATAGTTTTGGAAAAGAACTGATACCTGCTTTATACTCATCCCTAACTTAGGTTTTGTCGTGTCTTCTATGAGCAAGGAAAATTCCTAGGGGGAAGCCAAGTACAGAATGAAGTAGCTTGATGTTCTGTGTTTTCATCTAGAAGATGCTGTCTTTCAAATGAGGTTTACCAGTTTCCGTAAGACTATGCCCACGTTTGAGTACAGAGACAATAAGCAGTGGAAGGACACTGTTATTGTTCAGAGAGTAGGACTCAACTTAGTAATTTTGTCACTGAAGACAAAGCAACAGATTCTGCCTAAATTATTCAGCTTATTCCTTTGCAAACTTAGAAAAACGCTTGTACCGGCGAGATCTTTCACTGATGCACTTCAGCACAGCAAAAGCAGACCCCTTACGACCTGGCTTCCCAGTCAAGGCAGTCATTCCCAAGCAGTCAGTGGACATTCTGTATGCAGCTTAATGTCACCACTAATGTTAGAAGAGAGGTGGTTACAAGCAGAAAGGAACCAACTATTTTACACTAATCTATCTTAGAAGTTCATCAAATTCTCTTGTTACCTCCAAATCTTTCTTTACTCAAAACCTACTTTAAGCTTACAAACTCTGCCACTGCCTGTCCTCCAAAACCAAAGTCTTTGCTCTCACAATAGGGAAGTACTAGGACAAAAAGCACTTCCTGATGATAGAGCCTTATGAGAAATTCCCCGTATGCAAAGAAGAAACCGTAACTTTCCTGTTGGAATCATCCCAAAATATACACTAGAATAAAGAACACACGGGCACTGGAGAAGTGTGCAAATACAGAACTTATTTGGGATTTATGTGAAAGACAAAAGTTAACCAGTTGAAAACTAGAGTCTCTAGGCAAATTCTTTTACTATTATGGAACGGCAAGTATATATTAAGAACTATTAAAACAGATGGATCAGCACACGTATGTTAAAAACAAAATCATCTCTCTGATGTTGGATGAGAATTTCAACATGCTCTTATGAAATAAGCTTTTAAATTCTCTCTTTAAAGCCTGGCAGTATCACAGAGAGGGTTAGCAGAGTCAGCTTCCAGCTTTGTGGGAACCCACAGGACTTCTCCATGTCTGTCAGTGCCACTTAGGATACTCTGCATTTTATTTAATCGATGCAGAGCCCACAGGAAACCACTTTAGCATTTAAACTTCCCAAGGCTCTAAAGTGAAATTAATGTGCCTCCACAAATGGGCTTAAATAAAATAACTGCTAGCGTGTTGTTTCAGCAATCTCCAATTAAAAACTCAGATGACAAATCGAGGCAAAGGCCTCTTCACACCCTAGAACACTAGGCTAAGAAACACTTACAAATCTCCTAAAGAAATAATTAAGAAAAAAAAAAGGGAAATAGAGGGAACATTTCATCTTACCTTGCCCAAAATTGACTGTTCAAGTCTTTCCTCACTTCAGCTCACTGCAGCATATGAACACAGCTGCATTTGCAGCATTATTCTCAAGGGTCTGTCTTATCCCTGTCCAAAAGGGACTAAATTGTTCTTTCTGGAGCCACTGCTTTTTTTTGCTACGTACTTACAAGGGGTAACAAGGAAAGGATTCGGTAAGTGTTTGAATAGCCATGCTCTCTCTCCTCAATTTTTCTTGGTCACGAAGAGCGGAAAGGCTAGAGACCTCTCATGGAAATGTTCTCTTCTGAGATGAGCTGGGGAATAAGAGGCTGGAAAGCAGTGCTGCAGAAATGGACCCACTGGTCCTGGTTGATGGCAAGTCGAACGTGAGTCAGCAGTGCCCTGGCAGCCAGGAGGGCCAACCATGTCCTGGGGTGCATCAGGCACAGCATCACCAGCCAGGCAATGAGGGGATTGTCCCGCTCTGCTCTGCACTGGGGCAGCCTCACCTCGAGTCCTGGGGGCAGTTTAGTCACCGTAATATTAAAAAGATCCTTTGCATAACTCTCCCTGCAGCCTTAGCAAAAGAGATATGGCAGCCAAGGAGAGGACTGAAAAGACTTACGGGAGTAGGTGAGGGGAACAAAGGAATTCACAAGCAGCAACATAAATCAGTTGAATTTGCCTGCTTTTTAGATCCTGGGATTTCCTACTACTGCCTTGGGGAATACAAAAGCAAAATGGCTTTCCCTGCCATGTCATCTGGACAGCTGCAGGCACAACACAGGGGAACACACCTAGAGAGCCACACACCTTTGAAGAGAAGCTGCCACGCAGCACAGGGAATGGACATAACTGGCAAAGGCCAGGCAGGAGGGGGAGATACTTATTAACCAGAGGAAGCAGAATGAGCCAGTGAAGCAAACACAGTCAGTAATTTCCCTGGTTCCCCACAGCAGTTACTTCAGACAGCAGGACTAAAGTCACAGTAGTTTACCAGCGAAAGCTGCATCTCTTCCTTTCTAATGCAGGCAAAAGCACAAAAGTTTGCTGAGCTTTGCAGATGAAGCTTGCAGCTGTAGGTTACTGTAGAGGGAAACTACAAAAACTAAGCAATATTAGTTCCTACAAACAGTTCTCTTTCTGCAACACAGCCCTATGCTATTCCATACATAACAGGGGCAGGGCAGGTCAGAGGCATCTCAAAAACAAGTAAACATATTTAACCAAGCCTCAGTTGAACACCTCTTTTCTGCAACACAGGCTACAGCACCTGTACAAAATGAATGTTACAAAATATCACAAGAGCTGACTTTTACTTCCCCATGAGTGCAAACATGGGGGCTTCCAGAAACACCAGCAACAGGCATGCTTTGCTGAGAACAGAGCCCACCCAACTGCGTGTGCTCATTAGGCACTGAGGGACGGAACACCCACGCAGCGCAGAACAGCAATATTTGGAAACAGTTAAGTGCAGAGGGCTAGGTAGGGGGAATGTAAAAAGCAAAACACTGCCTACCTACCACTGCTTTGTTGACCCTGGCAGCCCTAATTCTAGACACTAAACACAGGACTCTCTTCTTCCTTGGCCCTCAGCAACCTTTATAGCAGAAAATCAAGGAAAGTGCCATCCATAACAAAGGCAGAAATAGAAAGTTACATCCATCAGAGCAAACCTTCAGTTTTGCAAGAAAAAAACTTTCCTGGAAAAGTGGCTAAAGCCACAGCAATATACAACAGGTGAATAAAATCTCATCCTTATCAGGGTTCTAAGCTAAGCTTGTCATGCTCAGCCTCATCTAGGGCTTCCACATCCCCCCTTTTCTATAGGTCCAGAAACTCCACTTAAGCTCAGGCCTGGGTCTTTAGCATTTACTTGAGCTATACGTGTTTCATGCCCTATCTCCAGCCTTGAAACCCTTCAAGTCTATATTGCAGGTGGCCTTATCTCAAATTCCCTTTCTGTCTCTCTCTTATAGCTTGTCGCTGTAGGATCATGGTGTTACTTTTACCAACTCAATTTGTTCCTGTATAGATTTGAGTATTCAGTACGTTCCTCCATGAGTTCAGCTGCTTCTTAGCTCGTCTTTCCTGAGACTACCGGCGAATCCTGTTATCAGCACCTAGCCCTGCCTGCCCTGTGGGGCTGTGCTGTGCTGCTGAGGGCTCCGGCAGCACTGAGACTGCCCACAGCCCCCAGCTGGTTCTCCTCCCTGGAGCAGCCTTACTGCTGCTGCCCAGCACTCCCCTAGCTCCTTACTCCTGCTCCCCAGCATTCTCCTTTCAGTGATTTAAAACGGATTATAAGTAGGAGTAAACTGGCGGGGCTTAAGTGCATTTAAGTCTAAGGCTTCCCTCTTCCAGAGTCGTGTGGGCACTCTCGGGTTCCCAGCCCCCCTCCTGCCTTCGCACCATAGGCAGCCGTTCGGCACTGCGTGTTGCCTTGATGCAGGCGCTGACACTGCGGGGGCCCTTCCCCATCCCCTCACTACGGGAGTGTCCCTGTCCCGAAGCCCGCCCGCGCCACCACCGAGCCCCGAGGCGGCGTGGCACGGGCACTGCGGCAGCGGTACGGGGACGGCAGCGGCGCGCGCGCACGCACGCACGTACGTACGCACGCACGTACGCAGGCACGCAGCCGTTGGCGCGTGCGCGCGCGCGGCACGTGTCGGCGTGGGCATCATGGCGGAGCGGCGCGCGGTGCCCAGCGACCTGTTCCCCCTCGTGCTCGCGTTCCTGCGCGAGAGCGGCTGCCAGGGCGCCGCGCGCGCCTTCGCCAGGGAGGCGGCGGCGGTGAGCGGGGAGCGGGACGGGGCGGGGACGGGACGGGGCTGATTGACCGATTGACTGACTGACCCTGGCTGACGCGGCCTCTTTCGCTTTAGAAGGAGCAGGACCCCAACTCGGCCTCCCTCCTGGACATCTTCACCTACTGGCTGCGGTAAGTCCCCTCCGCCGCGGGTGCCCCTCCGCCCGTTCCGCGCCGCGCAGGGCCCCGCTCAGGCTCTCTGCCCGCAGGTCTCCCGCGGCCCAGAAGAGAAAGCTGGTCCCGAACGGTGGCCAGGCGAAGAGGAAGCCGTCCGCCAGCAGCAGTGACAGCTCCAGCGAGGAGGATGAGAAACCCCCCGCTAAGAAGCCAGGTTGGTTTGTGAGCGGCCCTGGTGCAGACCGGGGTTGTGTTTGGCATTGGCTTCTCACGTGCATTTAGAGCTCAACTTCAGCAGCTCTTTTGAGGTCTTGCAGCAGCTCAGGGACTAGGTTTGTATTGATTGATCTGGGTTTTTGCAGGTCTTTCGCCCATCACTTGTAAGTTATGTTCATTCTAGCTAAGGGTAATCTCTTTATCTTGTTATAATTCAGGCACAGCAGAGTGTGTCCCATACAAGGTTTTAGCCATTCCAGAGAAACGCCAGGCATCCGTACTCACCTGCTGCTTGTGTGAGGTTGCCACACTTTTTTCTCTCAAGCTCCTGTACTGTGCTCTCATAAAATACATCCCTCCACTGCACTTTGCTATGTGGTGAGCTGTATTTTTCCCTTTTATCTGAAATTGTTCTTATATCTTTCCTTAATCACTGTACACAAGACTGTGTGTGTGTCTAGCAGTAGATTTGTGGGAGGGAAGGAATAAATGGGGAGAGGGAGAGACACAGAAAGAAAATAAGTCTTCAAGTTGAGCCATCCTAAAGCTGAATTTGAACTTAAATCTGATTTTTATTTGATAAGGACAGTTGTAAATATAACATGAGACAAAATTAATTCTTTTGCTCCACATTATTAAAAAGCAATCAGTAACTTGGAGGTGGATTTGGCTAAAATACATGTAGGTGCTTGGAACCTTAACATGGTATTGCAGGGGTTCTCTTTGCAAGCACTGGTCTGTACTTGTTCAGCAGGTTTCTTTAAGCTGGAAGGTGTGCAGAGGCAGCTAATACTGTCTCAGTTTGGGGGGGTGTTCTTTCTTTGTGGGCTGTCCCTTTTGGTGATAAACATCTGCTCTTAAATTTGTGAGTGACAAAGATAGAGTCTAGAATTGGTTTTATCTTTCTGCTTACCCATTTTGGAGCAGTCTGCCACACAGTGCTCAAGAAACAAAGTCAGTGTTTTGAACTTCAGTCGTGGTTTAATGACCTTAATATATAATTTTGCCCTGATACCCAGTAGTGCAGGATATAGGTACATGAAAATTGAGAATTAACTTGTCATTAATGTATGCTGTCCCTTATTTGCAGCTAAAGCACCAGCTGTGCCCAAAGCAAAAGCAGTTCCTGCAGCCAAGATGGCAGAGAGCAGCAGTGAGGACTCCAGTGATGATTCAGACTCAGAGGAGGAGAAGAAGCCAGCAAAGGTTGGCTTTTCTTTCCAGCCTCTTTAATGCACGTTTGACAGTGACAAATAATAGCAAATTTGACCAACAGAATTGTGTGTGAAATTGGGCTCACTTGTCCTGAACTATGAAGTGCCCTGGCTGCTGCAGATACAATGCAAAAAGACATTTCTGTAGTGCCATTTGGACTGGTCCCCGTAAAAATAAATCTGTCCAGCACCTACTTTGTTTCATATCCAAATCTGTTCCTTGCTTTTATTCTAAGACTGCCGGGGCTTACTTCCTTTGCAAAGAAAGATTTAGTTACAGTTGCTACTGTAAGTTGGATCTTTATATATATGTGTGTTTATGTAAAAAGAGAATCTTCTCTTTCCTTTTTATTGCTGCAGTCATGGTCTTGAAGTGCAGGGGAGGAAGAATGATGACAGGGGAGGAAGAGTGATAACATTGTATACTAGAGGAGACCAGCTAGAGTTGCCCAGTCAGTATTTTCAGTCTTCAAGGTAGTGTGATTGTAGAAGGAAGAGAACAGTGCTGGCCTCAGAGCTGCCCCATTTTGAGGAGGCAGAACTGAAGACCGATGTGTAAAGGAGGGTTCCAATGCATTTCTGGGAGGTTTTCTAGAGCAAAACTCTTATCCTAGGATTTTCAGACTCTGACCACTAAGCAGAGTAGTGTTTTCAAATCAAAATGGTAACCTCTGTGAAAGACAGCTGTTTCTATACTCTGTGTACGTGTCCATCTTACTAGCCTTGTTACCTTTTCACAACTATGAGAGTTAATCAATTTTTCCTCCTGTTGTTTAGAAAGGTGCAAAACCTGTGGTGAAGCCAGCTGGAACCAAAATCCAGCCTCAGAAGAAAGCAGAGAGTTCCAGCTCTGACTCAAGCAGCTCAGATGAAGGAGCACCAAAGAAGCAACCACCAAAACCAGCAACACCTAAGTCAGGTACCGCTTACTGCGTATCATGAGCGAAGTGCAAAATCAAAAAAGCAGGGGAGGGGTGCCAGGGACTGTACCTACCTGCAAAGACATGTGTATTAACATAGTCTGAAAATCTGCTTTCACTGCCATTTGCACTCCAGTCCAGTCTCTTCTGACATAGAGGTGTAGAAGTGAGTGCAAATAAAACATCTGATTCTGAACACTGTGTTGTTTGAATAGGTAGCTGTAGTCAGCAATCTTAACTGTTTAAGTTTTGTTTTTACCATTGTCTTCCCCTCAAAAAGCAGGGAAGATCTTTACATAGCCTTTGGTTTTGGAACTTCCCCTGAGCTACAAGAGACAGTTTTCAGAAACTTTCTCTAAGGTTGCAGTAGGATAAACCCACAGTTTTGCCATACTACCTTAATCTGCCCTATAGGCTTCATGGTTCTTTTCTCTCTAAGATACTCACTGCTCAATGTAATTATCTGTCGTCTACCTTAGCATGTTTTGCAATGTCCCTTTTTAATTCTCTCAAAAGGAAGTAAATCTGCCCAGGCTGCTGTCAAAGCTGTCAATGGAAAAGCAGAAAGCAGTAGCAGCAGCAGTGAAGATTCGGATGAGGAAAAGGCTGCACCAAAAAAGGTAAATTAGATCATGAAAAGGTTCATGAACAGTGTAGAGGTATAGTAAGACTGGGTGTTACCATCTTGCAGGCACAGACTACACAGATGCTGTGCTCAACATAACTCCTATATCTCCTTCTCCTTCATACAGTGGGATTATGTGTTCCAGCATCTCTCCGTGTACTGCTTTCTTCCCTAATACCTCCTTACTACTTTCTCTGCTCCTTCCTTTACAGGAAAATATCTTGTGTCATAACCATATTGTGTCTCCATTATATAAAGTTGCTTTGGCCTGACTCTTTCATGTGTAGCTATCTGTAACTTTGAGTTTTCCACTAGTGAGTGTTTAAAAACGTTTCCTGCAACACAAAAATAATCATAGTTGGTTTTAATCACATGGCAGTTGCTAAATTTCAGTCAGTCCTCTGCCCCTTTGTCCAGAGGAGCTCATCATTAGGGGCTCATGGGGCAGAAAACAATAGCAGAGGAGCTAGAAAGACAATGACGCTCATGTGTTTCTTAAAATTTGCATTTGAGAATCTCTGTTAATCTTTTTCCCTTTGTCTTCAGAATTTGCTCTTCAGTGAGGTATGGAGCTAAACAAGGTCCACATCCAGTTGTCCCCACAAGATTTCTGCAATTTCCTTTTTTAATGTGTATTTCTTTTGATAAGGCTGTTCCGAAGAAATCACCTCTGCCAAAAGCTGCAGCTGCTCAAGCATGTCCAGGGAAAACCAAACGTGCCAAGAAAAGTTCCAGTAGTGAGGACTCATCTGACAGCTCAGATGATGAAAAGCCACCTGCAAAACAAAAGCCAAAGTCTGGTAAATAAAAAATACTAATTTGGGGTTTTTTGTGAAGTATCCAGGGCCATTCAGTTGCACTCCAGCTGATGGGCTAAATGGGCCTCTGTTCAGTATAGTATATTGTCTTTAGGATTCCAGTAGAGAGCTGGTCTGAGTAGAGGGTCAATCAGCCAAGGTCAGTCTGACTCTCTAACCAGAGGATTTGAGAAGGCAGTAAACGAAAACAATGAAAAATTGACATACATGGTTTTTTTTCTGAGAAAGCTCCTGTACTGACAAGCTCCTGTTCTTCTAAAAGTGCAGAGAAAAGTTCTGCAGAGATGGTTGAGTCAACTGAACGCGAAGAGGAGAGTTAAACACAGAGTAGAAACGGGGGTAGCAGTGGGGTGGGTATAATGGTTCAAATTTTAAGCTAGTATTGGACGGTAGCTACAGAAGGCAAATAAGTGAATAGCAGAAGTGCTTTATTCTAACTACAGCAAACATCTTGTGCTGCTGACATTATCATGCAGGCATCTGAATGCTGTGTTTCTCTTCACATAGGTCCGTACAGTGCTGTACCACCTCCTCAAGGAACACAGACAAAGAAGGGCCTTGCTAAGGCTCCTGCAAAAAAGGCTGAGAGCAGTGATTCTTCAGACAGTAGTGATGAGGCAGAGCAGGTGCCCTCAAAGGCAGAAGCAGGTATGTTGCGAGGAGGAGAGGCTGCAAGGGAAGTACTACATTGTGCCAACAAGGTTTTTGCAAGGTCTTGGCTTCCTTGAAAAAGCCATTAGTCTTTGTTCTGTGTTGCTGTTTGCTCTTCTGGAAGCTTCTGATTAATTTGAAGGGCATCCCAAACAACACTGTGTACAACTTGAGGATCTGAACTGTGGTCAGGTTGGATTTGCACATGCTGGTTTGAAAAGTCATCAGAATCTAGTTTAGTGGGAATAAGCAAAGTTCTTGTGTGGCTTTCAGTGGGCTGGCTGAGTGGTGTACTGAGAATGGAGCTTTTTCACATCTGGAAAGGTTTGGATCTTGGGACAAAGGTTTGGTGTTGATGTGGCCTATTAGTTTTAAACTTGCTTTTGCAGGCAAAGCAGTAGTAGCTAAAACAATCCCTGTCCCCCAGAAGAAAGCTGTGACTAGCAAGAAGGCTGAATCCAGTTCTGACAGTGACTCAGGTAATTCAAGAAATCAAGTTCTGATTCTTTTGTGTTAATGTTTTTACTGGCCAAGTTGCTCTGTAGTGGTGCATCTAAGAGCCTTAGCGTATGAGCTTAAAAGCTTCAGAGTCTCCCTGACTAGCAAGATGTGAAATTGAAAACCAGCAGCCTGCTATGCAGGATGGAGTGTGACCATGAGACAAGACCATTGGCAAGTGCAGAAAGGTCCCCATATTGCTGGATGGAAAGGGGAAGGGGGGGGGAATTGTGTATCAAGTTTCTCCCAGGAGTTTAATGGTTAAACTCTTCTTCAGCATCCATGTCTTGAGATTTTTGGGGTTTGTTATTCCATTGTGTTTGGAGAAGTTTCTGAAATAAAAATGTAATCATCATATGAAGTTGAAAATAGACTTAGAAGATGCCTGCCTTCTCCTAATGTGACCCTAGAAATGGGGGCGGTGTGCTTTGTCTCTCCTGTCAACCAGGTTTGAGGCCTGGTATTTCCCATGTAAGTTCCCTATGTGCTACATTTCCCTCTGAGTTCAAGATGCTCCTGTGGCATACCTCAGCATCTCTGGTGCCATGGCAGGGACTGGGTGGCAGCTGCCAGTCTGCAGACAGCTAGCCCTAGCACTAGGTTGTGTGATACTCCAGTGAGTGTCAGGAGTTCTGTGTTTTCTGGTTTTGTTGTGTAGTTTCTCTCAGAATTGTCAAGTTTTTGACTGACGTTACTAAAGTGCTCAGAAATACTGGAATAGATCAGGTTCAGTATTCCAAATTGATGTAACACAATACAAAGGTGTATTTGTACTCAAGAGTCTCCGTTTTCAAACTGCTGCTTTCTCATCTGATGCAGAAAGTAGCTAAAATGAGATACTGTGCTGCTGCCGCCTCACTTTGTATGCTTTGTCAACTTTATCTCTTAATTTTTGGTATGGTTTTTTTGATCCTTACCACATAGATTCTTTTTCAATGTTTCTTCTTCCCAAGTTTCATGATACTGGTACTTTCTCCAGTTCTTTATTCAGTACTTCTTCTCCTACATTATTCTCCAAGTATCTACTTCCTCATGCATGCATTAGTGAAGAACTTAAACTGTTGGTTTCCACTTTCTCCCAACAAAGAAGATGCATGGAAAGATAAATGCTGTCCCCGACCATTCAAGTGTTCATCGAATGCTTGCCAGTTACCTAATGGCTCAGCCTTGAGCCACAAGCCATTTTGCTTTTCACTTACCCATAAGTTACATATGTTACCACTAAAGTAACTTGCACATGAAGCCTATTAACTTGAAGAATTTTTTTTTTTAGATTCTAGCTCTGAAGATGATAAAAAGAAGGTAGGGAATAAGCTCCCAGCTAAACAACCTGTGATAAAGAATGCTTCCAAACCAGCAAAAGTGGTTGTCAAGCCTGGACAAGCAAAGAAAGACTCCAGTTCTTCCTCAGACAGCTCAGGTATTGGGGTGGGAGAGAAGGAGAATTTCTATGTGCATGTTGCTCTTGTTCAGACCTCTGTGTTTCTAGGCAGGGTCTGAGGTTGCAGTTGAACAGGAATACCCATTGCAGTGTTGTTTCAAGCAGATAATGAAGTGCACTGTGTATCAACACTAAATTTGTATGTTAGCCTTGTATTGAAGGAATGGGACTTAGTCTTGAATGCTTTTTCTTTCCATTCTAGATTCTGATAGTTCTGACAAGAAGGCAGCTCCTGTGAAGCCCTCAACTAAAGCGGCAACCCCTGCGGCAAAAAAGTCACCAGCTGCCACAAAGAAAGCACAAAGCAGCTCTGATTCAGATAGCAGCTCCAGCAGTTCTGAGGATGAGAAGAAGAAGAAAGGCCCTCCAGCTAAACCAGCTGGCAAAGTGGCTAAGCCACTGTCCAAACCTTCTACCCCAGCTCCCAAAGCAGACACATCTGACTCTGATAGCTCAAGCAGTGAAGAAGAAAAGCCAGCAGGGAAACCAGCCACCAAATCTACAGGAGCAGCAAAAGCAACTGTGGGGAAGAAGGCAGCTGCTTCTAGTAGTAGCAGCAGCTCATCAGATAGTTCCAGTGAAGAGGGTGGGAAGCCTAAAAAGACAGTGAAAGGGGTGCAGAATGGTTCTAAGGCCAAAGCAAAAGCATCTGCAGCAGCTGCTAACAACATGAAGTCTAAGCCAGCTGGTGGCAGCAGTAGTAGCAGTGAAAGCAGCTCTGAAGAAGAGACTGGAAAAGTCAATGGAGGTATTACTGACGGTCTGGGGAGTCTGTGTGTGTCAGATTGGGAAGTGGGTGTGTCAGGCAGTGTTACTGAGCTAAGCATGAGTGGAAGACTTCCTGAAACAGTACTTAGTCTAATCTCTGTGTGTTACTAGATTATGCCATCTGCTGCAGTAATAAGACAGAAGGGCTAGTTTTGAATTTGGTGGGATCCTTTTTGTCTGTATTGCATAGCTGCTGGCAGTGAAATTTGTGGTAATGTGAAGTACTTTTCTGTGTAGTTGTTGCCAGTTGCCATCTGTGCATGCACAAGATACAGTGACAGCAAAGCAGACTGCTGGAGGACCTTGTCTGTGTGGAGTGGGACACCACAGGTGATGCCCCAGTGCACAACCTCGATCTTTAACCCTCCAGGAGGAAAACAACTAGTGATGCACTAGTGATGTGTGCAAGTGCATGTGGCATGGATCCAAAATCTGGCAAATTTTGACCAGAACTCTCTCAAAAATCAAAAAATCATTAATATAGAGCTACCCTATTCCATAAAATTTTATCCATTAGAATAGGATGGGAAGATCCTTGCTGACTCAGAATTTCTGTTGGTGTCTGGTACAGCAGTCTGTTTTCTGGGTGAAGTAATGCAGACACCAGTTCTCACACCTGTGTCAACACTGGGTTTGCTTTCTGGGGAACAGAAGCCATTACTTTTCCCAACAATGCCTTTAAAGTTTTACTGCTGTGCATCTGACAGGCACAATTGGGAAGAAACAGAAGAGGGAGGATGTTCCAGAGCCAGAGACACCACACAGTAAAAAAGCAAAGATCAAAGCCAAAACACCACACACAGTTCCCAAGGTGAAACGGGTGAGTGAGGGTGGACTATAGCAACTGGCTGAAGAGGCATCCCTGCCTTCTGAACAAGTAGGCTGGTTTGGGGTTTTTCTTGGTGGTTGGGCCCACAGGATTATTTGTATTTTTACTCCTCAAGCACTTAAAACTTTGTCCGGAGAACCCTAGGGAGTGCACATAAGAACATAATATTATTCTGGCCAAAGCTGCTTGGATATACTTGCACGGGAGCAGTCCTGAGCTGCCTGATCTGAAGCAGGGAAAGAATCATGAATCTGAAAAACACTTAAAGATTGAGGTGATGTGAAGAGGGCTCCATATTTGCAGGGCAAGGAAGGAGGTTGTTGCTAAAGAAATATTGTGTGTTTGTATGTGCCTACTGTGTCTTGTTTTCTTTCTCGACAGCCGTCCTCTCCATTCCGCCGCGTAAGGGAAGAAGAGATTGAGGTGGATGCCCGTGTGGCAGATAACTCGTTTGAAGCAAAGGTAGGGCTAGGTAGTGCCAGAGTGGTAACGTTTGGTCTCTGCAAGTACATGCCTGCAGAGCTGCCTCGGTGTGCTTCTGGGGAGTGGTTTTGGTGAGAACTTTTTCCACCAGGAGGCGTATGGGAGAGCGGTATCAGCTCCAGTGTGAATGTACTGGGGTTTGCTGGGTGCAGTCAAGTGCAAAGCATTGCCTTCACTCTCTTGGGTACTGACTTGAATTTCTTTTTCTCCCCCTCCATCCCTCACAGAAAGGAGCAGCTGGTGACTGGGGTGAGAAAGCTAACAATATCCTGAAATACACTAAAGGCAAATCTTTCCGCCATGAGAAAACAAAGAAAAAACGAGGCAGCTACCGTGGGGGCACTATATCGACCCAAGTCAATTCCGTCAAGTTTGAAAGTGACTGAGAATGTTTCCTTTGGAATTCATAAACCATCTGCTCACCAGAACATCTTGGATGGGCATATGGACATTATGGATGTCAAGCCTGCCTGGAATGCTACCTCCCCTAGCCCCTTGTGGGGCAGGCAGCTCCAGTGTAGGGATGTGGGAGAATGGTTGGATGTTTCCCCCTTTTATTTCTAATTTTGTTTTAGTCTCCTAATTTGAAACCATCCTTAAGCTGGTGTTAATGGCACCACTAGGGTGACCTCCAAGACTTACATTTTCTACAGTCTTATTTTAAAAGGCTGGCAGTGATTTTTACTTCTGGTTTCCTGCCCATCTAGTAGAAGAAAGAGAAATCATTGTCCTGTATTTTAACTTCCCATTTCTTTGTCAACCAGTTTAATACCTGTGAAAAGGCAAGTATTGTTAACTTGCCTCTCACTAGTTACTATGAGAATAACAACTGATTTGAGCACTCTGGCTGTAATCCCCAACCCCACCTGACATTTCAAGTTTATCCTTGTAGTGTGTCAGGGTTCCTCTTCTGTTTTCTTTCGTGGTTTCACCTTGCAATAAATACCTACTTCTTTCTTGCACTCCTGTGGAGGCCACTAACCAGACTACTTGGAGAAGCAGTCTCTAAATATGTCGTAGTAGTTGAGTAACAGTATTGATTGCAGTTGCAAGGTGGGGGCTATTGTCAGAAAGGCCAAGGTCTATAGTATTGCTGTGGCACTCTTGATAAACACTTCCATTAGTGTAGCTGGGGAGTGGAGTTGTACAGAAACTTGCCTGCATGGGGGTTGTGAAGTTTCACTTGGTGGGAAGAAAAAAGGAGACCGAGGAGATAGAGGCCTCTTAGCAAAAGGCAGAGGTGAATAAGCAGTGTTTTTGTTTCAGAGGCTCTGGCTGCAGTGTGGCATTACTCCTTGTTCTGTCTGAACGTAAAATGTGCCAGCTTACGCTTACTGCCAGCAATGTGAGCTGCAGCTTGTTAGAGTCTAGATGAATGTATCATAAATGCCTTAAATTCTTACTTGGATCTCTTGGTCTTGGAGCTGTTTTCCATCTGTTAAATCCCTCTTGAGAAATAAATGCCACTTTCCCGTTAGCACTAAGGCAAATAAACCCTGGTGCTGTAAGGTCTGAAGTACTAACTACAAGTATATGTTCAGTATGGGGAGCCACAAACAAGTTGAGAAACTTGCAGCCTAGACTGACATTTCATGAGGAACTGACAGTATAATGGCCTACTGCTGCTGAGGAGTGGGCTTGCATTCACTCAGTTGTGTGACTGCCTCCTTACTTAGGTGCTGCTTTGCATCTGGTAGAAAATATTCCCCCAAATACTTTGCCCTCTCTTAGGTGGGTTAACTAGTTTGAGGAGCAGTGGGTTGAGCCTACAGCCAGTATGAATTGAATAGTGGTAGTGCATGTTTGGGAAATGGAGTAGTGGGCTGTGAGATACGCTTACCCCATGTGGTAAACAGCCACTGAGGTAGTGCAGGGCCTGATTTCCATGTTTCCATTCCCTCCCCAAAGGGTTCCAGTGAGAAGAGCCTTGTTACAGGAAGCTATGTTTGTGTGCAAAGCAAATTAGTGTCACTTAATTGAGGGTTGGATGAGACTTGATGAGCCACTCCCATGTACATGAGTGGCAACTTTTTCCAGTGAGCATTTTTCAGGACTTCCCTTCTGGCTTGCACAATCACTGTGGCCTGGATTCAAGGCTACAGTGCAGAAGGGCCCAGAAGACCATGATTATTACAAGAAAGTAAAGGTTAGAAGCCAAAGGAAGGTGGGAAGAGTATTTTCTGCATGGGGATTTGAACATCATCTTTCTTGTCATTTGCCCTCTTTTTTCTGTTTATCAGGATCTTACATTTGAAACTCTTTAAAATACTTTTATGCTTTGAGGTTTTTAAAAAAGTCCATAAAGTGTGAGAATTTAATGTGTCAGAAAATAAAGATTGCTGCCTTTGTAATCTGAGTGGATTTGGTAGTTAAAGATATGGAATAGTGGGTGGGAAAAGGGTACCAGTGCTTGAGCGTAACAGCACTGTCTCTACATCTGTCTACAACCCCTTCTTGTCATCTTATTACGTGATTGTGGGCATGTAACAGACCTTCAGAAGTGAAAGGTGGCCTGTGCAGCTGCCTGGTGAGTGATTACAAGAAATTTGGGTAAGATGCTAGAAGCTTTTATCAAAGCAAACAGGCTGCTCAAGTGCCTTCCCTTCAGAAGGTTGTCTTAGGTCTTCTCAAATATTGCTGCCAAATCAGCTGTATGGCAGCTGGCCATATAAGCACCAACATATTGGAAGAAGAAAGAATAGGCATAACTGAAAAACCCTGTATAGACCTACTTAAAATAACTGAATTCTGTATCCTCTTAGATTTCTTCCTCTATATGTGCAAGGAAAAGCAGCTTGCTGATAGGTAGGGCCTTGTGGAGATCTTGAGTGCTGTAATGCTCAATTTTACCCCTTGCACTATGGTTCTGTGGAAAGGGTGGGATGATGCACCAGGTGCATTGGGCTCTCGGTTGCTTTGTAACCAACACTCTTTGCCACAGCCTTCCACCTTGAATGTGATGCTGTAGAAGATGTAATACTACCTGAAGTTTCAGCAGAGGATGCGAAAAATGTCATTAGCTTCGGCGGAGATCAGCACCTGACTGAGCAAGTGCAACAACTGTTGGCATGGGAGATGTTTTGTGAGACTCAAAGTGATGTGCTTGACACTCCTGGGAAAAACTGCTCCTTTCACAAGATTTTGCAGCTGCTAGACACGCTTACCCCCTGCAGTGGCCTGGGTCACCGCAACAATTTTGCGGCTGCTAGACACGCTTACCCTGGATCTCTGCTCACCCTACATCTCTGCTCAACAGCTGTCCTGGTGTAGAGGCCTGGTTTCCCTGTGCTACAGTGGTGCAGTTACAGCTAAGGTTAGTCCTGGAAATGGACCAACAGGACATCCCCCTCTGGTGTGTGCTGGAACACTGTTCCTCACATCTCGATTCCTCTGTGCACCTTTCCCTTTTGCTGTCCTGACTACCGTGTTCCTATTGCACTCTTCTCTAAAGGGGTCGGGGCCCTGGGGGCGTCCGGGCAGGGCCCAGTAGCGGTCACGGGAGACTCTGACAGCGTTCAGACGCACTGGCCGGGCCGGAGGCACAAGCTGCAGCTGACGGGCGCTGCCCCGCTGCCTGTCGAGCTGCCGGAGCAGCAGGTTCGGCTCTCCCTGCCCTCTCGCCCGGTGCCCCCTCTCGCCCCGGTCCCCCCTCTCGCCCCGCCTTCGTGCCACAGCGCCGGGCTCGGCTTGGCTCAGCCCGGGGTGCGGCCCGTGGGCCGGGGCGGCGCAGCCCCGGCCCCACCTGCGCCCGCCGGCTTGAAAGGGGAAGGCGGGCAGCTGGTGGCTGCATCCCTCCCTTCCTCTTTCTCTTCTCTCCTACTTCCCGCACCGCCGCGCCTCTCACTCGGGCCGCGCTCCGGCGGGACTCGCTGCAGGTGGGTGCTGGCACTGCGGCGGGGGCGGGCGGCAGCTGCGGCCGCTGCTTCTCGGCCCGTCCCACCGGGGAGGCTTCTCGGCTTCGCAGCGGCGGCGTTACCCCGCTGCGGGCCGTGGTGTCCTGCCCGGCTGTCGTGCGAGGAGGGTCCCTTCGCCCTGCGGCGTGGCGGGGTCGGTGGGATGCGCGGGCGGGGGCTGCCAGCCGCGCTCATGGTGAGCGCTGCAGGGCTGGGCTGAGCTTGCTTGGGCTGATGGCAGAGGCACCTGAGCGCTGCCCGACCGGGGAGACGGGGACAGGGACTCGTTCTGAACTCCCAGTTGTCAGCCCGGCCCCGGCTCTGCCCGGACGCGGGTGGGCAGCCTGGGTTGCTCCAGCGAGGCTGCTGATGGGCGCGAGTTCAGCGTCTGCTTTAATGCGCAGGACCAGAGCCTTGGCACATGGACACGCGTTCAGAGTGCTTTTGTGTAACTTGCTTCATCTTCCTTTAGAAGATTACATCTCAGGAGTATCTTCCATCTCCTGTTCTGCCTCCTCTTCCTCTGCAACCCTCTTCAACCTCTGTTTATGGCAGCTCAGCCAGGTCTCATTCCTCTGGCATGCTCAGAGCCAAGAAGCTCTTTGGTTTGATTGTGGGGGTTTTTTTACATGAGGGCGTCAATTGTTTCATTGAAGATAAGACTCATCCCTAGCTTCTCTACTCCTGTAACTCTGTCAAATGTGATCAGACTTGTCTGTCAGGCCTTTATCAGTCCCCAAAGCTTTCTACACAAGATTTCACAACCTTCTGGAGTGTTTAATAACTTTTCTTTTAATGTGGCGCTTCTCTGCAGAAAGAAGCTGAAATGATGAGGCAGTAAATGGGAAGATTCTTTTCTTCCCCTCTTGACTGCTTCTCTAAAGTTTGGTGCACCTGTATCTTCCCAGTTTTCTCTGCAGTCTGAAGAACTTCTTTAACTTGACTGTCATACAAACATAACTTCTTCTTAAGACCAAATAATGCAGTACCCTGTCATGTGCTCTCACTTTGAGGTCTATGGCTCACATGACTGTTTGGAAATGGCCCCAAGCTTTTCTTTCTCTTTCATCCAGGGATTACAAATAATGTTCTGACTTGCTTCCACACTGCAGACCTCAGACCACTCATGAGGAGCACAGTCTCAAATCAGCTGCTTCTGTCTTGCAGCCATGTTGTAAGCAAGAGGAAAAGGCTGTCCGGAAGAACTTGTTACTGCAGAGCACCCTGGTGTCACAAACCATCTCTGTTCCTTTCAAAAGACAAACAGGAAGCCTGTGGATATGGAATGGGGGAAATCTCACTTACCACCTAGACAGATTTAATGTATGATGAGAGGCCAGGTGGGGAAGCAGATGTGTGATGTCTGACACCATCCCCCAGTTCAAGGTCTTGAAGATGTGTGTAGTTTCAAATACTGTGACAAGCTGAGACCCAGGTCTTTATTTCTTTTCTCAGTTGTTATGGACCAGTATTTCCTTTAGTATCATGGTTCCCTGGCAGTGATCTATCGTCTGGCAACCTCCTGCTAGCCCACAGATTCCCACCTTGCTGTAGAACTTCCTCCATATAATTCTTAATGAGACAGGAAGGATGTTGAAGATGGTCCAAAGGTCCAAAAGTTAGGAACTGTTTGGGGACTACATCAATCTTTGTCCAAAACAGATGAGCCAGAGCACTTCTGGTGCTGTTTTGTGGCAGCAGTAGCACCAACGTGGTGAAAAGTATAAATTATTCTGATGCTGACCTGATCACTGCTGTGATTGTTCCCTTTGGTCCTTTGGGGATCTTGATTTCCTTCATTCTCTGTGTTTGTAATGGGCTGCCATGAATATGTAGCTAGGAAAAATGCTAGAAAGGTATGTTGTTTTGAGCAGATCATCTGTGCACTATTCAGTCTGTGTGCAAGCAATATTTTAAAAAACCCTCAGGGTTGTAGGCTGCCAGGGGATGCTTATATCTGAAGGGGAGTTTTTTTCTTATCATTGTTTTCTCTAAACATTGTTTTCTCTAAACATTTCTAAAATACTAATGCTAGTATTGGTGTATTGTAATACTAATATTAGTATACTGTAGTCCTAATACTAGTGTTTTAATGTTATTTACCCAGGTGACTCTGGTTAAGCCAGAGTCTGCGATAAACCAAAACCAGAGTACAGAAGCCCACCAAGCAGTGGGCTAGATGTGATTGATGGTTAAATTTCCCTATTTCAACCTGTGCTTTGTTAAGTTTGCATTGTACAGTACTGTATCCCCTAAGTTTTTACTAGGGATTCCCCATGGCAGCTCCTGCTTGTAGTGCAATATCCTTTTGCAGTGACAAAGTTGCTCTTGGAGCTGCATACCTGCCTGTTTTCACAGAGTCTTGGCTTCCATAAATTAGCTGCAGCTAGGCTTGCTGTCAACCTGATGGTAGCAGATGGTCCTGGTTTTTCTGGACCATACCCAACAGAACAGGCAACTTCAGTATCTTATTTCAGGAAGAATTTATAGCATCCAGGTGAAGATATCTTTTGCTTTTTGTTTTCAATGAATTCTGGTGCTTTGTTAACTCCTGAGAAGTTTGCAGTGAACACATTCCTTGCTGTGGGCGAGACCTTCACAGAGACTAGGATGCAGGAGGGGAAATAATTCAGCCCCATGTGCATGGACTTCCAGGTCATAGGCAGGAAACAAGTAATATAAAAAAGTGGGGGAGGGGGAGATATGTAAATGGCAGTCCTTGCATTTCAGCCTGCTTGCTGCCTTTTCTTTGGGGACTTCTTTGCCTAGACTGTTTCCTGTCAGAGGTTTTAGTACTTCAGCCTAATAAAAGGCACCTGAATTAAATTAGAGCTGTAGCTGCTCAGTTATTCCACTTAAATTGATTCGTGTAATTTTTGATCAATACCAGAGCCATACCCTGTTAAACACGTTAAACAGGGTAAAATCACGGGACAAGTTTCATCCCAGTAAGAGGTTTCTCAGGGGCATTTCAGAGGGCTGTGCTCTCTCTGCTCCCTTTCTGCTGTCTCACTTTTCAGTGTCAATGCATTGCTGTCGCTTTGAAAGCAATCTCCCAGCAGCTGAAGGTGGCCAGGTGTGCAGGGTAGGGGAAATGTTGCTGCCTGCAGTGACAGTCTTGCTTCCCACTGCAGCAGGCTCTGGTCCTGCTCTACTGAGGTGCCTGCTCTTCCCTGAATGCTCCAGCAGTGAAACATTTGTGGCATGGGTTTTTCTGACAGTTCTCTTTAACCCTTACTCTGGCTGCCGGTGTTAACTGTGATGTTAGGGGCATTGCTCTGTGTAAATCAGCCAGCTGGCATGGTTCTGCCAAGCACTTGTCATGAAAACAGGGAAGGGTCTAATCTCTCTTTACAAGCCTCTTCCACTTGTAGTGGCAGGGTTATTTTTGCAGTATTTATGTGATGTATGCACTATACCAGGACTTCCAGTCCACAAACAAGGAGATGGTTCTGTCTACTCTGCTCTCAGGCGTAGTGTGGGATCTGTCATTTACTTGGATTTTGCACCTCTGTCAAGGCACAAGCTGTGATTTCACCTTCCCAGAGAATCACATTCCCGTGCCCAGGTGTTTGAAGGTTTCTATTGAAGACTACCTGCCTGCAGTAGCTGAGCTCCAGTAGCCAGAGAGCTGTGCTGGCCACAGCACCTGCCCAGGCTGCAGGATCCTGCTGCAGAGCTCATGGAGCAGCTTTGGGTCAGTAAGAGATAAACCAGGGAGGTGAGCAGCTGGATTTTGAGCCTTCCCTCATCTGGGCTGTTTAGCCCTTGTCTAGGTCTGGGACTTCCTTCCCCTTTGCTATCAACCTGAGACTGCAACAATGACTAGTTGCTGAACAAGGGACAGAGAGCCCTTGTGCCCTTTGTGCTGGTAGTTAGCCTTCATCATATCCCAATAGCACTAAAAATCAGGGATCTGTCTGGTGTATCCAGCACAGCTCTAGGGCTGGAGGTATGACCAGGGTACGTCTCCAGGCATGGACAAAGCAGAGATTATCTCTGGTGATATTGAGCTGGAGCAGGAAAAAAGGTCTCTTCCTGCAGCCTGGCATCCTCTCACCTCTTAGCAAGGTTTACAGCCTCCCTTGTTGCTTGGGCAGGGAGAAGAGGTTCCTGAGCCAGCACCTTTAGGGATTGCTCCTGATTTTGGAAGGGATGAAACCACCAAGAGCAGTTTGCAAGTCTCACTGTGTCAGCATCTGCCCCTAACCTGAGGGCTGAGATTGACAGCTTACTTGTCATTTGGATTTTGGTAGTCCCCAGGGGGTCCTGGCTGAGCTGAGGGTCTCAGCAATGTCTGACACATAGGTCCATGGCAGAACACAGTTCTTGCTGAAGATGGGTGACAAATTTTTTCTTTAAAAAACTATTCCTTTTACCCAGACTATTTCTTCATCTTTTACTTGTTGCCCAATGAGAAAACACCCTACCCACATATAAAACCTCTTCTACTCTTCTTGGCATACTTATGTGCATGTATGACCCATTAGGTGCCCCAGGACAAGCCTATACCTGCTTCTGTCCTTAACTCCCTGCCATCCCAGAGGAGATCAGCAGTACACAGCAGCCATCCTTCCCATGTTTCCTGGAAGCGGCATGTGCTCCTGGATCTGCTGTGAATGTCATAGCCAAATGCTTTACCTTCCCTGGTGTTGGGCAGGATAAGTTCCCTTTGGGCCTCTTGGGTAATCTGAGTACCAGACCAGCTTTGTGGGCTATAGCTCTGTTTTGACCAACACTTTGTCACAGGCCCACCTGTTTCCTGCTGTTAGGGAGGCAGGATGCTGGGCAGATCCTTACTTTCCTTGCAGAGCTTATGCTTTCTTCTCTCCAGCCCATCACCTTTGTCTACATTCTCCTAGAGCTTTTGTTATGTGGGTCCAACTACCCCCTTGGTGTCTGTTAGCTTTTCTCATGTTTCTCATCACTTGTGTGGGCACAGCCGCACAGTTGACCCTGGGTGGGAAGGGTTGGGAGTCCAAGCACTAGCAGGAATTGCCTTTGAAACAGGATAGGGTCCCAACCAGCAGCTGCTCTGTTTCTTTCCCATGTCCTGTCCCCATATGGGACAAGAAAGCAATGGAGGAAGAAGAGAGCAGTTTTACTCTCCCATGTCTGCGCCCTTACTTGCTTAGTTTGGCCAGAGATAGTCAGCTGCTGAGGGTAGTCTGAAGATTGTATTTAGCAGAATCTTGTCTGTTAATTTCTTTCCCACATCTTAATTGATCAAGCACTAGTGGAGAGGCTGTCAGAAAATCTTGTACCAAATTCCACTCTACCACGTCCCTGCAACCCCATCAGGGCTTAGTGTGTGGGGGCCATCCAAAATCCACTTCTAGTTGTTCCCATTGTAACTTCTTCCCCTTCCCACTGCTGCTTCCTAGCATGTCTGAACTGGGTTCCTGCTTCTGACTATTCCCAAATAATTATCACATAATTCTTCTCCCAAAAGAATGCTAGGTGTGGGTGAGGCACGTTCGTTTCCAGTGATGTAGCAACATCCCTTACACAACAGAAATCTTGGGTGTTTCACCAAACTGAAGAGGGGATGACGGCTTTAGGAGTGTGACTAAGGGGCATCAGTGTGCCATAGGTGTTGCATGTTATCTCTGGGATTGCTTTCTGGGTTTACCTTTTTCTAGTGGATGAGTATCCTGGCACCTGCTTTCCCTTGCCAGCCCTTTCCCCAGAGCCTCCCATGACTGATCCATACTGGAGCAACTCTCTGTCCAGACTGTTGCTGTGCTCTCTGGGATTGCAGTTCCTCTCAGAGGGTCCTGCTGTGACCTGGATTTGCTCCCACCCTGTTTGTGCTGAGCAAGGTGCCTTGCCAGCCATGTGAGGGCCAAAGCCAGAGCATACCTCTTGGCATTCCCACCAAGCTCTGCAGGCCTCCCTGCGATCTTACACAGACATCAAGGGCTCAGAGAGAACCAGCTGTTCTGGCTGGACAGAAATAAAAATAAAATCCAGCTGAGCTGGTTCTGTAGCGGTAAACAGGGACTGAGCAGCAAGTGTCCCTGCTGGTGCAGTGACCCAGCAGAGCTCCTCCAGCCACTCACCCTCTGTAACTCTGTGTGAGTCAGTCTGCTAGTTTTTGAGCCTTAGGAGCACAGAGAAGAGGTGTTCTGGAAAACTCCCCTGAAAAGACCCTGATATCTGGCTTGGTCTTTTTGTGGCTTTTTTTTTTTTTTTTAGGGCAACACAGGGTAGATGGGGATGGATGTTCCCCAGTGAAGAACTCCAGACTGCTCTTTTTTCCCAGCTCATGAGCTTCTGGCTTGCAGCTACAATCGCAACTGTTAGTTGTTGAGTGCATGACAGAGATACTACATTAATGGCATGTTTGTCTCCTTGCAGTGATGAAGATGATGAAGGTGCTACCGTGCCCTGCTGCTCTTCTTTTCCTAATGACTACATTCACTGTGGAGCCATGTCACTGTGCCAAGGTGCTGATCATGCCCACCATAGTCTTTGACAGCCACTTGCGAGTCTTCATGCGGGTGGCAGAGGCACTAAGTGACCGGGGCCATGACCCTGTGCTGCTACTTCATGAAGGTCGGGATGTGGAAACCTCCCTGCCTGGCTTTCGTGTGCAGAGGTACTGGGGTATCTTCAGCACAGAGAGTGCAGATGCCTGGGTGCAGGAGAAGATAAAGCGTGTCTTTCAAGGGAAGATGACCTCTCTGGAGGTGTTTTCATTTTTGGAGAAGTACCTGGAAAACTGTGACCTAGTACTGGGAAACTCTACCCTTCTGCAGAAGCTCCAGTGGGAGCACTTTGACCTGCTTTTGGTGGACCCCAACGAGATGTGTGGATTTATCCTGGCCCATATCCTACAAGTCAAATACTCTGTGATTTCCACTGGTTTCTGGTTCCCAGCAGAGATTGGTGCCACCTCCCCCATTGCCTATGTCCCTGAATTCAACTCCCTGATGACAGACAGGATGGGCTTCTTTGGTAGGACGTGGAATCTCCTAGTCTACATAATAACTCGTGTGGCTACAAAACTGGTCATCCTGCCCAAGTTTGAACGTCTCATGGAGAAGCATAGGGTGGTGCCTAAGACATCCATGTTGGACCTTGTTCATGGAACTAGTCTTTTCTTCCTCTGTAATGATGTGGTGTTGGACTTTCCCCGTCCAACGCTCCCCCATGTCGTTTTCACAGGGGGGATCCTCGCTGAGCCTGCAAAGCCCCTTCCAGTGGTAAGTGCGAGAAAGCTTTGATCTATGATTGCACATTAACTGGGGAAGCTACTTACTACAGATCTTCTTTGGAAGAACCTTGTAAAAGTTCTGAAGCCCCAAGAGTCTGGAAAGCTGCTGTGTTTTGGTGCTTGTGGGTGCATTGGGGAGACAGAGAACACTGAGGGCTGTCAGGCTGCGGGGAGGATGTAGAATTAAGTGGTCCACTCTGAAGTGGGATTTGGCCTCACTGTCCATGTAAAATGGTGTGTGGAATTCCTAAACTGAAAGTGTTGCCCTTGGGACTTGATCATGAATAGTTTGTTTGCTCCTCTGCTAAAGTGGAAATGGGAAGAACAATTAATCTTCCTTGTTTCATCACTGATATATGTTAATCCAGAGTTTCCTCCTTCACCCTATTTCTCACAGAGCATTTCTGCCCTTGAACTTGTAGTCTTAAGAAACCACAGGGGTGAGCTATTCTTGTTCCTTCATTAAATTCAATGCAAAACCCCAAAGTGTAGAAAACTGAAGGGTATCATCCCCTTTTTCTCAAGATTCAGTCCTGAAAACTCTTCTCAAGACTTTCTCCAGCCTATGCCTCACTAATCCCAGGAATAAATTCAGAGGGACAAGCTCCTAAAGCCTCTGACTGAAGACAGCATTGGAACAGAGCAGGGCTTACCACTTTTACAAACATTGAGGGGAAATAAACCTGGATAATAAAACTTGGGCAGTCAAGATGTCCTGGTGTCCTGACTAAGGGCCTGAAATGGAGACAAGATTTCAGCTTCCAAATTATTAGAGACCTGTGGATGTCAATATTTTTCAGTTAAAAAAAAGTGAGATCAGGTGCCTTAAAAAGAAGGTCTCCAGATGTGTCTGACTGCACGTCAGCCTTGCCTACATGGCATGGCCTGCAGGTAATGAAATGCACGTAGGGTGCTCCAAAAGCTGGGTCAGAGGGTAGCTGCCTCACAGCTCTTGCAAAATGCTGGCTTGGTCCAACCTGGTCACATACACACCTGCCTTATAAAGAAAGGAGTTGTTTGCTAGGGCATTACTCATGTGCTTCACAACTTCCAGAACAGATCCCAGGGCAACTAAGGAAGAATGATGGAGATAAGTCTGGAGCCCTGCAATAGGTGGTGGCTGTCATGCTGGCAGGTAGGCATGTCTGTGTCCACGTTATGGGATGCCAGCAGAAGAGAGGGCCTCTGTAGGTCTAGGTGTATCTTAAAGAATGTCCCATCTGAAATGGAGCAGGGTTATGTAATTAAGATGTTTATTTCCTCCTATTTGAAACACTATGATTTTGAGTGCTTCTAATTAGGACTTGGTTAAATATAGATAATGTATTTGAGAGAAAGTGAGAACATTTGGTGGTCAACCATGCTTCCCTGGCAACTTCAATGCTGTTTCTGAAAGTCAAATATTATGGCCCAATTGTAATGGATAACATAATCACTTGGTTTAGGAGTTGCTGTACTTTTATTCAGAAAAGGAAAACTAGCACTTTCTCTTCTGTAGCAGTTTCAGTGGTTGTACTGCTCAAAGGATGTGAAACTCAAAAGAATGGAGACACCAAAATATCTCTGTTGTAAACTTTTTGATTCTTGGATTGTTTTAGGGCACTCTAAGTATTTCTGCAAAGATAGGCTTGCATCTCTGAAGTGTACAACAAAGGAGAAGTATCCCCAGAGAGTTACACTAAGATGTGCTTTGTAACTCTTTTGTACTATGATACCCCAACTTTTTTTATTTAAAAAGATTTTTATTAAACTTCCCTAAAATGCCCCTGACTGGGATACATGGGAAACTTGAAGCAGGACAGAACTCATAATGAGAAATAGACTCAGCCCAGCCTGGCATAAAAGGGAATAGTCCATGTTTGCCCCACAGCAGCTGTGGTTGCTGATTTCTTCTCCCTGCTACCTTCTGGGTTTGGTTGAAAAAAGTACACACTCTGTTCTAGGTACAAGCCTGTTTATGTAGCATTACAGGTAACCTCTAAATGAAGGACAAATAACTGTGGGTTTTACTGGATCTGTAGCTATCTCTCTGTCCAGTGATCAAAAACTAAATCTGTTGCCTGCAAGTAGCTATCGAGGATGGGTGGAAGTCTCCTGTCAAGATGGCAAGACCTTCTGCCACTTCCAGGAGAGTTTGTAGGAACTCTCCAGCAAGATTATGCTCCTAACTGTGTGATGTTTTGTCTGTTGTATCAGCCTGCATCTAGAGAGCCTGACAGTCATCCTGTCTTAGTGGTGACAGGAAAATAGCCCTCCTCTTTTTACTCCAATTTCCTTCTGTCCCCTGGCTGTTCCTATGTGGGCCCTATGTTTTCAGAACCTTTCTTGTCAAAGAGTAATTGTGTTACCTCCAATGAAGGAGATAATGCTATGAAATGCAAGTTTTGGCCACCTCCCTGCAAACTCCCAAGGCCAGCAGGTGCTCAAATAATTTCTGTCTGGCTGGGTACAAAAATCACAGTGGTTTTAGAGTTCATTGCCTGGTGAAAACCGTGTAGCTTTGTGCTCCAGGTGGATTTGGCTTCATCTTCTCTGGGGGCAGCTTTCTACTGACAGAGGCAAGAATGGGAAGGGCCTTTCTGCAACAATACTTCAAGGCAGCTGTGTGTGTTTTGCCCACAGGGTCTGCGTCTCTGGGTGGAAGCAGCAGAGGCGGGTGTCGTTGTTGTCTCCTTTGGCATCGGGATCCGAGCTCTTCCAAGCGATTTGGTGGAGAAGATGGCTGGTGCATTTGCTCGCCTCCCGCAAAGGGTGGTGTGGAGGTGAAGAGGGAATGGGATTCATTTTCACTTGAGTTGGATGAAAAACAGTGTTGAGGGGTTATTCATTTCAAATCACAGAATTTGCTTTCTGTCTCTTGGTCTGACTGAATTTATTATTGTTCTCTATGTGTTTCTCTTCCCCTTTTTTCCCCTTCCTCTGTCTCCTCCCACAGATATTTTGGTCAGAAGCCAAGAAACCTGGGTGAGAATACGCTGATGATGGGGTGGCTGCCCCAGAATGACCTGCTAGGTAAGGCTGGGTTCTGTGTATGTGTGTGCTGTTAGCAACATCCCTGGAGTTTAGCCCAAACCACAGCAAAGGCATATAAGGATAACAGCACCTGTGTGGGTCTAAATCTGTTGCTTCTCGTGTGTCTGATCTGTACAAAACATGATCCTCACCTAACACCTGCTTGAAGCTGCTTGGCTCCTGTCTCCCTTCTCCTCCAGGCTCTACTCAGCATTTTTGGGCTGCCGAAAGCCCGATGTATTCCCGAAGGGTAGCATCCTCTCTGCTCAGCATGCCTGTTTTTCCCTAAAACATGCATCAACACTGTGTGTTGAGGAACCCCCTGGTAGCCCTGTTGCAACATGGAAGGCACTGACTTGCTGCTGTTTCTTTACCTGCAGGCCACCCCAATGTGAAAGCCTTTGTCAGCCACTGTGGGATGAATGGTATATTTGAGGCAATTTACCATGGTGTGCCAGTGGTGGGCTTTCCTTTCTATGGGGACCAGTTTGACATCATGACCAGAGTGCAGGCAAAGGGCATGGGTATCCTCATGGACTGGAGCAGAGTAAAAGAAGAGGAGCTTTACCAGGCTGTCATCACAGTCATCTCTGACCCCAGGTGAGGCATCTGGAAGCATCGAGCTCTTCCTTGGTGCAGACAGTGTGTAGGGACCAGTGTGACTTTGTGTTGACCCCTACACTGGCTGTAGTGGCTTCTGGACCAAGCACAGTTGTAAGCATTGCTCAGCTGGCCAGATGTGTCACTGCCTCAAAATCCTCAGATGCAGTGCAGGAGGAGATACTGCAGCATTTGCTGCTAGAGAGTGTGATCTAGTTTGACTGACTAATGTTCTTACCAAGTTTTCTGAGATACTGGGGAGCAGACCTCTTCTCCTAATGCCAGCCTGTCATAAGGGAGAGTGAGATCACAGCTTCACATTGGGACCTCCCTGGACTTGTCCAAACAACTTCCTGTAGAAACAGACAGGGAACTGCAGGTAATGCTCCATCTGCTCCTTCTGACAATCATATACTCTGCTCTTTCCTAGAACTGAAGCAGGAAGAGAAAAGCGGCACAGGGCTCCTGTTTTCTAACGGGACATGTGCAACTGCTGGTTTTTGAAATGCTCTCTGAGAGCTTGATTTTTTAAATAGTTTATATTTCTTACCTATTAAGAGGTGTTGCAGTTTGGTACCTTGAAGGGTTTGGCCACTCATCAAGTGTGTAACTTTTGCTTGATGCTGGGTGAGGTCTTAGGGTGCAACTCCTCTCAGAAAGTGCAATACACATGAACTCACTGAACAGGTACTTGCAAGCCAAACTGTCAGTGTTGTTTACAAAACACAAAGTAAAATACACTCTGGCTTGTGCCTTCATGGCTGGCAAGTACCATCAGAGTGGCTTCCAGAAGAAGAATGGAAGAAATTTGCCCCTCTCCCAAGGTATTATTTGGGACTTGAAAGTATCACTGGATGTCTCGGACCACTTCTCAGGTACAAAGCTTCTGTAAAAAGGTAAATGTCTTGTCATCTTCCCTTGCAGCTACAGAAAAGCAGCCCAGCACATCTCAGCTCTGCACCTGGACAGACCAATGCACGCTCTCAACAGGACAGTGTATTGGCTGGAGTACATCCTTCGTCACGATGGGGCACCCTACCTTCGCCCTGCTGTCTACGACCTCTCCTTCTATGAGTATTTCTGCCTGGACATCCTGGCTCTTCTCTTGCTATGTCTGGCTAGTATTGGATTTGTTCTCTACAAATCCGTGGTGTGGTGCAGAAGGAAGGGGGCCAGCCCTGTGTATCAGAATGGAAGTTGCATGAAAGGCCACTTCACAGATGAAAAAAAACTGCAGTAGTGGCCAGTGTGTTCCAGGGCATATCCCATCACTGTGAAATGAACTGCTGCTGTGCCAAGAAATGTATGGCATGCAGGCACGGAGAGGGGTGAAAGATCTGCAGGTCTGGATGAGAAGAGAGTGGGGAGGGAGGAGTGTTGCAAAGGCCTGTGTGCACACCTCTGTGTACAGCACCTGTGGGCGGGGGGGTGAATTCAGGCGTGGGTGGGAGCACTTGGCCAGGATGCTGGGAATGGGGCATGGGTAGGTAGACTTCCAGGGAGGAGTGCAAGTTGTTCCCTTTGTATTGCACATTGGTTTAGATGCTGGTGTTGCTCTTCTGGCTTTTTGGATCATGGAGGCTCTGGAGGTAGGAACAGCATTTCATGTGCAGCAGACACCGTTTTGCCTCTGCCTTGTTACTAAGAGCCCCAGCAGTTGGGATACCTTTATGTGCAGATGAGAACTGAAGCAGAGCTGTGGACAAGGAAGGGCACTGAAAGTACCATCTACAAGAGAGAAAAATTGGTCTGTTTTAAGTTCTGCGGGTAAATATTGTTCTTCCTGCTTCAGTCAATACTCTGCAATTCTGTTTGTGTTTGAGCTAAATTATTGTTTTTTAAAATAAACTTATATTCTTTCTCCTGTGTGGCAGTTCTCCGGTCTTGGTTTAATGTGAACCTGTGATTCCTGTGACAGGAAGTTGTTCAAGCAAGATTAAAGTGCTTTTTCTCTCTCATTACTGCTGCTATGGTCTCCACATACCCCCATCAACAATTTTTTGGCCTTTCTGCAGGCTTTCGTGCAGTGCCTTCCCTCCTCTGCCTTCATGTGGCACACACCCATGCCCATAGCATCTCCAAACCTGTGATGAAAGAAAAATCTGGGACAGATGTGCCAGGACCACAGGATGAGCAGCCAATAGCTCAGAGAGCTGGTCATAGGCAGTGGGCCATACACCATATTTATAGAAGCAGCAAGCTCTGCCCTTTCTGAAGAAAAAGGAAATGCCTGCTCATTTTGATGTGAATAGACAATACTGTTACCCCACATGGAACATGGTATGGAGTGATACCTAATGTGTTTTTACTCACCCTGGACTCTAAAGCAAACCTAATGGGTGCAGTTGTACAACCTGTGCACAGCATTGTCTGATGGTCCCACTGCCAGTGCCCCACACCGAGGATCAAGGGCTCTGCTCCGTGCTCCCACTGGGGCCACTGCAGTGCTGGCACGAGTTGGAGAGTAACCTTACTGCCACAGCTGCCCTCGCTGGTGGTTCTAGGCTCTGACCTTGCTTGCTGTTCCATGTGTTTCTTTTTCCAGATGAAAGATGTGTTTCTATATGCAACCTGTGAAACAATAGTTTGGCTGGGCTTCTAGGATGCTGTAGGTTGGGATAGTGCCTGTCTCTGAATTGGGGGCTCTTCTGAGGCCAGGCAGTGGTGTCTTCCCTCCCCAACCCTCAGGTTGCAGAGGGGCGAACATGACTTTGGACGACCCATCAGCCTCGCTCTGTAGCAGCCCTTTGTGGCTTCATTCCCTCTGAGCTGAGGATGTGGAGCCTAATAGTTCCCAATGGGAGGCAGAGGGAGATCAGAGCACAGTACTAATAGATATTAGGGGGAAAATGGGCATTGTAGGTTAGTAGTAGGCGCACTGCCTGCCTGGCACCTTTCTGTCTGCAAATTGGAATTCAGAAGTTGATGGGATTTGGGGTTTATCTTTAGATAAAAAAGAGATATTGCCCCAAGTTTTCAGCATTCTTGCCTGTTGCCAGTTGCACTATAGTGACCTTGTTGTCATCTCCTAGCAGATGAATTTGGACAAGGGGGTGGAGGTGGGGCATTTTGTCATCTCTGAGGTGGAAGAAGGAGATCATTAATGCTGCCTACGTGAGAGTTTGTATGTTTAGATTAGGCTGAATATAGCAAAAGAGTTGGCAAGCTTGCAGCTTGGTTGGATTGTTTTGAACTTGGAAAAATAAAAAGAGGGAGAGGACAAACACACCATGTTTGCAAACTGACAAACATGTACACCAACAGAGGCACTGTGGCCTGATAAGGACAGAGACCTGCACATTGCTTTGTTTGCAAGCAAAAGAGCAGAGAGAAATATTTAGGACCCAAGAGCCTGTGTGGGCTTAAAAAAATGTGAGTCTATTTTCCTATGCTTCCTTCTTGCTATTCACAATTTCAGAAAGAAGTTCAAGCAAGCACCACATGCAGCATTAGCATGTTGTCTCCCATCAGATATGCTCTTAACTTCTTGAACTTCTCATGGCTGCTTTCATTCCCACAGGTATTGCAGAGTTAGGAGGCATGTCTATCGAGAGAGTCAAGATATATATTAAAGTCTATTAAAAAATGATTCCACAATTTGGTGACAACTCCTTCTAATGGAGTAAAGCACTAACCTGCCCAAGGACCCTGTGAGTAAGAAGTGGGCATTCAAAAAGCACCCCTGAAGTAAAGAGTCTTCCCTAGGGAAAGCTGTGTACTGGCTTAGAAATTGTCAGGAGCCATTCTTTAAGTTATAAGGTGGTTTTACAGAAATATTTCAATATACTCATTATACTTTTTAAAGATGAAGGCTCCTCTAGATTTTCCAGATTTATTCCTGTCCTCTGTAAATCTTTTCCTATTAAACACATAGCTTTCTCTCTTTTCTCCTTGCTATTCTTTCAGTCTTGAATACAGAAGAAAAGTATAACAAGGCCTTAAGCTAGTTATTAAGTTAAATTAGGAATAATGAGTAGCCTGTCACACACAGTAAAAGCCACGGTGGGGGAAGGGATGTAGGTGAGCTTTATCCTTCATGCAGCTCTGCCTTCATCTCAGTCCCTGATCTCTGGGCACAGGGCCTGCAGTTTCAGACTGCCCTGCCTGTCATACGTACTGAGGCACACACGCAGGGCTGTGGTGTAACTTGGAAAATTAAAAAATAGAAACTGTGGTTTATGAGGCAGAAAGCAGGGATCAAGCTTTTTTTTTTTTTTTTTTGCCTTCTTTTTTTCCCCCCAAGAAAAAGTAGGACATGAGTCAATACTTTTCAGAAGACTGAAGAGGCCTCACCCAAGAGCTGTAACCCCAGCTGAGCTGTGCACAGGGCACAGCTGCCTTCTGCCCTTCTGTCTTGCTCCTGGTAGGGCAGAGGGATCATGAGCAGGTTCCAGCAACACCCCCAGTCTTGCTGCTGCGTGCGGATCTCCCTGCAAGGGCCCCGAGTGGCTCCAAGTGCGGCAGGGAGGTGTTTGGGGCACGCTTGAGCCAGCTTTTCGGGTTCACCCGGCCCCACAGCTCCTCACAAAACTACTCTGAGTGAGGCACGGCAGCCCTGCGATTGGGAGCCATCCCAGCTTGGAAACACGCTGGGTTTGCAAATGAATGTTTTTTCCAGGTGATGGCTGCGCAGCTCTTCCCAAACCCTGGGCTGGGGGCACCTCCTTGTGGGAAATAGGGAAGGGGTGAAGCCACACACTCGCATGGCTCCTCTCCTTAGCCAAGTGCCAGTGGCTGCAGCATTGCTGGAGCACGTAGTGGGGCCTGGCACTGCCTCGGAGGCTGCTCCCCTGAAGGACTTTGCAACCAGCTCATAAACTACTGCTGCTCCAGCCTCAGTGTTGGCTTTGGAAGGGTCCCCGCACACCAACCACTGGCAGCATCTCCATAGGAGAATCTGGCTGTGGGCTGCAGAAGGGCCGCATCAATTCCGTATCTGGTTTTTCCGGCCGAGTAAGGTGGCGGCACCAAACCGTCAACAAAATGTGGCTAAATAAAGAGGAGCCGTCGCCCTCTGCAGGTGAGTGTGAAGTCGCTCCATCTGGCACAGGACAGCGGAGAGAACACGATGATTTTTACTTACCCACCGTATAGTGACAGTGAGCAAAGAGCACCTCTGTGACAGGAACCCCTTCCCTTTGCCTGTGCATGGCTCAGCATCAGCCTCTCATCTCTGCCTGTGGGTATCTCCCTCATGGCCCCCATGCACCTCTCTGATGCTCTTGAGAGTGTGGGCAATGCTTTTCTCTGATGCTTCCACATAACAAGTATTTCCCACAGAGGAAGGCTACAAGCCAAGCTCTGCAAGTCCCCAGTCCCCAGCAGTGGCCATTTGCCATTGAGACCACTGTTGGAGCAAGCTAGTCCCTCTGTCCCCACCAGGGCCTCCTTGGGGCTGTGTCATGGCAAGTGGAACTGCACAGCGATTCCTGAAGGCAGTGCAATGGAAAGCAGCTTTCTCCCAGGTACTCAGGCAAGGCATGATCTCAAAAACCAGAAATGCCCATGGTCCCTTCCAAGCTGTGCTTTTGGAAGGGCTTCCCAAATCCTTGCAAACACCAAGGAGACATTACACACTAGCTGGGCACTATGTCTTTCAGGACAGCTGAGGGCAGCCAATCAGTCCAAATATCTGACCCGTTTCTCAGGATACAGAAAGCTCCTCCCTTCTCTCTCAGCCTCTTCCCTCTCGCTTAGGGACTGCTGCTAAGATGCTTCCCCCTCTCCAGCTGAGTTCACTTACTCCCATCAGGACCACTCTACCTGCTGCTATAAAAGACTCTGGGTGGGATGCAGCTGGGACTAGTTACTTTTTAGGTTCTTACACCTGCTTTCTGTGGTGTCCATTGTAGGAATGGCTCTGTAGCAATCTTTTTAAGGAAAACTTTTGAATTATTTTTTAGTAATACATCTGTGCTAGTGCTATGGTAGTGATGCTGCTGACTAACCTAATCCCATCTCCTTTGACTTCAGTTGTAACCATTTCTATAAGGTAAGTTCTTCCAAGATCAAACCATGTGCTGATGTAAAACTCAGCTATTTTAGCAAAGAGCTTTGCAGAGTTGAGTTTTCTTCTGTTATTGGCAATCCTGGAAAACCAGAGGGATCCTGCTTGATTGTGAAGAGGTGTAAGTGTGGTTACAGTGATATGCAGAACCATTTATCTGTAGTTCAAAGGAAGTTGGTTTTGAGAAATCCAAGATAATATGGAAGGTTGGAAGAATTATTGAAAACAGAATGGTATGGTTAACAAGGCCAACAGCAGCCCTACACATCTGATGTTTGCTCTTAGGACAGTATGTCAGTAAACAGAAAAATAATACCCAAAGCATTATTGAAAACAACACAGATTAGCCTGTGTATCTTGCTGGGGAAAAAAGAAAAAGAAATAACATTACACAAGAACTTGTTGTTCTGCAACACAGGGAAACTTGTTGTTCTGTAACACAGGGAAAATCCTGTGTTATAATGAAAACAGAGTTCATCAGATGCTTTGGATGGAGTTGAACTTCAGTGCCCTTCCTGCAAATCTTTGGGTAAGGTGATCTATCAGTTCAGGCAGTAGTAATGCTAGATTTTGGGCTCTAGGCAGGGAAATATTAAAGGCTATGCCCTGAATCCACCAGTGATCTACATGGACTAGTATTAAGGACAGTCTTTTAAGCTAAGCTAACTGGTAAGGAGGATTGAATGGTTAATTTTCATTAAAACTAAACAGGTAAGCAGCTGAGGGCCTTGGCAAGAATAAAAGACAAAACTGATAAAAGCTGATCTCAAAAACCCTGCCTGTAGTTTGGGCTACAAAGTGGGGAGGAGCTGAAAACACTGCAGACCTTTGGCCAGCATGGAGACACCTTTCACAGTTGGGTGTTTGGATTGCATCCCATCCACCTTTTGTCAGGACTGCCCAGTAGCAAAAAGAATGAGCACCTGTACTGTAAGAAGAGGTTGGGTCTGATCAGGGAAGTTGGATTACAGTAAGCTTCGTAAAAAATGGGTTGAAAAAAGCCCAAATGCCAAACAAAGGCTTGAAGACTCTTCTCCTTGCAGTCATACCTTGCTAACCAAGGAGTCCTCTGACTGTATTAGTTCAGAGCTGGGTAAAGGAGTGTGGGTTCCCATTATCAGGACTTTCCAAAGAAGCTTCACAAAGGGTTCTCCAAAAAGCTGCAAAAAAGACACAAGTAACTGGTGGTGACAATCCAAGCTTTAGTGGGTATCAAAACAGTCTCAAGGCAGAACCAAGTAGAATGAATGCTCATTAATTTAGTTTTGTTAAAAAGCAGAAACAAACACTTTCTGCTGGGGTTAGAGGAATAGCATTTAAATCCTACTTCTGTAGCTGGGGGGTTTTATAAAGCAAAGCTCTGAGCTTTGATTTTGTGCTCTCAACTTTGTCTGAGGTTGGCAAATTTGCCTGGACTCTACAGTCTTGATAGACTTCAGGCAGAGGAAAGAGATGATATTTTGTGCATGTCTGGTGTTGGTGTAACTTCTGCTAACTATGACAGCAGATTATTCAACTGAGGACTGGAGCACAAGAATGATTAAGTGGAGAGGGGCCAACATAGAGCCATTGGCAAAGTCTGGCTGTGAATGACCCTGGGGCAATTTTGCTTAGTTTAGCAAAGCAGAAGATGCTTTGTATTTTTGAGAATGCAGAGTGAAGAGCTCTTACACACCATGACCAGTGTAGGCAACAGCTCACATTGGCAATATCATCAATGCAATAATGTTGTTATTGTGCTGTGGTTTATTTTACTCTTATTTAAAGCACAGGACCAGGTCTGAGAAATACTGAATGTTTGTACAAAGTCTATCTTTAATGAACACTTCAGAAAACACCAATAGGTATGTGCATGAATGCCTACAGATGTTCTTAAACTTAGCATGAACTTTGAGACTTCTGTGATAAAGGCATAGCTGATTGGTTTGTTCAAAGGACACCTTTGATCTTAATCAGAAGTCCTTTAATGGGATATTTATACATGCATTTGTTCAAGAACTTGTTAGTTAAATTAGTCTCAGCCTCCAAATTTTCAACTGTGAAAACAGACACCGATGAATTAAATTAGTAGATTCTCTGCAAATCTCAGGTTCTCTGGTTCTGTATGTGTATCCAACTATTGCTTGAAGACACAGCAACTCCAGGCAAAAGCCCAGCTGCCCACTCAATGTAGCTGTCTTAATCAGTGTTTCCAAACACCAGCGGGCCTACCAACAGGCTTTAGAGAACAAAAGGGTTCGTAAATTATAGGGTATGGACAAAAGAGCTCCTTGGAGGTGATTTGCATCATGGATGTTTTACATGTGATTTGTAACCCTTAGCTTAGAGTTGATAGCATTCTTGTGAAGGGTCATTGCAGATTATGACTCCATAATCTTTGGGTTAATAGCTCCTGATGTCATCACCATTTTGTTTAACCCTTAGGATATAAGATAGCCCCTTTGTTATTTTCTCTTCAAAGATCTTTCAAAGTGGTAAGAGCAACTAGGTCAGAGAGCAAGAAATAACTTGGACCACTAGTAAGGACTCCAAGTGGTCCCTTCTGAGAGGTCTCATATTCCTATTCAGTGCATCTGCTTTGGGTTTTTTTTCATGCTTGGAAAGCACTCTCTTGAATGGCAGAGGGAAGGCAGACACAACCAGTGTGTTCCCCATATATTTAAAAATATATGTATATGCATGAAGGGACAATACGTTGTTTTGCTCTATGCAAAATTGTTCTCAAATGCCCAAATTCCTTCATCATCACACACATCCTTGAGAAGGACCATGCCCAAACGTTGTACAGGGAGGGTCTGATACAGGTACGAGGGCTGCTGATTATGGCTGTATCTTGCCAGGCTACAAAGAAGAGATGCTGTTGCTGAGCTGTGTCTCTTAATGACCTCTAATCAAACCTCAGAGAGCTGCAAGGAAGGATTGTTTCCTCTGATACTGTGCAGATGTTAAACCCTAAACTATTTGTAGCAGCCTGTTTGAGTGACTCTTGCAAGGCAATGAAGCCTATCTGAGGCTGGGGAAGCAGAAGGAAGACAGATGGACTGCTTGCATAGAGCAGGGGATCGATCCTCTCTTCCCCCTGGGCCTGAGGGCATGTTTCTCCAGGGGAGGACAACTAACACCTCCAGAGAGTCAGGAAGAAGCACAGCCAACCTCCTGCCTGCTCTTGCTTTTGGGTCTCTGTTCAGCAGGTGATGCCTCCCTGCACTTTTGCAGTGTTTGCTCCCCTCTAATGGCCAAAGATCTGAGAGCCCCTTGGTGGAGACCTTGGTGTCACAGGCTGTGGTGGCTGGTGCCCTGTGCTAACAGACCTGTGAGGCATCGAGCCTCAGGTCCAGGCATGCTCACAGTTACCCAGCACTGTGCTGTGATGGGGTCACCCACAGCTTTTCCTGCAGCTCTGATTGCTGAGGTTTATCCCGTGGTATTCTCTTACATCTCCAAAGAAATGTACGTGTGCCATGGCGGCTGGGAGAAAGCGTTATAGCTAAACTTGACAAAGCAAGGCAATGAAGGCAAGTTGGTAAATCTGCACAGGTCTTAGTCCTCCCTGAGTCAGTGTCTCCTGCCTACCTCCTGACTGAAACTCTTTGCCTCTGACCCTTGCACTGCAGCTCTTCCCTCTCCTCGGAACAAGTGATGCCCACTGCCTGGGTTTTACCCAAGCCAGCTACTAACAATCTTCTGCAGACTGGCTCTTACAAAGCCTCAATCTATGCAAAAATGTATGTGCTCCTGTACTTGAGGCTTTGGTTTTCAAATAGCTATGCTATTTATTGAGTCGCATTACTTGCTGTTGCCCCTTCTAAAAAAAAGCTTTTCAGAGCTGCCGACATACAAAGTGCCAGAAAATGTAAATAATATCTCATTTTGCATCAGCTTTTGCATTTAGGGATTATCATAGAATGGTTTGGGTTGGGAGGGATCAAACATCATCCAGTCCCAGCTCCCTGAAATGACCAGGTACATCTTTAATTAATCAGGTTGCTGAGACCCCCATTCAGCCTTGAATGTTTTAAGAGGTAGGACATCTACCACCTCTCTGGGAAATTTGTTCCACTGTTTCACCACTTATGTGAGCGTAAGTTTTGTATTAGCTGAGCGTAAGCCTAATAGCTCAGGGCAACTCCTCGAGCATCTTCTGTCAAGTTCTTTGCTGCAATATATGTTAAAACTAGGCTGCTTTCCAAAGTTAGGGTATCAATCAGGAGAAAAGGCTTGTTTCCTTATCCTTACCATTTCTTCTCACCTATTAAACCTACTTAAAACAAACTGTGATACATGTAAAATCATGCTTTACCTGCCATGCCACCTCTGTTGGTGTCAAAGGGGTTAAAAGATATTTTGATCAAGAAAACAAAGATTGTTCTTTGTTTTTGTAGTGTGATTGGTGTGGTGATGAAGCTGCCCTGGGAGGGCCCTTATATGAAGTCTTATTCTCTGCAGTCAAGAGGGTCATATGGAATCAGGTCATTATTCTAAGCTTTGATGAAAGCATGTGCTTGTGCAAGGAGATCCCTCAATGGCTTTCACTGCTGTGATGTGTAAATCACAAGTAGCAATCGCAGGCATACAACAAGCTGATTTGGAAGTGGTTATGCACAATACCCTTGCCTCCTGGGCAAAAAAACCTCTCTGTCCTCTGCACTGGTGGGGGTGGCAGCACAGCTCAGACGAGCAAGGCCCAGCTTGAGTGAGGCTGACTCTGTGTGCACTCTTGTTCTGCAAGCTGTCAGGTGTCTCATATTTAAGGCCAACCTGAACTGGCATATTATACCTGGAACTAATTTTTTTTTTTTTTTTTTTAATTAACAACTCTGCCTCCTTGTTTCCCTGTTCCCACCTGCGTGCATCAGGCAGGTAGGTGGTGGCAGTACAGTGACAGTCAGCTAGCCAAAAAGCAATTGAAGACTTTGGTGGCCGCACTGCCTCTGGCCCACAGTCATCATGTTTTGCCCTGTTCTAGTTATTGTAGCTCCTCTCTTGACTCCTGCCTTGTACCCACTATGTTTAAGTCCTACGGACTTCTTTGTGCAGTCTTTTTTGTGTCACTTGCTATGGAAGAGGTTGATCTGTGAGGCTAAGCAGCTGTAAATGCTTGTTGTCCTTTAACTTTCCTAAAGTTTTAGTTTTGTTAATTTGTAGTATTCTTAGAAAAGAGATTACGTACTCTGTCTTTCTAGAAACCACTTCGTGCACTTTGTATGGTACCAGGATGTGGCAGGTTGTTACTCATTCTGACTGCTGCCTGGAGTATTTCACAAACATCTATATGCTCTCAAGCCTTGACAGAAGGCAAACGTGCTATCTACCACCAAAGTAGTCTATTTGTTGTTTACTGTCCTGTTACAGGAAATTTATTTTAAGACTTGGGATACAAAATGTGGTATTTGTGCAAAAATCAATTTCTTATACTCTTGACCACAGGGCAAATAAGAATGTAGGTGATGCTCAGTCACCATATCAGAAACTAGTTCTTTCTCCATGTGCATTGGTGAAAAAGTGAATCTTTACCAGAAAACTGAAACTCTTGTTGAAAATAGCAATTTAAGCTTTAAGTGAGGATTTAATCTATTTAGGGCTACCTCACAGAAGAATTATTTCTGGAATGCTGTAGAAGAAGTCTAGTGGGACCCAGCTCTCCATAAGGATTCACAACCTTATTTCATGGTCCTCACAAAATTTGCATTTCTCTTTGAGGTCCTACCTAGCCTTTATGAGCTCAAAAGAAAGGCATGGAGGCTTCTGTTCCATAGGGTTTCTGTCTCCTTCCCACTCAGTTGGAAGACAGAAGAATGAAGTGCTCCCCTCCCATTGATTCAGGGCTGCACCCTGATGTTCCTACTGTGTGTGAAGTGCTGCTGGGGCTCCACTTCCTCACCTGCAGCAGCTGAGCCCTGTGCAGTTCACTGTAATGTGTGAAAATAAGCTCATCTCTTTATTTACAAGTCACTCTGATGTCCATATTGCATGTCAGCTTCTAAAGCATTCTGAGTCCAGCAGTGGTTCTGAGCAGTGCCAGTGACCAGGCACTGGACTTGGCAGCTCTCTGCATGCTAATCCACCCAGATCCAGGAGTGCAAACAGAGGTATTTGACACTGGGGAGAAAAGAGGATAAACAGAATGTCACAACTGTATCTGGATTGCGCAGGTGAGCTTTCAGTCTGTGACAAAGCCTGCCTTGTTAAGCAAGACAGGTATTTCAGAGGATGCTGAGAGCTCATCCCTGCTGTCTGCTTCTGTTCTCTACATGTGTTGTTCAAGGAGACACTTGGGGAGGGCTGCCAGCTGCCTGCTCAGGTGGTACCAAACAGCTGCAGCCATGAGCTTCTCCTGTAGCTGAACATGCCACCACCTAAGAGATGGATAGACAGGCCGGCCCTAGGAGAGACATTGTTCTTGTTCATGTGGCATGAAACAGTTTCAAAATGAAAACTTTACTGAACCTAGAACTAAATTAGGAATAAGAAATTATGTCAATATCAGCACCTTTTCTACTCAGGTAATCCAACTCACCCTTGCATCTCCCAAGAGGTATTTAAAGGTTGTTTCTTTTGTCATATGGAGTCTTACATAAAGGAGGCCTTGTTTAACAGTTGCTAAAGCATAGGTCAAACAAGCAGGTATTTTGTACTTGTAGTGCCTCAAACAGATAACTGTATTCCATCTAAGAACAGCAAATCCAGACAATATGCAGGCAAAAAAGTCAGCAACAGTGAAACCATTGTCAAGAGCATGGAGAAGGATAAATTTATAAGGTTCCCAAATGTGGCTTTGCTGCTGAATAATGAGACTGAATGTCAACATGTATGCATTAGAAGCTAGCGCAAAAAGTCTGTGTTACTCTGCTGCCTCTGCTCTGCTCTTACCCTTGGCTTTATTGCTGGTTGCACCTGGTCTTGTGGTGTGCCCTTGCGACAGAGGAAAGTTTCCTTCAGCATGTACCTGAGTATTCCGCCTGGTGATGCTACTGCCCAAAGTAGGCGATGAAAGATGAAAGACAAGTGACCCAGTAATGGAGACTGCACAATCCCTGACCTGCAGTCCTCTGGAAAGGGCAGGACCTCCTTGAAGCTGGAAACACTAAGGTGAGAGCTGTGCAAGGCACAGTGGGAGCTCATGCCATGTACAAGGTGTTTTCCCTGTGTGGGGTATGGCAAAACCACTGCTGCTGACATATAAGCTGAACTTTCCACAGAAAACATGCAAGTGCTCTGCAAAATGGGGAGCATAAGTTGGGAGTGGTGCAAAAATCACCAAAGGATTTTAATTCCTACATGTCAAATTCTTTCCTGATTTTCTCGTGCTACTGCATTGTCAAATACAGAGAAAAGTGTGGATGCCCAATCCCCAGAAGAGTTCAAGGCCTGGCTGGATAAGGCTTTGAGCAACTTGGTCTGGTGAAAGATGCCCCTCCCCACGACAGAGGGGTTGGATGATCTTTAAGGTCCATTCCAACCCAAAGCATTCTACAATCCTATGAAATGTCTCACACAGGCAAATGTTCACCTGTTTGAAGAGGCAGCAGTTAAGCAGATGACTCGTGTGCAGGTGCAGTGAGACAAACCTGCGTGAGGCAAACCCCTCCCAAGTCTGTGAGCTTTGTAGGGTGCTGCTGTTGCATGTGTGTAAAGACATGACACTTGGGTGAGACACCAAGATGAGTGAAGTGATCAGAGGGTGCAACGAGATATGCTGCATTCAGGGGATTTTAACTGTGCTGGAGCCATTTTCAGCTGCAGGAACTTACGTAGGAGATTACCCAGAACCCATCTAGTCTCCAGCAGCGGCCAGATGCTTCAGTCTATGGTGAAGAAGGCGCAACTGCTAACTGCAGTCAGGGCAAGGGAATTTTTGCCTGCTGCTGGTTGATTGCGGAAGGTATCTTTTCAGCTTTATACCGGCTAGCGCTTGTATTTCAATGCCTTAGAAAGCCTCGAGCAGCCTTGAGAGGTAGCACGGGCAATCTAGCACTTTAGTAGCTCTAAAATCGGTACCTGAATCAGCTGCAGAGCAAATACCATCAGCAGAAGCAAAGAGGGAGAAATATAGCTCCCTGCTCGCTCAATTCCCTGCAGTTAGAAGCCTTCAAATGAGACAGACGACCAGAGATGTTTACAGGAAAGTAGCTGAGCTGAGAGAGAGCGTTTGCCTCTCCTCGACCATCTTTTATTCGGAGAAGGGGGAAGGGGATGACTGGGGGTGGACCCGGGGTGAGCGGCCAATCAGACACTGCTGAAGAGTCTGAGTTACATTTGGCTTTGCCCACGCTTGGAACAAAGGAGCTATGAGCACATGTCTTTGGGAGGGGGGAGGGGAAGCTCAAAACAGGCAGCAACAGTTGATAGTGTTGGAATCACCCTGCCCATCTGCTGAGGGACGAGCTGGGCTGAATGGGGCTGGTACCCAGTGAACGGGAGGACGCACCGCTCAGCCTCACTGGGTGACCGGAGCCTCCCCCTCCTCACCCAACACAAGGAGTAGGAGGCTCCGGTTACTCGTCGGACCGGCCGGCTCCCGGTCCCGCCCCCCGCCGCGGTGCGATGTTGGGGTGGAGCGCACTCCCGGGACTATATCCACCGGTGAAGCGTGCGGGAGTTGCTCGTTTCGGGTCGCTCCCGGGGATGCTGGATATGGAAACGAACATTGACCCGTCGGAGCTGCAGCTGCTGGGGGCGTATGACTTCGAGAAGAACTTCAATCACCTGGAAGCCAGGAAATGGATGGAGGAGAATTGGTGAGAGGAGAGGGAGAGAAGGTTGCTGACCCGGTGCATCCCGGACTCTGGGTAGCCCTATTGGGTTCTGCTGCTTTTAGCAGAACAGTTGTGAGGATCTTCAGTCCCGAGGAGGAGAAGTTTGGGTGTCTCTTGTTGCATACCTGAGGCTGTGGAGGAAGGGCTGCAGCAGTGCATGCGGCAGAGCAAACAGTGGTCCGGGTGGTGCTACAGCTTGTAGGGAGATGGTGATGTGGCAAGAGGGTAAAGAGCAGCCACGGATGGCCACTGCAGCCCTTGCACTGGCAAATAGGGCACTCAGCCCTGCCATGCTGCACTAAAACTTGAAAAGGTGTGGGATGTAACACAAGGCACTTGAGGCTCTAGCTTACGTGAAGCAGACCTTTTTAGGCATCCTATACGGGCATCCTCTGCCTGTAGAGTCTCATGTGTAAAGGGATGAAATGCATTGATGTATTTGCTTTGGATCCTGCTCACAGGATACCAGAACCTTCGTCATCCCATCAAGGTCTTGTGGAAATCTCCATGATGTAACAGTTGGCTTTCTTTTGTACAGTTCCCAGGGTTCTTGTTTGCTAGCTTTTCTCACTGTCAGGGCAGGCTTCTTGTGACCAAACCCAATCTTAACATGAGAATGGGAGATCTTTTGTTTCTTGGTGAGAGTACTTTCCTGAGGCTACTGAAGTCTGGCTAAAAATAGGTAAGTTTGGGTCTTTTCCTGAGTGCTCCCTCTTCTCTACTCGCAGGCAAAAGTCTTTTGTTATTGGTTTCATTTATTTGATCATGGTCTTTGGAATCCAGCATTTCATGAAGGAACGGAGGCCCTTCAGCCTGCGTGTACCACTGACCCTGTGGTCCTTCAGCCTGACCTTGTTCAGGTAAGAGCCTCTGCCAAATCTGGAGACAGTTGTAGACCTTCCCTCAGAACCAGATTGATGGAAAGTTCTGGTTATCCGCTATGTCACTAGGGAAATTAAATTTTTTCTCTTGAAGGCCCTTTCTAACTAGGGGAGTGACCTGCTTATACAAGTCATTTATTTCTCACCAGAAATATTCCAGCAAGTCAAATGAGTTACAAAAGGATTGCTGGGGAGAGTGCTTGAAAATCATTAGTGGATAGATTTGAATGTGAAGCCTGCAAGAGCAGAGATCTTCCCACATTGAAAGGGTGCCTGCCAATTGCGAGTTTGATTGGAGGTCTATTATTCTTTAAAATTTAGATTTCTTTCCCTCGCCCGGCCCCCCCCCCCCACCATTTTCTCTAATCCCGTTGTGTAGGAGGTGGGGAAAATTCTGCTACACTCACAGAAGCACAAAAGATTATCTAAAATGTGTTTTCAAATTGTCCAGTCTTAGAGTAAAGGTTTCCTGTAGTGGCCATGAAAATATTTCAGCCCATGCTCTGTATTTAAACAAGCAGGTGTCAATTTTAGAAAATTGCCCTCATCTCCACAACTTTTTCTGTCTGTTTGGTGGGACAGAGGAAGACTAGACTACTGCCTCTGTAACTCCAGTTTGCTTTGATAAGGTCAAAGAGACACTGGTTGTCCTCTGTCAGGGCAGGTTATGGCAGTGGTCTGTAAAATCACAGGTTGTGGGAAAGGGGAGGCCAGGGGATGACTGTTCATGGTCTGTTCAGAGACAAGCTTGTGCAAATGAAACATATAGGTTGATAACAAAGAAAAAGTGGTATTTCTTCTCATAAGCTGTAGGAGTTGCCTGCCACAGGAGGATATAAATGCTCCCTGTGGGCCCATGTCATAATGGTGGGACATCAGGACAGTTGTCCTCCATTTCTCATCAGGTGGGGCAGCTTTTGCTCAAGTGCCTCTTCAAGCATTGGAAGCAGTGGATGTAATGAGGAAGCACTCTTTAATGCTGCTCTGTTTTGCAGGAATAGGTTTTAAATCCTGGCTAAAACTTGTTAGGAAGTCTAAGAAGGCAAATTTTGTTTAAATGTCTCCGAGACTACCCTGAGCATCAAGATGGAGTTAACTGAATATCCATAGGTGCAGAACTATCAGAGGCTATGTTGAGGCCCTGGGCACAGTATTCAGCTCTCCTCTGGTTTTCTTGCAGTGTCATTGCAGCCTGTCGGGTCTGGAAGCAAATGGCCTTCCTCCTCCTTACCAAGGGATTTAAGCGATCAGTGTGTAGCCAATCCTTCTTCATCCACCCTGTTTCCAAACTTTGGATTTATCTATTTGTGCTGAGCAAACTTGTTGAACTGGGTGAGTCTGAAATTTCTCCTTATCCTGTGTGTTTATAACTCCTTTGCTTTTACAAGCAGATTTTCTTCTACAGGTCTCTGTCCAAATGCTACTTGGAGAAAAGGGTTGTTTATCCTTGCATGTATCACTCATTTTCTTGCTCCCTATTGCTCAGCTCAGATGATATGCTTGCTCTCCATGGGCTTGCAGCCTGGATCCCCAGGCCAGTGCCTGGACTAGGCAATTCTGCACTGGAATGACTGTGGCGAGGGGCCAGCAGACAGGCAGGGAGGGCTGGCCTTTCCACCGAGTTTTCATACAAAGAAGTAAAGAAGAGCCGGTCTGAAGTGCAGTGCATGTAGGTCTGGGAAAACAAGCCTGGGGCAAGGGGCTCTTATACTACAAACATGCCAGCAGGTAGGGTGCCTAAATGGTCTTTTTCAATACAGATTATTTAAATGGGAACCTAGGTTTTGTTGGGATCAAACCACATAACGGCTTCAGCATTGAAGTTTGCTTGGTCTGTCTCATGTGAAAACTCATGCAACTGCTGTGCTTTCACCTGACTAATGATACACCTCTCCCCCAACCCCAGGTGACACTCTGTTCATTGTTCTCCGGAAGAAGAAGCTCATTTTTGTCCACTGGTACCACCACTTAGCCACGATGATTATAGCCTGGTGTGCCTATAAGGATACGGCAGCTGGCTTGGGGTGGAACGCAGCCTTGAACCTCAGTATCCATTGTTTGACGTACTGCTACTACACTGTGACAGCCATGGGCATCCGGGTACCCGCCTCCATCGCCATGCTAGTCACCACTTCACAGATGGTGCAGATGACGGGATTTGTAATAATGAACATCTTTTTGTTCTTCTGGAAGGATAATAAGCTCTGCCAAATCAACTGGCTGGTGCTTTTCTTTTCAACTGTCTTGTATACCACTTTATTGGCCCTCTTCTTCAACTTCTTCATAAAAACTTATCTGAGTAGCACCCGCAAATCAAAGGGGGATTAAAACCAAAGGATGGAAGAAGAGATTGGGATGGAAGTGGGAAGAGAGGGAAAGGGGAAACTTTTTGCTTCTGTCTGAAGCCCAAGTGCCTGATGGGGCTTAGGAAGAGATCATTGTGGGTAAGAGCTTTCAGCATAACTTGCATATTGGCCTTTGGTGTATCTGCCTTGCAGTGGGTGGCATGCCAGAGTGAGGTGCGAGTTGTGGCAGGCTGGTAACAAGAGAAAGGGAAAGAGGCTGAGGGCTGGAGACCTCAGGGTTGTGGTTCTGCTTTTCCTTCTTCTCTGCATCACTTGGGTTTGCCTTGTGCCTCACTTCCTTCCTGGGGACTGATAGAATCCTGCATGCACCAAGACTCTCCTTGGAAAAAAGGTAGGGAAATTCCTCTCAAAGCAGCACTGCTCTCTCCATGGTCCCCAGTTTTGGGGAAGAATAGGGCTCAAACCTGCTGCTACTCTGCAGGGAAGCCCTAATTTATTACTGGTGGGAATAGCACTGAAATGGAAAACTCCTGCTGTTTTTTAAGGCTATGTAGGGAGGGGATCTGTCTGGGCTCTCTCTTCTCTGTGATGCAAGGAACTGCATCCCATGAACTTTAATGGGTGTTACCTGTGGTGTCCCTTTTGTACAATATTAAACAATCTATTTAACTTGAGTACCTACTGCCTCAAACCCTAAAAACTGAGCAGGGTCCAGCTCTGTCCTGCAGAGTGTGTCAGGCATTGTCAATGGTCCCAGCCCATGGCCAGTCTCATGGGCTTGGGACAGAAGGGTCCCAGAGTCAACTCCTCTCATGGTGCACCTGCCACTGGGAGAGGTGTTAAAACAACTAATAAATGCTATCATGTATGGATTGGTTAATTGACTGATTTCTTTGATGCCTTTTTCATACTTGACCTTCATACAGAACTATGAGAGGAGTGCTGCTTTTTCTGTCTCAATACTGTCTCTTCCTGAAGGTTAGAGACATGTCCAGCAGGCTCTGTCCCTCTGTGCTTACCCCTTCTGCAGTCATCAGCTGGTCCTGCTGCCTGAGTGCCTTTGCTCACCACCAGGGAGCTAGAAGTGAGAGAGATGATAAAAAAATCAGGCTGTTGTTTTACCACCTGAACTGAGCATGTCACTGTGCTTCATAAAGCCAAGATGTTCCTCAGAGCCTGAGTCCAATTGTCCAAGCCTCTGGGTGGGTGTTGGCTCCTACCTGGTGAATGAGATTTGGCCTTTCACAGGGCTGTGGGCTGCACCTTCAATGCTGGGAGATGGCAGCAGCCTGTGCCCTGTCCAGCCTTCCCTGACAAAGGGCTGCTGCTCAGGATTTGGCAGCATGTTGGGTGGTGGTGTAACAGTGCTTTCCCCAGGTGTGGGAAAGGCAGGACCAGTCAGCTGAAGTGTTGGGAAATAGGAGTAAACTGGCTTCCACATTTAGAAGGTCTCTTTAGAGAAGGGATGGTGAACATACGGGGGTAATGGAGTGGTCTCTCTTCTGCATGGTGTTATTTGGGGCACTTTCTGTAACAGCTGTGGTCCTGGTGGAGCAACTGCCAGCTCTCCTCTTATTTGTCTACAGCTGCCCCAGGAGTGCTCCCTCAGCTGTGTTGCACATCTGTGCCAACATGCAGAATCATAGAATCATCAAGGTTGGAAGACACCTTTAAGATCATCAAGTCCAACCATCCACCCACCACTACCACTGTAACCACTAAATCACATCACCCAGCACCAGATCCTGATGCCTCTTATGTACCTCCAGGGATGGTGACTCCATCGCATTGCTGGGCAACCTATTCCAATGCTTGACCACCTTAACAGTGAAAAATTTTTTTCTAATATCTAATCTGAGTAATTTCCTCTTGTCCTCTGTAGGCAGAGTAGAAGAGACCAGTCCCCACTTCACTGCACCCTCCCTTCAGGCAGTTGTAGAGAGTGATGAGATCCTCCTGAGCCTCCTCTTCTCAGCACTAAACAAACACAGCTGCATCAGCCATTCCTCACAAGCCAAGTTTTCTAGATCATTCATGAGTCTTTCTGGACACACTCTAGCACCTCATTGTCCTTTCTGAACTGAGTGGCCAGAACTGAAAGCAGTACTTGAGCTGTGGCCTCACCAGTGCCAGGTACAGGGACAGGATCGCTTCCCTGGTTCTGTTGGCCACAGTATTCTTGCTACAGGCCAGGATGGCATTGGCCTTCTTGGCCATCTGGTCACATTGCTGGCTCATATTGAGCCCAAGCCCTTTTCTTCTGAACAGCTTTCATGCCACTCCTCCCCTAGCCTGTAGCTGTGCCTTCAGTTCCTGCAATACCAGTGCAGGACCCAGTATGTCACCTTATTGAGCCTCCTGCAGTTGTCCTTAACCAACTGATTGAATTTGTCCAGGTGTCTCTGTAGAGCCTTCCTACCCTCGAGGAGATCAACACTCCCACCCAACTTAGTGTCAGCTGCAGATTTACTGAGGGTGTACCCAATCCCCATGTCCAGATCATCAATAAAGATGTTAGGACTGGCCCCAAAACTGAGTCTCGGGGAACACCACTAGCGATCGTTGACCAACTGGATTTAGCGCCATTCCCCACAACTCTCTGGGCCTGATGCAAAACACTTGAAGAAGTGGTATGTTCACAGTTGCTCTTTTTCTACCTAAACTGCCAGTCTTGGTGCTTCAGAGGTGATGCTCTGTGGGATGAGGTGAGCTGCTCCATCCCCCTTGCTCTACAGGTGCTGCCCCCACTCAGCAGTGCAGATCAGGGCCCTGGAGGCAGGGCTCTGCATCTCCAGAAGGCTTCAGCCCTCTAAGAGCTCTTTGTAGCTCCATCCATACAGGCTGCTGGAGCGGGAAGTATTTTTCAAGGGGCAAGGATCAACCCAGTAGGAGGGTTTGCAGAGAGTAACTTGTGGGAACCCTTTCTCCCCTTCCAAGAGGCATTGCAACTTTTCAAATAGCCACATCCCTCCACACAAAATGAGGATCCTGCCTTTCCAGTGCTGTCAGGAAGCCTTGCCTTCCCCCCACCCTGCAGCCCCGTGCCTTCCCCAGGGAATGCAAACCATCAGCCAGCCCAGCATCAGTCCCTTTGCTCTGCTGTCCTCTCTGGCAAAAGAAGAGAGAGCAATAAACTTCCCAGACCTAGCTAGAAAGATTTTATATCGCTGTTGTTGTTTGGCAAGTTGTCTGCAGTGCTGACCTGTGGGTGTGAGGAAAGTGGTGGTGCTTTCTGGGGCTTGGGGAGCTAATAACGGCACCCTCCTTTCCCAAGTCAGTGCTATTGCCCTGAAACTTCCTAGGAATGTCTCCTCCCGGTACTTTGTGAAGAAAAGTCCTTCTTATGTGTGCTGGTGAGCTGAAATAGACAGCAGGCCTGCTTTGGAGGGGATGTATCTTGAGGATTTGTCTGTTTTTGTTGAGTTGGGTTTTTTTCTACTTTGAGGGCACAGAGAGCAATCGGTTGCCTCCCGCGTAGGAATCACTGCTCAGGGGAAGCCGTCATCCCCGCTGAAGGCGTCTTTGAGGACCCTTGCACAGCTGGAACAACTTGTCTTAGGGGCGCATGAAGGGATGTGCGGAGGGTGCGGGATGCAGGGGAGCAGCCTTGCAGCTCTGGCACGGGCCGGGCAGAGGACGCGCTGCAGACACGGAGACTTAGCGAGGGCGGGAGTAGAAGGAGCTCCAGGCTGCGAGAACCGGTGAAGCCGGGCTGGGGAGTGGGCGAGAGCGAGGGGGGAGGTTTTTCTCGGAGGCTGTAGAGGTGCCGCGGTAGTGGGGAGGTTTTTCACTGGCTTTATCCGTGCCGCGGGAGGGGGGCGGTTTTTCCCGGAGGTTTTCCCGGAGGCTGTAGCGGTGCCGCGCGCAGGAGCGCGGCACACCCTGCAGCCCGCCGCTAGGTGGCGCTGCCGCCCGCGCTGAGGGCGCTGCCGCCGGGTCGGGCCGGAGCCGCAGCCCCGACGGTACCGGGCTCTGAGCGGCGGCTGGGACCGCAATTAGAGCCACCTCTCACGGCTGCGGACCTATCTGAGCCCAGCTTTAACATGTGCATCAGGGAGGTTCGCACCCACCCGGCGCTTCGGGACTCTATTGGCAGCACGCACCAAGCAAGAGCGGTCGGAACATCCTCCTCTTCCATCCTTCGCAGGACGCGAACCAGGGACGGTGCCGTGCTGCTTCTCTGCTGAGAGGAAGCACCGACAGCAGCTGCTGAGGACACCCAGCGCCGGTGCGCTCTGTGTCAGCCTTCAGACACAGCTGCGGGCGAGTGGAGAGCACAAGCCATGATGGTGATGGGGGCTAAAGTCTGGCCTTGAGTAAGAAAAGTGCAAGGAAGAGAGTATTTAGATAACCAGGATTTTTTCAGATCCTCTCGGTGTGGTGAACCTCACACAAAGTAATCCCAGAATTAGTCGTTGTTATCTACAAGAATTCCCGAGGAATTTCCCCCTCTTCAAAATGGGGACTGGGGCCAAAAGCCAGGAACTGCTCACAGTTAAATGCCCCCTCAAAAAACCCATTAAAAAACAAAAAAACAAACAAGAAAACCAAAACAAACAAAAAACCCCACAAAACAAAACACCAAAAATCATGGATCAAATAATCTCACTATGTGTAACACTGGAGATGAGCAGGAGCTATGTGGACACATCAAGAACAGAATCTGGTCAAAATAATCCAATTTTCCTCTCTGACAGGGTAAGGGCATGATGACAGAGAGCCTTGGCTGCCAGTCAAGCAGCTTTTAAGGGTGGTCTAGATGGGATGTTGGGTAGGTACAAAACCCATTGGATAATTATACCCAGAGAGTTATCCACAGTTCACTGTGGAAAAGGAAGGGGTGTGTTGAGTGAAATTCAGGGACATCTGTTGTGGGTCTGTTTTTGCTCAGCACTTCCATTAATGATCTGGATGATGGAGGAGAATGTGCACTTGCTAAATCTGCAGATTGGGAAGTATCCAGTGACAAAGTTATTTGCCTAACAGGTCTCCAGAATAAGCACGATCCTGCTAAAAATCACATGCTTGGGGTTGCAGTGTCAGCAAGATATATCTGGGGGGGGTACTGGGGGCTTTTGAGAGAGAGGAGTACTGGGTAAGGCCTGTAGAACACCTGCTGAGTTTGTGTTGAACCAGAGAGCATGATGTCCAAGCCCTGGCCCTGTGGGGAAGAAGCTGAATGTGGGAGGCTGAACTGGCTTGGCTGCACCAGGAAGGCAGGTGACATTTGTCAGACAGGGGACATCTCCCAGAGTGCTCTGCTGCCAACTTGCTCAATTAATTATTTGCTGTGGGCCATCTCTGTTTTCTGTAGATTTTAAGGCTTTCCCGGTGGTTGTGTCAGTTGTTAGGTACCATTGTACAAAGTGCTCTCAGCTCACAGCTGGTGTGTGGTTTGCCATCTGGTCTGGTGCAATACCTCTAGCTTCAGAAACAGACCCCATCCAGCATGGGAAGGGAAAACTTGAGCCAACTAGCCAGGCTGCAGAGCCACTGGCCACATGTACCAGTTACCCGGTGTGGGTACTGAGTCTGTCCTGTTTAGGAGGTCTGGAGTAATGTTAATTGAAATGACTGCATGAAAAACCTAAGGCTGAAAAATCAGGACCTAAACTAGGTCTTGACTTTTCCCCACCAGCTCCCAGAGGAGATAATGAGAACCATGTGCTGGAGCTGGCCTTCTGCTCGGCATAGTTGGTCATACCTTTCATCCACTGAGTCCTGCAACAGTCAGCAGCAGCCAGTCTTGTACTGCTCCCCCCAGCCAAACATAATTTTCTCTGTGAGACAAGTAGAGGATCTTCACAAGCGTCAGAGCAGCATAGAGAACCACCAAGCACAGGGTGGAGGGGCAGTGTGTGTGGAAAAGGAGGAGAGGAAAGACCAGGTGTGTAAAGAGTTCAACTCTTCATCAAGGTGGTAGGAGAGGATTGTGGCACCCCCTGTCTTGGGTTACCAGGGGGAGAAGGTGAACTCAGCTATGAGTTGGGCTCAGTGGAGGAGAGGGTATTAGAGAGAAATATTAGGCTCTTCTTTCTTCCCAGAGATGGAAGAGTCGCGTCAGAGAAGGGAGTCAAGCACAGTAGCACCAAGATGAGGTGTGTATTTGGTGGAAAGGCTGCTGGATGGCAGCTCCAGCACAGAATGGAAATTAACCACTGAATCTACTTCAACAGCACTGGTGCCCAGCAGCAAGGTAGGATCCAGGTTACAATGAAAGATGTGGTCTGGGATGCACTGTGTCTATGTTTTAAATGTTTGCACTTGGTCTTTGAACCCTTCCACTGGTAGCTGTTTCAGTGCAGGGTATCTTGGCTCCCTCATTTTGGATTAGCTCAGGGCAAAAAATAATTTGTAACAGTGAGGGTGGGCTGACTCCTGCAACTGCTTTCAGCATCTGCTCATGAATACCTTCAGTAGCAACTGCTCCCTGTGGAAGACGCTTTGGCAAAGACTGAACAGTTTATATGCTTGGTTTGTGAGTGACCTCTTACTGTGTCCTAGTGAGGATCCATTCTTAGCAAAGAACTTGCTTTCTCTCTGCATGCTGATGATATTGCAGAACATGGGTTATGCCAGATTTGCCTGTCCTATTCTTCCTGGTAGGAGAGTTTGTTGTGAAGATATCTTGGGGCTGGCTTTTTCTATCTAAAGAGGAAAGTAAAATATCGGAATTGTGTTTTCCCCTTGAAGTTTGTGCTTGATGAAGGGAAAGGTGATTGTACTGGGTAGAGATGTCCTGCTCCCCTGCTGCATGTGAAGCTTCCTTGGACTCTTGGAGGGAGCAGCTGCCTCCCTCTGCATTGTGAAGCAGGAGTTTTTCTGGGTGCCTGTATAGCTTGAGAGGACCTGTATAGCTTGAGAGGACCACCTCTGTTTTACAGCTTTCCCAACAGAAACTGAGCAGGGCAGGTTGCTGCATCTGGCCTCTCCCCTGGGGGCCATTGCTCAGTTCGAGAGTGCTTGGGGGGATTCCCCTGCCCTGGGCTGTGGGAGCCCAAAGGCACTGGCCTCATCCAGCACAGCGGGGAAGCCTGAGCCAGAAGAAGATCAACCTTCCTGCTGCACTGGGTGCATGCAGACAGGGAGCAGGGTGGGCACTTGTTTTCCTCTTCCTACTGTGTGTATGGGCTTTTGTTGTTCTGAGGAGCCAGGTATTTGATTTGTAAGTGAGGAACATGGACTACTCTTCCAAACCTCAGCCCCTGGTCCAACTTGGACTGTCTCATGCTGGTGCTTCTAAGGATGCTCACCCTTGCCTGGGCTGCTGGCACTTGATTTCAGAATCTTCAGATGAAGGTCCATGCTCTCAATAACCACACAAGCAGAAGCTTAAAGGATTTGTGCCAACTTTTATTATCTTTTTTTGGAAATGGGATTTGGGGAAGGGAAGGAGATGTGCAAGGAGGAGCTGATTGTTGCAAATGGGGATATTTGGGGGGTATGCTGGCAGCAGTGTGTCTGACTGAAATGACTGAAGCAGTAAAGCATGACAGCCAGGACACTGCCTCAGTGGGTGTGCTTCCTTTACAGGGTTTTTGGTTTTGAGGTCTACTTTGTAGGTTATTTCACATACAAAACAAGAAAGCATATTTTAATGTCTCTATATGTATTTGTATATATATAGGATAGATATATATATATACACACACATATTTTATATTCTTACAACCCCCAGCTCCTAAAGGTGTCAAGTCTGAAGGGCCATGTATATATATGCATTATAAAGAGATGCTAATTGACTGAGACAAGGCTTCCTTACTGGCTGCATGATAAATAAATGGGCAAGGTATCTTTCATCAAAATCTTGCACATGTGCAGAGAAAATGGTTCAGCCAAGCACCAAGTGGCACCCTCCCCAAGCTGTCCTGTCTCTGGCTATTTCCTGCAGGGGTGGTGTGCGGCTGCCCGTGCTGTCCCAGGGATTTGGGGAGCTCACCCCTGTGGGGCTTGGAGGGGCAGATTGAAACATACTTGGTTGTGCTGCCCATGGGTCAGGCACCCTGCATGTTTGGCCTCCTACTTCCCCATGGGGCTTCCAGTAGACTGTTTAAGTTTATTTTACCATGGAGGAGAAGGTTTGGTGGGCAAGAAGGGAAGGGGTTTTGAAGGGGAAACTCAGTCAAAATTCACCATACAATAGACAAATCTTCATAAAGGTTCGTCTGCCTGCTCATTCTTTTCTCTCTCTCTCTCTCTCCCTCTCCCTCTTACGCTCTCATGTTCACTCTCATTCTCTGCAGGACGTATGCTGTTGTAGGGCTAAAGGTCTCCTTTTGTCAGGCTAAGGTCAAGTCCTGGTTGGCAGAGGGCAGCCCTTCATACAGGCCTGTCCACAGCGTACTGGCAAGGGCTCAGGTTGGAAGCTGCCGTCTGCACTGCCGGGTAGGTGAAGTTGGCATGCTGCTTGGCCTTCAGCCGCAGGCTGGCCAGGCTGGAGTTGCACGTGTCCCTGTACATGTAGGGGCTGGCTGTTGAGGCGTAAGGACAGGCACTGGATGAGACAGCAGAGTTGAGGCTTGGGCTGTTCAGGTTATTGATGTTTCCCAGGTTGTTGAGGCTAGAGGCCGGTACTCCGGTCACCGCAGAAGGGACCATGGATGAAGGCATGGTCATTGAGGTGATGGAGCTGGGTGGGGAGAACATGGGCTGGGAGGAGAGGGGACTGACGTTCATGGAGTTGAAGAATGGGAAGCTCTTGGCCGAGAGTGGACTGCTGGCAAGCCCCTTGGTGGCCCAGTTGTTGTAGGAATAGCTGGAATACATGTCATCGTAAGGCTGCATCAGTCCATTGAACTGGGCTCCGAAGCTGTTCTTGCACAATTCGGCCTGTTGGTTCCTCTCTCGTTTCCTCCACTTAGCTCTGCGGTTTTTGAACCAGACCTGCAAGAGAGAGAGAAGGAGGGCATGGAAATTGCTCTGGCTGTCCTTGCAAGGGGCCTTGCCCTGGTTTCTTTGCCCAGCAATTCAAGAGCTGTTGAAGAGCTGGCGATCCTCCCAGGGAGATGGGAGGCTGAGCATCAGGAAAGAGCTGCAGCAAGATGTCTAGGCTTCAGGGTCATCTCCCAGCAGGAATCACCAGGTGGTCCTCAGCCAACAAACAAAAACCCAAACCACTGCCATTTCACAACACACAGAATAACCCACCTCACTCAACAAACAGATGCCCTTTATACGGGAAAAAGAGAAAAATTCTTGCTGTTATTTCCAAGTGACCACAGCCAGGAGGAGGGGTTGGGGTTGTGTGACTTGGGAGCAAAGTGTTTGGGGGATGTGGCTTGAGAGCTGCTGAACAAAGGAAATAACTTCTCTTGGTTTGACTTCACCTCAGGACTGCTTGGGGTGGGGTGTTTTAAGTCTGTCTTCTAACAGGAAAATCTGTTAGTGTTAGAGGGGCTCAAACAATATAACTTCCTAGAGCATGGAAGCTGCTGGAAGGCTATTCATGGTGCTGCTAACTCGTATTTCTAGTAGCAGAGAGAAGCTCTCACTCGAGCTGGAGCCCTGCCACACCACGCCTGTGACTGCACAGTGGTTTGGGAATCCAAAAAGGTGCCCTCCAGCAAGGCTAAGGCTGGGGAATGATGCTACTGCAAGGAAGGGGTCTGCTGGAATGAGGCAGACAGCTCGTGGGGCTCTGTGGGGCAGAGCCTGGGCTTTGTATGTATCTGTGTAATTGCAAGGTGGCCCTGGGTGGGGAAGGCACCACCAGCATGGAGTATATGTGTGTCGGGATGTGTCAAATCTCAAGTGCAGACCCTGGTGAGGTGTTTCCGAGACAGGGAAATTTTCTAGTGCTCCAAATTCCTTCCTTGGTTTGGGGACAGCTTGGTCATGCTTCACAGCATGCATCACAAGCTCAGGTCCAGGAAGGTGGAAGGGCTGCAGTCCTACCCGGACTCGTGCCTCTGTCAGGTTGGTCCAGACTGCAATCTCCTCCCTGGTGCTCATGTCTGGATAACGGTTTCTCTGGAAAGTGGCTTCCAGCTCTTGGAGCTGCTGGCTGGTGAAGTGCGTCCTCTGCCTCCGCTGCTTCTTTTTGAGCGAGCCGTCTTCGGGGTTGGAGTCGTCCGTCTGGTTTTGCTGGGACTTCTCAGTGTCTGTGTGAGAGACAGAAAGATGGGAGAGATCCCCTGAATTAACTTGTGGGCTTGGATGCACTTGGGGAGCCTATCCTTGGGGCAACCAGTGCATGCTCAGTGAGATCCCCCTCCACTGTAGCCACCAGGAGTGGTCCCATCTCCCTCCCTTGTCCTTGCAAGCAAGCATCCATCCAGCACCAAAACCAATGGCCCCTTCACGCAGCAGAGTTTGCCTTTGTTTAACTGCCGTAATAGATGTTAGCTTCCAAGTGACTGGTTTTAGATTTTCCAAACTTCCAATACTCGGTTTTCATTTGTCACAGTTCACATGGGGGATAGTGGCAGAACTTACCCAGACCAGTAAGAAGGTTCTTACTCTGCTTAAAACTTTCTGCCTTAAGGTGTCCTTTAGAAAAACTGAACGGAAATTGACACTTATGACACAGCAAAAGATCCAGTAGCATTTCTGTGGACAAGTCATGGGAAAAGGCAAATTGATAGCAAGCTGAGGCTCTTCAACTAATTAAACCTGAGGACCACAATTTTTCACTCCCCTTCTTGCTCCTTTACCTTCTCACTTAGGTGCACATGTTTTGATTTTTTTAAAAATAAGAAAAGGCCTCTCTTAGACCATACCATGAAGCACTCCAGCATCTCCCCGTCTTTCTGCCCCTGCCCTTCTCCTGACTCACAGATCCTTCTTCTAGAGGCAGTGTCTCTCATTTCACTGCCCATTAAATGAACATCTCAAAACTCTCCAGTGTTCACACTGGTATCACACTGAAATGTACTGCTCAGCCTCCTTCTGGGCATCAAGTCCATGTCTGCATGCTGAGCTTTTGGCTGTTGTGGGTGGAGGTGGCAGCCAGCTGCTTCCCTGCGCCACAGCCCTTTTTGGGGGCTGTGCAAATCCAAGCAGGCAAAATGCAAATAGAGGCAATATGCACATACAAATATCTTCCATTCAGTTGTCCTCCACAGAGTGCCCAACTGCTCATATATGACATTTTCTTTTATGATGGAAGAAAGCTATAGCTTGTGTTTAATTCTGCTGGGAATCAAGACAAGTCACCATAGAGGAAAAGTAATAATTTCTGATGTTCAACTCCTCCTTCCTTTGATCTAGAAGCCAGGTGAAGCTTTTTTCATTTTCATTTCCAAATGAAAATCAGGTCTTCAGCAGGGAGTGGAGGTGTTCTTTTACAATGGGAAATAGTCTGCTAAACTAAATAGAAATTTTTGCAAATAGCTCCCAAACTGTTCCACTTGGAAGAAGTACCTTTACAAAAATCCTGGCATCGCTCTGCTAAAATTGAAATTTTTGTTTGGTTGCAGTTCTTTGAGTGGAAGCTAGCTTAAAAGGCTTCAAAGTCCAGAAAAATCTCAACATGAAGGTGTCTGGTGCAGCCCCTTAATGAGTAGGAAGGAAAGGAGACAGCAGCCTGGAATACAGTTGAGTCAGTGAAAAAAGGGATTCCTCAAGTCAAATGGATGTGCTCCGGAATAATAGGCTCTGTCTTTTCCATTTAATTTTTATGGGGCATGAGAGAGGCTTAAAAGCATCTGAGCCCCAACAGAGAAGAGACTCTGCTGCAGGGCAGTGCTGTGCCAACAGCAGGTGCTTTAGCGGACCCCAGACCTGGAAGATGCTCCTGTCTCAGGAACTTGGTACCACTACCCTGCTCCTATGACAGCCTGTTAATTTACAAATATTTTCCTACTGTTCCTGGAAAACCTTCCTTGTACTTGCCTTTCTCCAAAGGGAGTAGTGCTGGAGTCGTAGAGTGCATTTGCAGGAGAGGTGCTCGCTCTCCATGGAGGAAACCCTGGGTGTGGTCAGTGGTTTGCTCCCCACCAGCCACTTCTGCTTCTGTAACCCATCTGATGCTATCCACCAGCAGGAATGTGAATGCAAGGACAGTGAGATGGCCAGTTGGTTCTTCTGAGCAGGAAGGTGCCATGTCCTATTCCCAGCACCAGGACCAGTTTGTGTTTCCATGCAGGGTATACCTCTACAAGAACTTTCCCAGCACACTCTTGAAACAAAGCCATAGAAATTGAAAAGCGGAATGAAAGAGCTTGGTTGTGGTCTTGTGGTACTCTTCTCATTTTCATGAGCATCTTTGTTTGTGGATTTCATATTCAGCAGAATTCTTGAAAGTGTGCTCTTGGTGTGGATTTTTTATAGTGGTTCTGGCCTAGGAGATTAATCTGATTTCTCTAACTCAGTGCTCTAAACCAGTATTGGATGCAGGAGATTCCTGCACTATCCATCTCCAAAAGAGATTAAAAGGAGAGTGATGCCCCCCATCTGAGCTAGTTATTAGGAATGGCTCAATAAAGATGAACCGACAACATTTGGTTTGTTTGTTCATCTGCTGAGCCTGGGTTAATTAGGAGCCTGATGCATACAGGGGATGTGTTCTCACCAAAGTCCCTGACAAACATTCATTTCTAAAGGGGCTGCTGTGAAACAGGAGGCTGTGTCCTAATTGGGAACTCCTGCCCAGGACTGCCCTTTTTCACTCAGGAAGAAAATAGACCAAGAGAGAAAGAAAATGAAGTGAAGGTATCACTGCTTTATGGGCTACATCTGGGTGAAAGAGACCACAATGTATCTTCTCAATACCCTCTGGTATACCTACTTTTCATAAATCTTAAGTCTAAGGAGAAGTAGGAATCTGTTTGAGCCTTGAAAAATCTCTGCAGTTCATCTTGGTGTCCTTTTTGTTTCCATACGTGCTACCTGTGTCTCTTTCTGTGTCATCTCTTTTCTGTTTCTTCTATAAGCAGGGAAGAAGAGTCCTCTGTAAAAGGTGCAGAGTTTGGACTGGTCGCAGTAGGCACCAAAACTGCGGCAATACAGGGAAAGAAAGGAGCCCACAGAAAGGATGTGGGTGCCCTGAATCCATGCTGAAGAGTACAGTATGGGGAGATGTGGGGCAGTTCTTTACCTGCCTCACTTCTCATTCTTGCTCTCCCGTGACCTGTACTGCCTGATGAAACCTAACAGAAGAAGGTGTCACAAACCATGGCATACTATTGAAGGACACTTGAGATCCCTGGGTGCTGAGCCCAGACAAGCAAGGTTTGTGTTCACTTCCTCAGGATCTCTTACTGTGTGGATGAACGAAGCAGGGCCAAGGAGAAGTAGGGAGGCTGGTGTCTTGAGGGGAGTCAAGAAGTGCTGGAAGTGCAGCCCTGCCCCTGTCCCCGGCAGCCCTTGGTAGCCAGCTCTATTCTGCCTGACACTGCTGATTCATGGGCTGCCATCAGCCTCTGGTGCAAAGGCACAAGCTGCCAGCATCTGCACGCAGCTAGTGCTGACAAACAGTCACCTCCCAGAACCCCTTTATTTCTAGACTGCTTAAGACAGTGGGGAGTGATGTAGCCAGGCATCCAACGTTTATTGTCACCCCAAAATAGGTTGTGGAATATATCTTGTACATGTTCACCCACTCAGTGAAACTACTGTGGCCATAGCTGGAATTAGCTGCTCATGCCTAATGGAAAAAAAAGTCAGTGCTTAAATTGGCAGTTCTACAGCATGCCAGGGTGGGCTCAGTAGGGAAGGCCACTTGAATGGAGACACTGCCATGCATCCAAAGCAGCTGACGAGAAGCCACTGAGCTTGGGGATGTGCCCAACTAAGGTACGTGTGCAGTGGGGAATTTGTCGGGTGGATTCTCTGACTCTAGTTATCCCAGTGTAACTCCCTTTATGATACTTTCTCTGGGGAATTTTAATCTGCATCATTATCCTTATTAGCTTTTGCATGCGGGTGAGCCTGGAGGCTTTACACAGAGAGCAGCGGGCTGTCCCCGGCCCTCACTCCCTCATGCTGGCACTGGCAGAAGCAGCTTTGCATTGTCCTGACACATCCAGAATAACAAGGGATGCAGTGGTAACCGGACAAATGTAAAATCCAGAGGAAGCCATAGCATTTGGTAGCTGATTTCTGAACAGGTGTGAATGGTGATGTTTCTTATTCAGAGCCTGATAAAGAATTCAGCAGGCTTGGGGTTTGTTCAGTCTTTGGGAATGGTCAGAGGCATCTCTGTGGGAGAGCAGCAGAGCAGTGCACCAAGGCACAGGTGAGGAGGCTTTTGCAGTTAAAGCAGGAGCAAGACAGTGCTTCCCTTTCATCTTATTGACTGAACCTGGAAAGTTCAGCCCAAGATTTACCTTTATCATGGAAAGTTTAAACCTAAAAAATTTAAACAGAGGTAAAAAAAATAAAAGGGCCGTTTAAAATTAGGTATAGTGTTCTGTGTATTATACTTCCTATGTTGTGGGGAAAGCTCTCCTGCTCTGGGGATCCTGTTTAGGCAAATACAATAAAATCTTGATTGGGCTGTGACCCGACTTGTCTGGCCCCAGCCTGCCATGGGCTGTGCCCTTGTGAGCAGTGGCTTCCTTCAGCCAGGACCAGATGACCCTTCCAACAGCTGTCATTGTAATATGCACCCTTATGCCTTCCCCCTGCTTTTTGGGACAGCCATGCTGCTATGGCACTGTGCTGGCTCCCAGTACAACAGGAAACTGTCCCTCCGGGAGCACTGCAGCCACTGGCCACCCAGATCCACCCACAAGGATGGGTCAGGGTCTTTCTTGCATCTTGAGCCTTGCACTCACCACTGTGGTCCTGCCCTTTGCAGCTGTGCTCGTGTTGAGGAGTTCCAGAGTCCGAGAGAGACAAGGCTGGGCTGCGAGCCTCTGCATCTGCCAGCAGGTTGAAATCCATGGGGCAGGGATGGGCAGTGGAGGAGGAAGAATCTGAAAAACAGTAGTCACAGGGAGATCAATGTGTGTGTGTGACCTCTCCTCACCAGCTCCAGCAGGCACCCGCCTTGAGGAAAGGTCTAGGAAAAGCAAAGGATCCCTGTGGGTTCCTTGGACACCTTTGGGTTTCTTGGCTGGAAAACAGACATACTGGGCTTTCTGCTGAGCTTCCCTATAAATCAAAGATCATCTAGTGACACTTCTATTTGCAGCCTTCAGAGAAAGAGCCTCCAATTTATAGGTGACATTCAGACTGAAATAGCAACGCCGGGAGCATGCTGTGTAATGGAGATCTGAGGAAGTGGTTCTGGGCCAGCCAAGGGCTGTTAGCACCTTCCCCAGTCATCCCACCTCTCCCATCCTCCCTGCCCAGCTTCCCTCCTCTTTCTGCCTTGTTTCTCCACAACCTGGCCAAGCCTAAGTAAAGCTGTCCAGAGAGCACTACATGCACACATCCCAAAAGAAAAGCATTCCTGTGCCTGGCAGTGATAGGAAGGCACATCTGCCTGCACAGCCACTGCTACAAGCAGAGACCCAGGCAGTGTAAGTGGACTCCTTTGGGGTACACAAGGACCTCTGAAACCTGAATTAACATGGGAATCACATTTCACACCCTTAGGTGCCTGGGAATGAGTGATCCTGGCTGCAGCAGGAGCTTGCTTCCAGCCTTAGATCATCCTGACTGAAGGCTCCCCATGTCCCCTCAAGAGACTGGCCTGTGCTGGTGAGCCATCTTCCCTGGCTGAAAGCTTCCCAACTGGGAAGCTGTCAGTGCTGATCCCCACGACTGCCGGAACCACTGTGACTCTTCTGCTACCTCTTTCCCCACCCACCCCTCTCTCCCAAGATCAATTATTTTCATCATTCACTTCCTTATGAACCCTGCATCCTCCATCTGTATTGCCTAAAGGAGATCAGCTGAGAGCACCACTTTGTTCTGGACCACATCTGATGCTCATGAAGAGGCAGGCATGAGGGAGTAAGTGTTCCAAGTCTGGTCACATCCCCTTGGAAAGGTGAGCTAGCCCTGTGTTAGCCCCTAATCTGAATTTTGGATCATAACCCAGAAAAACGCAGGATGTTTCACTGCCACCAGTACACAGTTTTTGAAGGCTGAATCACTTTGAGGGGACCACAGCAGCTTCTGAAACTTCAGCCACCCTCAGCTGATACCTCAACTTCCCAGATAGGGATCCTTTTCCTCTAAAACACAACAGCTGATGCATTGTGCCAGGATCTGGGACCCCTGGGTTTAGGGAGGTTTGTACCGGGTGTTTGGGACTTTCAGACTTTAGGTGGAGATCAGTTGTGAAAGCTGGATTCTGGGTGATGAAGGATTGCCCAGCCCCTCAAATCCACGTGTGTCAGGGAGGGAACATGCTGAAGACAGTCTGGACTGTGTTAGTTTTTAGACATGTAAACAAGAGATTAATCACTTAGCTGTTGCACCTCCTTTGGAGGTAGATGACAGTGACTAAGAATGTATTTTCAGAGCTGTCTGAAGTGTCCTTTAGTCAATTTGCACAAGGCTGCCACTAGGGCCCTTGGCAGGGCTGATTCCCATACCTGTAGTGTGCTTCCCAGGCTGTGGTGAGAGGGCAAGGAGCCATTTATAATGGTTATCTTGCTGGCTTTTCTGCAGCAGATGTCACTCACAAAACCCCTGCAGTCTTCCTTGCTCTTTGCTTCGCTTGACCTCCATTCACCGCCTCTCCCAGGTACCGGTGTGGCAGTCTCAACACCAGCCTCAGTCAGTGCTCTCTGGAAGCAGCACCTAATGAAGCAGGACTCTATTCTGGTTTCCCAGACCTTTGCCTTGCTTTGGGCTTTTCCTCTCCTGTGGGAGAGAAGTGGCAGGACTCCGTCTCTGCCATGAGGCTGGTTTCCATTTCCACTTTGTGGCAAGCCTGACCTTTGATGTCTGCTGGCTGTGTTAAGCTCCTGGCAGCAGCCAGGCACAGCCCTGTTGCTTTTTGCTGTGTGTACATGCATGAAGTGATGTGACAGGGACTGTGTTTTCTTTAATACCTTTGCATGGAGTAGGGGAGTCCATCTGCTGCTGATATTGCCATGGCTTTTAGCATTACTCTCAGAATTATGCAGAAACGCGCAGTGAATTAATTCCATGGATTAAGTCTTGATTAAGATGTGTGTCACTTTGCTGTCTCAGAATTTATTAAGAGCCCTTCTTGAGTCTGCAGCAGATGGAATTTCTGCCCAATGTTTGTAGATGATAATTTCCCCTCTTCTACAGCCATTTGCATATGATTGCATCTGTCAAGCACAATTTCCTCTCTTCTAGGGCTCGACTCTGTACTGGACAATTTAAGGAGGAATTCAGATTCTTGCCTTGCTGTAACTCAAGGACAGTGTCCTCCTGTGCAGGGTCCTGTTTGCTCTTTTTTCCACATCTTGCATTGCTTTCATCTTTGCAAACTAGAGTGAAGATAGGAAAACCAGGGGGGAGTATCTTACACAGGTAAGGTTCCATAGGCATAAATGACAATACAAGATACAAGGCTCAGGAGAGCGTAGTCCTGGTATTGAAAATTTGTGCCCCATCCTGGGCTGCACCAGTGCAGTGGTTGCAAAGCTGATCCAAGCTGCTGGATACAACATAGCATGCTTACCCTGCCTCAGAGATACAGTGGGCACGTAGATTAAAACTGGCTATGAAGTGTGGCCAGTATTCGAGTTTAAACAGGGACTTGTGGCTGAGCACAAGTTTGCTTTGAGAACTGAATTTAAAAGCAGGAGGATTTCAGAGAGGAGATGTTTTATGTATATATGTAATTGCATAACCTATTGCATGTACCGTATGTGGTGGCATCAAGGAATGCCTTCTCAGTTTGCTGTGAGCAGGTCATGGAGAAGCAAAAGCAAGGGGATAGAGGGATCTGCTCAGCATGATTATAAAAGCAGGAAAAGTCTGCAATGGGGACAGCATGTGAGCTCTGTACCGATGTATTTACCCAAAGGCAATCGCATGCTACTGACACAAAAGGCTGTAAGGTAGTATTCTAGATTATACAGCCCTTTTGGATTTTAAAAAAGGAGCTTTTGTCCACATTGGCCAGGTCTTGCTGTAGGCAGAGACATTAAGAAAGTCAATGCTAAACCTTCATGGCATTTCTACTAAGTTGTTTGCCCGGTCTCAAGGAATTAGTGAAATTGGCACCTCAAAAACATTTTTAGATAAAATCAAATTTACCATCTTCATCTGATTCTTCATCTCACTTTCTTTTAACATAAAAGTATGGTTTCTTTAGGGACAGCTCCTGTACTAGCAACATGCAGCCAGGCTTGCTCAGGGGCTTCAGTTTTTTGCAAAACTAGCCATGACTCCTAGTCTGCTCCAGCAACTGTAACTCTTTCCATGGATGTATGTGAGTGCTCCTGAGATAAAGGTTCCCAAACCTGTAACAAACACATCTCTTCTTCCAGTCACTGCTCATCTGTGTCGTCTCCTTGGTGCCCATGTGAACATGCTGCGGCCACCTGTGCAAGATCCTCCAGTCAAAAAGGGAGTTGCTGTTCCTGCTCCATGGGCATGGTGGAGGGCAGGGAAAGAACAGTCCTGGCTCTAGGCCTTTTCTCTTTTCAAATTCACCCCTTTCTATTTCTGTGTTGGTTCCTGACTGCCCAAGCCAGGGCCATTTGGGCAGTAGAAGGAGAACAGTGAGGAGGGCAATCTTGTTTACCTGAAAAGAGAAACAAGGGTCCCTGTGACCCATCTCCTGGTTCTCAGTAATATACTGTTCCATCACCTGGGAGCAAAGAGGCTTTTGCTTGGGTTTTTTTTTTCTTTGAAGGGGTGAGAAGGAAACATAAAAGCTGACTTCAAGCCAAGTAAGGCTAATTATAGGGGTGGCTTTTGTGATGTGGGTCTTGCCTGTTGAGAGCTGCCTAGAGACTGACTAGTGTGTGCTGCTTGACTCTCTGCACTACCATTGGGGAGCAGGCTTCCTGCTGGACCTGCTTTGGCAGGCTGATCTGGAAGTGAAAAGCTGTCTCTTGCATTGTTTTGATGTTATTTGACTTCCCGTGGGCATGCAGGGGTGCTCTAGCAAGGACCTGTTGCTTCAAGTTCCAAGGTAGCAGCACAATGACCACTGATGTCCCAAGGACAGGAGGGAAGCCTTAAGCCGGCCTCTCTCAAGCAGATCAGCACAGCCCTGTGCATGTGAGTTTGCTGCCTCCATCCAGGGCCATAGTAACTGAATCTTCTGCTTGGAATTGCTGATCTCCACAAAGAGTTTAGGGTTAACCCTCAGGCTGAAAGGTGCTCCGCAATCATTTGTGGGGAAGTGTCTTTTCTTTCTTTCATGCATCCCCTGAGGTGAATGTATGATGTTACACTAGATTCTTAGTGTCAGAGCTGTCTTCCTGCTCCATCAATTGCAGAAGTCAAACTACTGCTGATTGCTTCACTCCTCCCGTGCTTGTGTTCCCTATATGCTGGCTTACTTTTAGGAGAGACAAACATTTGGGACTCTGTTTAACTGTACATTTTCAGGAAGATGATCAGCCTCTGTGCTTTCATCCCTGTGGGAGGCTGAGCTAAGGTGGAACAGCCCCTGCCTGTCCCTCTGCCGCTTGTCAAAGAGGAAGTGATTGAGACTGTGCCTGTTCCCTTGCATAAGAGCATTTTGTTTTCTGGATCCATGTGTTTGTTCAGGGGATGGTGCCATCAGAGTGCCTGTGGGCTGGAATTACAAGTGCCACATCAGCCCAGCACATGAATTGCACAGCAACCAAGATTCTCTTTGCTGGCCAACACAAGTGCTGCCGGTGAGGGGCTCTTCCCCTGCTGCTAGAAAGCAAGAAGGATGGCATGCAAAATGAGTTAATATTTGTGTCCTCGAGACTATAGAAATACAACTATGGGGAGACCAAGGTCACCCACTGCTAAACATCTCAGTGTAGCTTTAAATCTCTAATCTTAATGGAATTGCAGCAGGAACCAAGAGCAACCATTAATCACTGGAAGATAAACAGCAGCAGCCAACTGGTGACCCGGAGCGCAGGGCCATTATGGGACAGGAGAGCAAGCTGCCTGCCTCCAAAAACATCAGGCTGTGCACAGCCTCAGGCTGCCTGAGCAGTGGTTTCGGGTGCACACTCAGAAGTGGATCATCAACCTCCAGCAAGGGCTGAGTCACAGGTTATAATAAACTTTATTTCTCGATTTAGTCCCTACAGCTGGGCACTAACCCCTGAGCTCCTGAGGGAGGCTTCGTAGCGGTGTGTGTTGCTTTGAAGCCGGGAACACGGTTTAGGGATTTTATTCCTCCCATCAGTAGAAATCGACAAAGCTCCCTGAGGCACTTAGTGGCTTTGTTGTCAGAGCAAGTTGTCTGGCACTGCCCCACACATGGATTGGGCTGCAGAGCACTGACAGCCGTGCATGGTGCCATGGAACTGCAGTAGCCCAAGCTATTGCTGCCAGGCTTCCTGGCCACAGCCGACAGCAAGGATCTGAGAGCTGGCAGCTCTCTGACAAGGAGGTCCAGGTTGCTTCTCTTTTTGTGCATGGCTCTAAGGAGAAATTTCCAATAATGTGAGGTGGGAAGAGGGAGAGGAGGTAAGATGATGCTGCTGACTTGTCTTATGATGTAGGTAAAACTATTTGACTGTTCTGGAACTGTATCCTTCATTTCAGAAGTCATGTAAATGAGCATATCTGAACTGGTGAAGGTAATGAAGCAAGATTCCTTTAAGTGCTTTCAGATCCTCAGATAAGAGGTGCTAGGAAAATGCCCAACCACGCTGGACACTGCCTAATGCATTTCCTGGGGGCTGGAGGCAGCCTGCAAGATGAGATCGGGCCACTCGCTTCCTTCACTTTGACATGAACCTCCAGCTGCAGAAGAGGATGATGGCTGAAACCTCTGCTCTGGGTAGCAGAGGGTTAATAAACTGCCTGTATTCCGGAGGATTATCACAATGGAAGTGTCCCAAGGATTGACAGCTCCATACCCATGTCCACAGCAAAAAAAGCCCACAATGGAATGTGTCCCGTTCGCTTATTTGATGGGCTGCACGATGCCCCTGTGCTGTGGAAGCGCCCTGATGTCACCATGCCCCATACACAGTGCAACATTCCCCCCAACAGGTGTGTCTGCAGTCTCCCAGACTGGTGCAGACCCCACCAAACTGAAGCACAGAGGCAGGGTAATGTGCTTGGGCTTGGCTTAAAGCAAGTTCTTTGCAATAGTATCTTTGGACCTCAGTGCTGCCCTTAGCCTACCTAGATAGTTTCTGAAATGGCACACAAAATCTGGAAATGAATTGCTAATCCTAGCACAGAAGAAAAGTCCTGCCAGACTTCCTGCAAAGTTGGGATTTTTTCCCTAAACATTCATAGTTCTTGCATTCTTGTAAGCATTGTACTTCAGGTCTCACTGTGTCCAGCTGTGTTTTCAGTATCCCTTGGATGCTATGCCTCAGTGAGCTGTTTGGCACCTTGGATCTATCAAACAGGACTAGGATTTTCATTCTGACAGACCATGCAGTTATATTAATAAGGTTATGCTTTGTTATGGCTTATTTTGTTTGTTAGGCATCTGGAACAAAATAAATCAGCAAAAACTCAGTTTTGCCCAAACAACATTTGATCACACAAAGTTGCTGGCATGGTACGGATCCACCATGCAGGAGTGCTGGGAGGGAGAGCACGGTCTGCAGTTATAGGAGAAGAAAAGTCCTTTAGGGAAATTAATCCCTTTGTTTCGGGGAAGGGAGAAAAAAGACTGATTTCAGTAAGAAGTTCTGCCTGGGAAAATCTTGCAACTAACAAAGGATCTGCTAAAGTGGAGTGCCAGCACTGGCCTGGCCAGAACATACTGACTCTGCTCATCCCCACCTGCCCTTGCCCACTCCTGCAGCCCCATCAGGCTCCAAAGCGACCCATGCCACTACTGAGGGATCTCCCTGCTCTGCATGAGAGAAATAGCTGCACAACCACAGCGTACAAGGGATCGTGATCTCCTCTTGCAGAGCCAGGAGTGAGACGAGACAGTTGCAAGCCAGGATCTTGGGCAGGAATGAGAGGTGCAGGCAGCCTGTCTGCAGCTCAGGGCTGGACACGCGCTGCTCATGCAGCAGCAAAGGCCACCAGGGCCTGGCATCAGCAGATCGGTATGTGTTGCTGTATTTAGTTGGGCAATTGTATGAATTTGACTAATTATTCTGGCAGTCAAAGGAAACTGGCCTGATTCCTATGGGGGCTGTGCTTGCAGAAGCTGGGCAGGGTCATTTCTGTATCTCTATGGCTGTAAAGTTGGCTCATTTTAGGGAGGCCCAGATAGCTCTGTGACTCCAGCTGCTGTCAGGAGATTTGTATGCAGATGGAGAGCAGTGGATGAATCAGATGTTATCAAAGATGTAAATGATTCTCACAATTAGTAAACACACTCAAGAAAGCCCCTCATCAAGTGAGTGATGCAGGAGGTTGTAGCTCGAGAAGGATCCCCTGCCACCAGCATGTCACACTGCTATGGCTGTGTGACCTCCATGCACTGTAGAGCTGCCAGTGTCCGCCATCCATCACCACTTCTGGAAATCCTTTCTGGAGAACTTCGACTTGATCATAAGCATTTGTTCTATGACAGAACTCGGCAAAACCAGCAGCTAGAAAGAAGCTTTTCTGGAGGGGAGGGGTGGTACTAGATCATTGTTTTAAAACAACCTGTCAGAGCCCAGTGGGTTGCAAAACTGCAAAGGAAAAAGGGGTAACTGCCACGAGTTCTGTGATGGCCCCACCAACCACCATGGCCAACGAATAGCTCTGTTGGTTAAGGAAACAAGAGCCCAGAAACTGCTGGCTTGCTCCGAGGGATGTGTTGTCTCAGTACAAACCCGCAGTGCCGGAGGGAGCCAATGTCTGCTGTATTTGGCTGTAAAGTTTCCCGATGATTTGTCCTTTTTTTCCCCCCCAAGTAATTTATATTTAAATTTTCTTAAAGCTCTCTGGCAGGAAGATCCTTGCAGGATGAAGACTGCCGTGAATAAAACAAGTGGATGATCTCAGCTCACAGTATCCCTCCCCTCTTCCTTGCGATACTGCAGCTGGTAGGGCTGGGGCAGGAGCGGGGTGGCTCCGGGAGGGATGCTGGAGCTTGCTCCCTCTCCACACTCCATCTTTATGGACCTTGCAACATGCCCTGAAGGTCAGCCTGTTTACCTAGACACTGTTTGAAGGGGCGAGGGAGGCAATTAGCAAACACTGCCGGGGCCGATCCCGCAGTGCTTCGCACGCGGCCTGTGCCGGCAGGATCGGGCCCGCGGAGCGCCCGGTTTTCCTGTCGTGCACCGGCCGCGGACGTTGTGAGTATCGGGGGCGAGGAGGAGGAGGGGCGGGTGGGCAAGCAGAGAGAGCTAGCAGCCCCTCACTCCCGGAGCCTGTCGCCCAGGGGCCCCACTCGAGGCCGTGGCAAAATGTCTTGCGTCCCTAAATCCACGGACACAACAGTCATTGCAAAAGCAAAACCAAGAGGTTTGACTTTGGGGATCCTGAAATGCAGTGTGCTGCCTAAGGACTGTGTACAAAGTCTGCCTCTTTTTTTTTTTTCTTTCTCCTCCACCCCTACTCCACCTCCCTCCCCCCTCCCCCGCCAAATCCTCAGTTTTTCCATCTGCTCGAGGCCGCATCCCATGCGGAGCCCCGGGAGGTAGGCAGTTTGGGTGGGTAGGAGAGGAAGCTGCAGAGCCCTAATTACTCAGCCAGTCTGGCCCTCGGGCGATCCCATCAAAGCGGCTCGGAGAGAAAAGGGATGGGGCAGAAGGATGTGAGCCATCTCACAACCCTGCTGCCTGGGTCGCACCACGTCCCGTCCAGGGGCCATCCTGCTCCAGGGACGGGGCTGTACAGCCAAAAACGCCTCTGCCCGCCCAGACCCTGTCACCCTGTGAGCAACCTCTCTTGCAGCTCCAGGGCCCGGGAACGGCTTGCTACTCGGGCATATCTGAGCTCAGGCACCGGGGCACCGTTATTAAAACCCACCCAACACAAAGTAAGCTGGAAAACCCTTTTAAATGGGACAAGGAAGTCCATATTTTTCATCACTTTGGTATTTCTCCCTGCTTAGGTATGGATCCATACGGAGACTGACCTTTATAGCTCCATTAATTTACCATAACAATCTAATTTTTAAAAATTATTCTGGTACATCCACTCCTCTAAAAAGTCTTATTTTATTTTGGAAGAAAACCTCCATGCATTTACTTTTAGAAAACAGCCTTGAAATAAATGCAAAAAATCCCCCCCCCCCCCCCCCAAACCCAACTCCTAGAACTGGTAGTTGGGATACTGTAGCACCAAAAATAAAACTGATGGAACAGAAAGGGAATTTCATGTGGTTTTCATTGTCAAGTCTAAGCTCAGAAACAAACAGGAAATAAAAATGGCTAAAACAAAAGGGATTTCTTTTAAACTGTGTTCAAATCTAAGTGGGGAGCTGCTTTATGTGGGAGGGATTCTATGTTTATTTGCTTTTAAAAAAAAGGAGTAAATAAAAATGTCCACATGCAGACAGGTCAACTTGATTTACCATTAAATCCTCATGTTTCACAATGGTAATTTATAATCAACTTTTTAAAAGAAAATTACACTCGTATAAATGGCAGCATTGGAAAGGGGAGAAAAGGCAATGGGTGGTGGGAAGGCTGCTTCTGCTTTAAATGAGGTTGAGGGGAAGAAGGAATGGAGAGAGAGAGCTGAGAGAAAGAGAGGTAGAAGTAACTGCAAACCTCTAGTCATTTGTTTTATTCCATCTTTGTACTTTTTCAGTTTTTGCAGAGAGCTCGGCGGCTGCTGAGCCTTTCAGCCTGTGCCACACTATTGAAGCTCCCCAAGTAGCTATTTAATGTATTTATTTGAAAAGAACAGGCTGTAGGATCAGTGCTACATGAGTCAGTGTGGCATATGTGCTATATCCTCCCAACAGAAGTGTTTCTTAAGCTCTCAGATTTGGGATTGTGAACTCGTTTGCTAGGGGTTTACGAACAGGTATCTCAATCACAGCGGCTCTGATGGTGATTTTTAGGGGTTAATTTAGTACATGCAGGACACAGCTCCCTCAAGCTGGGAATCTGCTGAGATCCCCAGTAACTACAGCCCCATTAATGCATCTCAGAACACTTTGAATAGTTGAAAAATCAGAGGGACAAAATTAGTATCAGTTTCTGCAAATCCAGCTCTGGTTTCCCTCCTCTTTTGCACTATTCAAAAGGGTGTAAATGTTTGTTTTCTGGGGGAACTATGGTTTAGGAGATAGCAAAGAGCATCAGATTGAGGGTCAAGGGACAGAGGCTGCATTTCTGACTCAGGTAATTCTGCCATAGCTCAGTTTCTCCTCTGCTCAAAAGGGATATTTCCCTTTGTGCTAAAGCATCGAGAGACCCATGTATGGAAAGGCTAGAAGGCTCCTGAGGAGAGAGATCATAAGGTTCACTTCTTCAGAAACGAGTGCTCCAAGGCTGAACCTATACCCTGCAGATCAGTAGGAAATTTCCTGTTCATGAGTAGAAGATTGGCTCTCTACCTGAATCTGCTTGGTAATGCTCTGACATTGATGGGAAGGGAAGAGAGTGACCTCACTTGCTGACTCCCCACCTCTTTTTAAAGCCTAATAACAGAAATGTCTCTCAGGTACTGCCCAGCTAGATCTCCCAGGTCTTTCCTGAAAAAAAAGGTCTAATATTTAATTTTTTTGCCAAAACCCTATTCAGAATAGAACAGAAACAGATCTATTGCTAGCCATCCAAAAGGAATTGCTCTGGCCAGGCTGTCATACCTGTCCTCCTCTGGGATCAGAGGGAGATAAGGATTCAAGCAAATCCTTTCCCACAGAAGTGACCCCCTCCTTTGCCGAGTCTGGCCCTGGTCCCTTGTGCTGCCAAGCTTCCAGGATCAGCCCGTGGACTCCCTTAAATACCCCAAGGAAGCCCAGAGCTAATAACCAGCTTCATTCAATTCCCAGTCACATTATTATCCAATCTGCCAGAGGCATTAATATTCAGAGGTGAGGTGGGAGGAGGGCAGGGGTGCTGGTGAGGGGGAGCAGCACACAAAGAGGAGGAAGGGAAGTGTGGCGGACTGGCCTCAGAAATCTTTCTCCAGCCGTCCGAAACCCCAGCCTATTTCAGCTGGGTGTTGACAATAGAGGGTTTTTCCAACAGCCTCAGCACTAACTTCAATACCAGCTGGTAGAGACTGTTCTCCAGTCAACAGCAAATGCCCAGCCTTGGCACAGCCTAATGCCCTCGGCCCCAGTGGCCCACAGCAAGAGGGGGAGCTTTGCCCCCTCTGCCATCAGGCCCTAAGTAAATAGCAATCTCCCATTTTTAAACAACCAGATAAATAGCTGAGCCTGCTCAGAGATGCCACAGCCTCCTGTTTCTGACTCTCCTCCCTCCATGGCCCCACAGGCTCATCCTGTTGCCTTCCTGATGGAGGGCACACAGCTTGAAACCAGCAGTTCTCCCCATCTGGGACTTTGTTTCCAGACCCAGGTACCTCCCCTGTCCCCAAGGCCAGGGCACATGTGCCAGGTCACGAGACAGACCTCATGTCCCCTGCTCATCTCATCTTCCTTTTGGAGCGGTCTCCTAGATCAGGTTTCTGGCTTTTTCTTTTTGGCAGTCTCCAAAGTCAGCCTCACCTCTCAATCTCAGTGTTTTGGGTAGCATCTGACAGAGATAAGATACCTTTTTTTTTTTGCCAGCTCTCCATAGGGTACATTAACCAATATCTTTGCAATCCAGTCACAATTTGCAGATCTATTAATTGCCTGAATTAAGCCCTTATAGAAATGTAATAGATATTAATTGAGGCTTGCAACAGTTTCTCTGAAAAAAATTAATATTGGTTTTTAAACCACTGGCTTGGAGAGGCATATAGGTGGGCTTGCATGGGCAGAATCTGGGCTGCAGGTCAGGCAAACACAGGAACTACAGTAAGAGCAGGAAAACCACCGCCCTTGCCCAGACCCCTCTCCAGGCTGGCAGGGAAAGACATCTCTCTGTGAGGTTTCTTGTGAGGAGTACTGGGCATGGTGTGACAATTTGCTAATGAAAAATAATTTTAAAAAATTAAAATCAAACTCTGCTCCAGCAGATATTTGCAAAAACTGAAAGCAGCTACCATGATCTGACAGTCCCTCAGGAGCCAGCAGGCAGCCCTTTGTCCCTCACAGCAAGGCACCATCAAAGCCTGCACAAACACCCATCCGCTTCAGGTCACCAGCAGGCTGAGGGGCTTGGACGTGGGAGCCAGGGAAACCCTGATCCCATCGCCAAAAAGGTGGTCCTTTCCCTGTCTTTGGAAGATGGGACAGGAACAGAGGTGAGATTCTGAAAGACACCTTCCTGCGCAGTTCCTTTTAGCATCTCCCGAAATTGCAGATGCGGGAGAGCCATTTCATCGCTAGTATCCTGCCTTCCAGGCCACAGGCCGTGTGTGGAAGACCCACAAGTTTGTCTGGGGGACGCCAAATTCCTCTCTTTGCTTTCAGCACTGGACTCCACTTAGAAAGTGAACGGATCGTGGGCCCATCAGTCGGGAGGCTGCTTCCCTCCCAGGTGAAGGAACGGGGCAGAGATGAGGGATTCGTTTTGATTTCTGCACCGCCATCTCGAAGCATCAGCCGGGTGCGGCGGCCGGGGGCTCACCTCCAGGCTCTGCCGGGCGCCGGCGTCCTGAAGCAGCGTGCTCCTCTGCAGCCGCCCGTGCGGAGCCGAGCTCTGCACCTGGTAACCCGCCGGGCCAGGCGGGGAAGGGGCGCGGAGCCCCGGGAGTTCCGGCCAAGGGACTGCTGCCCCGAGCTGCCTAACGCCAGCGGGGAGGCGGGGGGGCTGCGGCAACCCCCGTCAGGGCTCTGGCACTGCCGGGGGGGAATCCACCCCCCTCCCCGCTCGTCCCCTCAGCTGTCCAGCCGCGGGGGCGCCGGGTGAACGGCCGACAGGTGTGCCCCGCTCGGCGGCACCGGGCCCGCCGCCCCCCCTCCCTGAGCCCGCTCCAGCAGCTGCAGCGAAGCGCGGGCATCGGCCCCCGCCTCGGTCGCCCTCCCCCGCCGCAGCCGCGGCCAGCCGGGACGCACCCGTTCCTTACTCCCGCTCCGAGGAGGAGGTCGGGGGGAAGGACAAGGGGGTGCCGCGCTGGCGGGCTGGTTCTTCCCCCGGAGCAGCACTCGTTGAGCGGGGAATAGACGGGGTAGCAGACGGTACCGGGCTCCGTCGGGAGCCCGCTGCAGTTGGCCGGGTTTCCCGGTCACTCAGCGGGACGGAGAGACGCCGCTCTGCACCGTGTCCCCGGCGCCAGGGCGGCGGGAGAGCCCGTGCAAGGGCCCGGAGGCCCGAGAGCCGGTTCTGCCCGAAGCCTCCCAGCGCCGGGCAGCCGCGCTCCGCCGGGGAGGCTCGATGCTCCCGGCAGAGCTGCCGCGGGGTCGGCGCTCCCTCCCCGCGTCCCGACCAGGTCGGTTATACCCGGTCGGGTCCCTGGAACCCCGTCCGCCGGCGCGCCACAGCCAGCGGCGTCCCGGGGCAGATTCGCTCCGTCCGCGGGGGCCGGCTCGCTTCTCCCCGGCTCTACAGGGAGGTCGACTCTGCTGTAAACAGGAGCCAGCCCATTACATAAATATCATTTATCCAACTGTCCAAAAGCCGTCGGGCTGCCTTCCTTTTCCCCGGCGACATCTCCCCGCCTCTGCTCCCTGAGCCCTTCTCCCCCGGACCCTACAGACAGCTGAGCCGCAGCCCACAGCGCCGTTATTTACAGCGAATCCCGGCTAATTTAAACAGCCCCTGCCCCACTCGCCCGAGTGGAAAATGACTAAGTTTAGCAACTGCAAGAGACTCCAGCAGCGCTTGTCGGGAAGGGGCCCGCGTCGGCCCCGAGGGGACGGTCGGGGCTGCGGGACCCCGACAGCGGCGAGTAGGGGGTCGCTGGGCCGTATAGGGGCAGTGGAAGCGCCGCGCCCCGCTGCCGGGCGGACAGCGCTCCCGGCAGCGATGGGGGACAGTTCGGCCGCGCACAGCCCCGGGACCCTTCTGGATGGTAGGGCAGGGCTCGATCCGCCCGCTCTCACCTAGTTGCCGTCCCCTGACCCACGGGAGGCGACGGAAAGTCGACCTCGCGCGGGACTAGGACTGACCCCGTGCTGCCGAGCACAGCAAACCGAGCCACCCCGCCGGGGATGCTCTTACCCTGTGCCAGCATCGAAAAGGTTACGGCCGGCCAGGCTAGTATGAAGGGGCTCAGGAAGAAAGGAGGGGAGAAGCTCGCCCGGAAGGCCAGGGACGGAAAGGCACTTACAGCAGCTCCAGATGCGGGTTCGGCTGAGCGGACTTAATCCTGCGAGAGAGACGAAGCTGACCCCCGCCCCGCGGCCCAGGCTGCTCTGCCGCTATCAGAAAGTAAATCCCCCCGGCTCCCCAGCCACTCTGCGCGTCGCTGCCGGCCCGCGGCTTACGGGGAGGGCGGAGGGCGCCGGCCGACTGCCTCCCATTCACCCTGGCCATTCACTTTATGGCGGGCGGCCGGCGCCCCCCGCCAGCTGCACCGGGCGCCCCGCTCCCGCCCGCCCCATTCCAGCTGCGCCCCCGCCGCCGCCCGCCCCGTCCAGCGCCCCGCCCCCGCCCCGCCCCTCGCCCGCGCCGCCCAATCGTCCCGCGGCTCATTTACATACTGCCGCAGCTCTGCTCTCGGATTGGTCGAGGCGGACGGTAGGCCTCGCCCCCCGCGCTGGCCCCGCCCCGTCCCGCGCGCCGTGCAGGGTGAGCGGCGGGGCGGGTGCGGGGACGTGTCCCGGGCGCGGAGCTCCGTGCGCCGCCAGCCCCGCGGTACGGACACGGTCCTCCTGGACATGTACACTGATACCCTGCTCTTATCGCTGCACATGCTGCGTGCCTTGCTCAGTGCTTGGCGATCCGCTACTCTGGAGCCCGCGTTGAGCATCCGCTCCGCTCAGTACTGGCGCGGCGAGCCTGTTCGGGTTTTGCAGTTAGAGCCACCAGCCAGACACGGGTTTTTTTGGGGCAGCCAAGTCCGTAGTCAGCTGGAAGCAGTTGGAAGCGTTCCCCTGCACGATGGAGCAGCAACTGCAGGGGATGTTTAATCACAGGGTAGTTACCGCACGCACTGTTGCGGCTCTAGGCGGTACCGGGAAGCGCTTCTCTGCCAATACTATGCCGCTCTTACCGGGACACGGAGGCTGCCGGCTGTGCGAGAAACACCGCGCTCCAGCCCACTGATGGGTCTTCTGGCGCCCAAATGCTGCTTGTAGTTTAGATTCCAGCCTGGCTTCTACTGAAGTTCACGGCAACATCCCGGTGCAGGAGTGCAGGGTGCGATCACTCCTTGAAATGTCCCCAGATGCTTGTACCTGCTACAGCAAGCCTTGAATATGTTGGCACACACATTTTACTCCAACTAAACAGGTCCTCTCTCTTCCGGTGCTTACAGGGAGAAGTTTGTAGAAGCTCGCTTAGCCTTTCTGTCCTGCTCTGGGAGCCCAGGGGAGAGGTTTATCCCTGTCAGGCTCTTAGGGAGCTTGATGCACACATTCTATGGTCTGATTTTCTTGAGGTCATTCCCATGTCAACCTGCTCTCCAATTTATGATGTCAAAGGTCACCCTCAAGCTCTTCCACTGACATATTTTAAAGATAAGGAAATAATGTGAGGATAGCAGTGAATTTTAACCCTGAATGATTTACCAGCCATATTTATGGAGTCTAATAAATGCATAATATGACATATAGATATGTATGGGAAGACAAATGCACACGAAGCAACACAGGATATAAAAAGAGGTTAAGCAGACCCAGGCATTACGGTTTACAGTTCAAAAACATGCACTAACATGTTAATTCAGTAGAAACACAGAGTTTAAAAGGAATCACAACGTTGACACTCTTGAAAGAAATTACCATGGTTTTTTAATGGTAGTAATCTGGAGCTTGTGTTTGCCTTACTGCTCTTCCGCCTGCCAAAAATGACAGCAAGCTAGACCACATCTTTTTCTAGCTCAGATTTTAATCCACCCCGACATAGGCTTGCCTCCATTAAGAAAAGCAGACACTGTATAACAGCACTAGCATTTTCCACAGGGCAGTCTGTCTCTATCACCACATGCCACAGGGAAGTTGAAAGTCCTGCACAAGGTCTGCAGCAATGAAGGGACCTTATTTTCAATTGCTTTCCTCTCCCTCCAAACCCTTCACCATCAGCAGCCTGCAGCAAATACAGTTTGTGCTTACACTTACAAGTAATAGTGAAACAAATGTATTTTTACCTATTTCCCTTGGGTACTATGTCACAAGTTGGTTCCCTGTGGAGCACAGTGTAAACACTGCTGGATCAGACCATCCAGGGACCTGCAGAAGGAGTCTGTCATCAAGGCATCCTCAATGCAACTGCTGGACTGACCCTTGAAGGGTCTCTTTGGGAGGGAGGGCTCCAGTGCTTGTTGTTGAAATGTAGATCTTGTTGGTTAGTGCCAAGACCTCTTAGCTGTAGTGCATCTTGTCTTGCCAGCAGGCAACTTCATTGCTGGGGAAGAGAGCAAGGATTTCACAGGGGTTCAGGAGACTGTTATTACTATTTTAGATAAAATAAAATAGAAAAGAAAAAAAAAAAAGCGAAAGCAAACTAAACCAAGAGTGGCCCTGATCCATGTCTTGGCAGAGAGATAGGATATGCAAAATAAGGGAATTACTCAGCATCTTAGACACCCTTCCTTTTTCACCAGCTGGGAAGAGTTTTTTCTTAAAGAAGACCCTGTCTCTGCCACAGGCAAACATGGTCCTCATGCTGGATGGGTCCACTGCTCTTGGAGAGTGGTGGAGTTGTTGATGATCACGGTTTCCATCTTTGTGTCTTAACTGATCTTTTAGCCATGCTGGGTCCATGCCATCAAATGCCTTAAAGATCAGGACTCAAGCTTGAATTTGGCTTGGCTTTCATGCCAAAAGGTGGCCTAGGGAGGAGAGGTAGGTTTGATGCACTTGTGGCAGCCAGGGCTCCCACTGCAGCATGCTCTTCTAGTTGGCATTTGACAAGCACTATGGGCTTCCTGCCCAGGTGTATCACATAGCTGTAGTCTAGCCAAGAAGTGACAAAGATGTGACTAACCGAGCCCGGCTTGCTCCTGCCAAAAAGGCATGGCTTGCCCTGGCCAAGAAGAGACAATGAAAACATTACATTGGGAAGTTCACTGGGGGAATTTGATGTCACTGGGAAGTGCAGGAGTGTTCTGGAGACACAGGCTAAGCTGAAGAGCTGACAGGGTATTTTAGATTTAGGAGTCTGCTCTGCAGCTTTAATATTGTACTTTGTATCATTTGTACAGTTTTTAATAGTTGGTGTAGTTTCCAGAGAAGGGTTTTAATACTTTCAAGTGTTTCTGCAAAAGCAGCTCTGTTGCTTCAGTTGAAGGTCCTGACCTGGGTTCAGGTTGTGTCAGATGCAGCACATCAGTTTTCCTTTGGAGATTCTTCAGCTGGCTTTGGGCTAATCTCTACCTGAGCTTGCTCTGGAAAGGAGCAGCTGCTTAGAAACGCTGTGTTCTGCACATGTTCAGTAGTGGTTTTGGGATGCTTAGCTCTGGGAAGAGTAGCTGCACATAGTTTCTAGCCATGACAACTGCTTGTACCTTCTGAGAAACTCCATCTTTCTGCCCCTTTTTTGGAGACCTTACTAAGCCTCTGAGAAACAGCAAAAGCCTCCAAGAGGAGGGGAAGAAGTTTAATCTCTCTCAGACTACTTAACCTGCTAGAAAACTTTTGTGTTACAAGTGCTTATGGGTCTGACATCTGGGCTCTGAAGACAACCATGAACTGGTAGTGCCTGAGCAAAAGTAATGGACTATGCAGGGTTGGTGCAGGTGCAGGTGGTTGGCAGCGTGGATTTCTGACAGTCTCATCAAAGACAGGCAGTCGGTGTGACATGGAGGCACTGCTCTTTGCAAGGGGCTGGCTGCTCAGGTGTCTCAGATGAAAGCAGGTGAGCTGACTATGTATGTGGGCAAGGCCTGAGGGGATGATTGTTAGTGAGTTTGGTGAGTTTGCATCCCTTCCATATGCTCCTTGTGGGCTAAGGAGGAATACTCAAGGCAGAAGCTGCTGAAAAGCTGCATCTTTGCAGTGAAGATAAAGCTGAGCTTTCCTGCCCAGATAGCAGGAACCTGGGGGATTTGCACAGGCTGCTTGTCTGATCTTTGGTTTCGTTGTATCATGTCATGTGTAAGAACAAGTGCATTATATTGGAAATAAAGGGACAAGGGATTATCCTACACCTGGATCTTTTGGTGCAGAGTGCTCCCACTTGCCCACATGTGCCCATAGCTGTGCACCACTCATTTCAAACACTGCTGGATCATGCAGTCCAGGCAATCCAGGCTTCCCCAATGCTGCCAGGCTGGGGATGTTGGTGCCACACTGTCACATCAGCAGGATTTTCTGTGCAGCCAGGGTGGTGCTGGGCTGTCTGAGGGCTGACTAACGCAGTGCTGTAGTGCGTGTGAGTGAACTCTCCTCCCCAGGCAGTGTGGGGCCATACCACATTGTCTTCTCTCCAGACAATGCAGCGCTGGATTGTAAGTAAAAATGCAAAGCACATTGCAATGTTTGCTCTTTATTAATGCACTAAGATGCATTCGGGTGAAGCAGAAGGCTCCTGCCTGGCTTGGTTTCAAGCTCCGTGACAGGCCTCCATAAGTGACGGTTTAGCAGGGTTCAATTCACCAGATCAGACAAGGTGGGAGCCTGAGCTATACAGCAGGCACTGGAAGGAACAAGAAGGCATGGAAGGGGGTCCAGACCCATTCTGGGCAGGTCAAGCAGGCTTGACAGACCTGGACTGAGCTGCAAGGTGTGCAGTGGCTAAGCCAGCACCTGAAACGCCCTTTATGGAACAGGGAGCAGATGGATGGAGTGGCAGATGAACTCCTGTGAATTTCAAAATGTCTGGCAAATACCACCAGGCTGTTAGCTGTTTGTCCCACTTTGGAGTGGGGCAAAAGGCAAGGAGAAAGCACTAGCAAATAATTTGCTTGTTCTGCAAACCTTCACTCATTGCTCAGGTGGCATTTGAAATCTGGGCTCGGTGAGTATTTGACCATCTGTTTTATAGCTGAGAAACTCAAGATAAACTGCATGTACCATGGCTGCAGCAGAGGCTGGAGGGATACATCTCAGCTTCTGAGCCTATGGCTAGACCACTGGGGCATGCTCTTTCTTCTTTCACCTCTAGTGAATGTGGCTGCTTAATGCAGTTACAGCTTAAACTTCCAAATCCAAAGACTACATACTGCCAGGTAAAGCCCAGCTGAAGAAGGTCTCCTGGCGGTGTTAGAGCTGGGAGGTAATGGCAGTTTCAATAAGACACGTTGAATCTTGATCAGGCAATAATGTGACAGCTATTGATATGTGACAGTATCTGGCCAGTTTTTAGGGTGGCATTGGAGTTGGCCTCAGATTTATATTTGGCTGGCCAGGGAACACTCCTGTTGGATGTTCCCTTGAGCCTTTGTCTGAGAACTTTCCTCCTTCAGTCACACTGCAGTAGATGAAGTTGTGATTAAAAGTGAATGAATACTTCTTGACCCTTTCACCTTCCTCTGGCCTCATTTGTGTTTTCCCTACAAAGTGTAAGATTTTGGGGTAGCTGTTCCTTTAACCACTCTAACACCTGCCACAACCCATCCCCAGGCTGACCTGACTGAAGATCCTAGAGTTATAGAACTGTAAGGTAACTGCAAGGACCTTCTGTCCTCTGTGCCAAGTTCGTGGGCAGAGGCTTAAACAAGTAGAGTGACCCCTGCAAATTACTGCCTTTATGGTACACAGCATTGCAACTGGGGGCATACACATAGAAAGCGCCTGGGAAGGTGGGAGGAGCACCAAGAATTCATTTCACCAAGCGCTGTATAGCTAAAAAATTGTGATTGTTTTTGCTGCAAAGAGCAGGCCAATAAAGTGGCTTCATAGAGCAGTTAAACTCCATGGTGGTCTCTGTCTGGCACGATCGCTGGGCTGGATGAACTAAGGCTGCAGCACATGGCTTGTAGCCCAACTTGAGCAAAGAATCAGCTCTGTGCAGGTTTGAGGAGAGTTACTGGGGCGCAGGGCGGCGGAGAGGGGAGAAGCGGCGTGTGCTTCTCTGGGTGCTGTCGTGCGTGGTCTCGTACCAGCTGCACTCTGTGCTTTGTCCAGTGGCATTCTCCTGCTCACTCACGGGGAACAGCAGAGCTATGACACAGCGAGGCGTTCAGGAGGGAACAGAACGCTTGCAGGGGATCATCTCCCAAACGGCTCCCGCGGAGAAGCTGCAAGAGGGTGTAGAACAAGTTGGGAAATACTCGCGGAGCACGGCGGAGAGGCACCGCTTCCCTCGGCGGGCTGTGCAGTGCCAGCGCTGTCACCGACACCGGCACAGCCCTCGCTCGGGGCGGCCCCGACTCCCCACACGCCCCGGGCAGCGGCCAGGGGCGGCCCGGCCCACAATGCTTTGCGAGGGCAGCCCTCCCGCCGGCTTCCGCCCGGCCGCCCTGGCTGCGGGCGCTCAGGCGCGGCTGCGGCGCCGCACCGCACTGCGATTGGCCAGCGGCTCTGCTGGTTCTACCCTCTCGTCTCTCATTGGCTCCCCGCCGCTGTCACCGCAGGGCCCGCCTCCTCCGGTCGCAGTCCGCGTTCCCATTGGGCAATGCGGGGAGCTGCGCGGCGCATCGCGCGCGGGTTGGCTGTCCGGGCTGTCCGTCTGCGCAGTAACCAGGCAGCGGGTCACGGTGCGCCGGTTTCCACGTCAGTGCGAGAGAGCGGGGCCGGTGTCTCTGCCCGTGCCCCGCGGACCCCGCGCTCCGCGGCCTCGCCTCCGCCGCCGCCGGCAGGGAGGGGCGGACAGGGGGCGGGCCGAGCCCCCCCGCCCGCGGTGCCGCCCGCCCGGTTATGTGAAGCGGCCGCTGCCGCGGGGAAACAGGCGCCGCCATTTTGGATGCGGGGGTCAGTGCCGGGCAGCGACCGCCTGTCGCGATACTGTCGCGACGTGGGGGTGGGCGGGAGAGAAGCGGCGGCGGGGGAACCGTGCGGGGCCAGCGGGGCGCGGGGGCGGAAGCGGGGCAGCCCCGGGGGCCGGGCGCGGGTCGGGCCGGCGGCCGGGCCGGGACTGACACGCGTGGCGGTGCCCACGGGGCTCGGGGCGCACGGGCCCGCCTGGCAACGAGCGCCGTGGGCTGTGGGCGTCGGGGAGGAGCGGGGTCAGGGCTCGGGGCCGGGCAGGGTGGGCGCTGCACCTGCACAGGCATCCGCTCCCCGTGCGCCACGGCTGCTTGCTGCTTGAAATCGGTGGAGACAGGCTTTTCCTGGCACATGGCCAGCTCCATGGCTGTTGCAGGGGAAAGCTCAGAGCTCACCTAGAGTGTATGTTATGAGTTCATCTGGTGGCGTGTTTCATAGTTACAACAGTGTGAAGTAATTGGAAGAAAGAAAATGCCCCTCACCATATTAACCTTAGGTTTCATTTTTGCTATGCAGTTTCGCCAGGTAAATGCGACTTGCCTTTCTTTTCTTGATTCCTAGGCCCTATCTCACTGTTGCAGCCGAATGTGGAGGCTTGGAGAGAAGTTTGTCCCTTTCTTCCTTTCTGATGTGCCACCTCTACCATGTTGCCACTGCTTATCTTTTAAAGGGCATTCTTAAATGCCTGAAATTGCATTAAATGCTCAGGACTGCACAGTTCCTTTCCATACTTACGAATTATTCCTTTATATCACATTCATCCAGGCATTTGGAGGTAGCCTTTGGAGAAGCATCCTGAGTTCTCTGAACTTTTGCTGCCTGTGGTGCTTTTTGCAGAACAGTTGCTACTTGAAAAAACTGAGCAAGTTAAATTTCCCTATAGAGGTTCATGCACCTTCCGTGTGAGGTTTAGGAGGAAGAAAAGGAGCTTTTGCATTGCCAGTTGGGCTTCTGGGAAACCTAGCTGGCTGTGAGATAGTCAGGAGTTGTTTGTGATTCGTAGTTGTGTGTTCTGTTTTGGTAGCAGTGTATTGTATCAGGACTCTGGTGCCCAAATCTAGGTCAGAGGCTATGTAGATTATTCCTGCATTATCATAAACAGTGAAAATTTAGGTCAACAGAAGCTTACTTTGAAATATTACCTTTCTATGTTGTGGTTATGTTGTTTTTCATTACTGCTGTTTACTGGAGTAGTTTCATTGGGTTTAAATCAGTTGCCATAGCTGAAGGCTAAAGTTAATGATAGGAAGAAGTGGCTAGATGGAAGTCTGCCAGACATTGTTGCTTCTGATGCTAACTCTTGCTTGTTTCCAGAAGAATTGCAGACATTTTGCTGCTGAAGAGGGAGTGTTTCCTAAAACCATACCCAAGACTTCCTGTGGTAATACTCAGGAATCATTTGGGGTTCCTATGCATTGGGATGTGTAGGGGTAACAGGTTCTGAGGTTGATGAATGGAGTGTTCTGTGCATGCGTGAAATAATATTTGTAGGTGTAAATCTTGTCAAAGTTTTTATATGAAGATTCTACATGTGATGCTATTTCAGAAGTCTCAGAATAGTGATAATTATTGTCCATAGATCACTGTTGAAGGTTTTGAGAAGGTTATGAATGTGAGCTTTTGTTCTTTTATGACAGGATTAGGCATCGACCTTTTCCCACTTAGTGTTCCCAACGCTGTTATCAGTGAGGCTGTGAAAGTTAACAGCCTCCCTTCTTCTCGTGGTGGCCTGGGCACCTCCATACCTTTTGCCTTGGTTTGGAGCTGTCATTTTCACTGTGCTGCCTGTGTTGAACTTCTGTGCAGGAGCACATCTGAGGACTAGTCTGCAGTTTTAAGCAGATGTATGAATCCGTCTTAACAAAGAAACAGGAGTTTATATACAACTAACTGAAGGGTTAAGGAGCTAAAAAGCATTTGAAATTTAGTAGGTACCTTTTTTTTTTCTTTTCCCTAACTTAAGACCACAGAACTGAATCTATTTGTTTCTATATTAAGTCCACTATCTTTTTGTGTTTGATTAAAGATTGCTTGCAAGAAAGGCATGCATTCTTGATTTGAGGTCAAGAGTTATTGAAACAATGCCTTTGCTAGGGAGGTTGTTTCAAATTTTTGAATGATCTTTGGTATTAGTTCTGTTAACCTGTTCAACCAAGAGTTTTACAATATCCCATTCTTCAGACCATACCTTTGTAACAGTAAACCCAAATTCATGTTAATATTTTTTTTTCTCTAAGTTGAACAAACATCTAGTGGTTTTGCTTGACTCCCACCATGCTCTTGTAAACCCAGCTCATCATTCAGTACTGGTCTGGTCAGTTGCGTAACGTTTTTTCTCTGCTGCTTCGCAGCATTCATTTTTATCTTAAAGCTTCTTTTAATACAGGACATCTATACTGAGTCTAAACTGTGATCAGTTGTTGCTTGTGGTGATGATACAGTTGAAGGAACACATACAGAAATAATCTAATAATTTAAAAGGGATAGCCTTCGGGAAGTTTGGAATTTATTAAAGCTACATCCATCACTTGAAATAAACTTTTAAATTTTTACAGGGATGAATGGTTCTTTGGGCTTATCTTACAAGGTGCATCTCTCTGAAAATAGTTGTCTATCTTTCCTGCTCACTCTGTAGTTGTTTTCTGCTTCCTTCTCCAACATGAAGCTGCAAAGGTCCTTTGCATAAGTTAGGAAATTTGGCTTTGTGGCTAACTTTGGAATGTGTGTATGCTATTGCTTGGGTAGCTGCAAGCTTAAATATAAAGCAGTATTTCCCTCCATCTCTACCCAGTGTTGGTGGGGAAGTGAGCTGTGTGTCTGATGTTCAGAGGTCTGAGTGTGAATTCGCATCCCCAGCATGATAGGTTATTTCAGTTGCATTGGTCAAGAGAGTTTCTTGGCATGCATAAAGTGAATTTTTGTACTTTTGAATAAAGTTATATTAAATGGAATCTGCAGTGGGGAAGGGAGTGCATTTTCATTGAGTCTTCTCAGACAGTTAGCAATGAAATACCCCCCCAAGTTTTGCAGGGTTTTAATACATCAGGAGAGCCCTGCCAAGTAACAAGGAGCTTTTGCACCCTTGCTTGAAAGGATCAGGTTAAAAGGAAGAGGTGTATATTGGAGGTTTTTGTCTATTTTCTTCGTATTTTGCTACTTGCAGTTAGTTGGGCATTTTAAGTCTTCTACATTCAGGAAAGAGAGTTTAACAAACTTTTTCATCTTAATTATTTTATGTTAAAAATAGAGGAAAAGAAATAGGAGTCCTACAAGCAGATTCAGTAGTATGCAGAAGAGCATTTGAGCTTTGGCATCACTTTAAATACTGTCAAAACTATTGAGTATCTATGTGTGTGCAAGGTTTGTAATACATGTGTCTGGTATTTACATGCTTTTTGAAATAATGTTTCCTTGTCAGTTTGCTAAATGCCTGGAATGGTGCTACACAGTTTACATGTTCAACACTGTTTTGTAACAGTGTGAGAGGAAAGTGAAGACGGGAAAAACTTAGGTTTGACAAATATGAATGTGTAAAGTATTTCCTCAGAAGTACTTCCCTGGACTGGAGTTTTGAACCCTGAAAGTGCTGATTTAGAAATATGGAAAATAATGGAATTACTGAAAGAAAAAATAAATAAACAACGAATTTTACATGAGGGAGAAATCTCCCATTCATGCCTTTTACTAAAACAAGGACAATAAAGTGAAATAGAAAAAATTGTGATCAATGACATTTCGATGCAATCATATGAATAATATATGGAATAATTTACTCTTGAGGATGGGAACATCTCTCAGGCATTAGCCACATGAGTAGGAAGTGTATTGGTGGTTCTGTTATATACTGCTGTGAAGGAAGGATATACACCTTTGCTCTTCAGGGCACAAGCAAATTCCTTGGAAGCACTATTTGTCTGTCATGACTGTTCTTACAAAATACTTTTTTCTTTGCCCTTAAATTATTGTCTTACACCTGGGAATACCGTTATGTGTAATTCATTTAATGAAATAAACAATTTTGCCATAAGATTATTTGTTCTATTGCAAACACCTGAAAAAATGAAGCAACTGATCTGATGCTATCCTTTGATAAGGTATATTCTTATAATAATTTACTTGCTTTCCATTATTTATGGAGTCCTGAAACAAACTAATCTCTCATTCAGGGGATATTTGTGTATTTGAAGCATTGTTGATAATTCAGATGTTAATTAATGTGAAGCCTGACAGATCCAGGATGTATGTTCTGAAATTTCTGTGGTGGTCTTTCTGAGGTCTTGAGTAATCCACCAAAACTATTCCTTCCAGCTTTGCTTTTGTTATGTGGGCAAAAGTCCTTCTCATATTCTCTGTATTTTATTACCCCCTGCCTCCCCTTCCCAGCTGAGTTCTTTAAATGAGCCTGTCAGATTGGAAGTGTTATGATCAATGTTTCACCTGTTTCCAATCTTTTGCTTCCCTGTGGATGACCTGTTGTGATTCCAAGCTGGAGTCCTCATTTTCCTTTCATTCTTCTGAAGAAGTCTCGTTATTTGGCTACCATTTCAATAAATTCTTCTCATTTACAGACATGTTATCATCTGACTGTTTGGCCTCTTTGTAAGTCCTGTTTATTATTTATAAACATTGTGTCTGTTCATTCCCCTTCATTCTTATTTCTTTATGCTTGACTGTATCTGGGCTACAGCTAATATAAAGAGAACACTCCCATAGTAGTTCACTCTTCATTTCTTTTTCTCAGACTGTTACAAATATTTCTTGCTTTTAATTTCTTTCCCACTTTTCTGCCTCTTTCTGGCTGCATCAGTTTAAGTTTTTTCCCTGAAAGACCTCAGACTACAGGAGAGTAAGTGTCTGCCTTTAGCTTTCTCTCTTTTTCTCCCCATATTCCATCCAGTTTTGTCTCGAGTTTTGCTCATTTCTTTGTGGGGTCTTATGCCTTTTTTACTTTCCTGGTTTCTTGAGAGTTTTGTTTTGTGAGGCAAGTGTGAAATCAACATCTGTTACAAATTACTTTATTTGGCAATGTTTTAAGTCCCAAAAGAAGTTTGCTCTGTCCAGTTTGTTCAACACACTGATGCTTATGTAAGAGAGTACAGGGTTAGCTTTGTGTTCCATGCAGGGCTGCAGGAATTTGCATAAGTGCTGGAGATGCAGGTGTTACTGCATTGTCATGGATGTCTGTCCTGTTACCCCAACACTTTATCTTTCTGTGAACTTACATAGACTGGAAAAAAAAAATGAGGAATGTGCCTTGGCAAAGTGCTCTCTTGCATTACAAAGATCCTGTTCAAACTAACAGTCTGCTCTCATGGTTTTGAAAACACACTATGGAAAAGTGCCTTCATTTTTATGAAATACTTGTATTTGTTACATGCAATAACTTGTATTTAGTGCACACACAAAACAAATCTGAAAGAGTTTCTTGCATCACTGCAGGCCTTGCCTTCATTAGGGTCAACTTCATTTCATCTGAGGAAGACGATTACCCTGAGAGGCTAGAGATTAATTTGAATTACCTTTATTTTCAGAATTGTCAGGATGGTGGATAAGAACATTTACATCATACAAGGCGAAATCAACGCAGTGGTGGGAGCCATAAAGCGTAATGCCCGATGGAGCACCCACACACATCTGGTAAGTTACCTTAAATTGTTGCTATCTGTAGCAGCAGGTAGAAACACCTCTGTCAGAAACCACTTGGCTTTGCAAAAGGACGTCAGTTTTTTTAGCACTTGTTATAGTACTTTTTTAAGTAAAGTTGGAATAACTTTCTACATTGCTTACATGGTTTTGGGCTTCTCATGTGCCAGTGACTTAAGGCTACAAAGCTGGAAGTCTTCTACCTTTTTATCCTGTAAATAGGAAAACCCCACGTATTTCACGTGGGAATCATCTCATTTAGACTTTTATTGCCTGGGATATGAGGGAATTTGAATATATGGTGTTATTTTATTTAGCACAATGTTTTTATGTATCTTTTGTACTCTCTTAGAGAAGACAGTCTTCATCATGAAAGCCATGAAATAAAAATTGGGGAAATCATTATATATAGAGTATTTTTAAATTTTTATATGACATAGTATCTCTTCAGCTCTGTTTTGTTGCTGCTATCTATATTCCTGACTAAAACCGGTTAATACTTTCCAACCTGCTTTGGTAAAAGCCCTAAATACAGTGTTTCCAAGTCTAACCATGCTGCGGTGAGTTTATGGCTGCCACAGTGTAAATGTGTGGATGTGGCACACTGTATCAGTGGTGCACTTCGGAATGTCACATGAATAGCAGATGGCTGTCATCCAGCACAAGTGGTTTCAGTTTGTCAAAGGGCAGAGCCCTTTTTCTTTCTAACAGGCATTTCTTCGTTAGGGCTCACGGCCTCTCTATCTGAGCTCTGGGTGCGGCTGCACTCAGTTTGGAGAAACTGCTGCTCCTCCTTATTTTAATATCATAAAGATAGGCTAAGGCTAAAGGATGCAGGTAATTCATATAAATATCGCACTGTGATTCTTTCTTCAAGTTATTTTAATGGCATAAAATGTCATTGTATTTCTGTTCCCATTACAATCTGCATAGATTAACATTATAGCAAATCCAGATGAGCCATTTCAATATGGTATCAGTTAGATCTGCAGTGAAATTTATTGAACAGTAGAAGGCTAATCAGAAGTACTTCTAAGGACAATAAAACCAAACCAGAATGCTCAGTCTTGGACCTATGGTTTGACATTTGAGCTGTATGATATTGGGGAGCACTGTCCGGAAAATAAAAATGCTTCTCTTGTGTTTGATGGTATAAACATGTTAACAGTGATAAACTCAAACCACAGTACTTCTGTGAATATGATGGTGAGGTCTTTAACAGACCCATTATTAAGATTTATCTTCAGGAATATGTTTGCCTCACTAATTACTTACTTCCTATATATAACCTATAGGATGAAGAAAGGGATCCCCTGCTGCATAGCTTTAGCCACCTAAAAGAAGTGCTGAATAATATAACAGGTAAGCTTCTACAGAAATCAGCGGGTGTGTGCACCTGCTAGGTTATATGCAAATAAATGGACAGGTGTACTTATTTGTCTTATTTATTATCCAGAAGTCATTTATTGAAGAATGAGAGAAGAGGAAATATGCATATACTTTTAGACAAATAATACCAATGTAAACTAGCACAGAAGTACCACTGCTGCCACTGTCTATATGGATATATATGTGTGAGTGTGTGTATGTATATTTGTGTGTGTGTGCACACACTTATTTTTATAAACATGCATATTTCTTTGATATACTGAAGCTTGTAGTAATATATTGAAATCTGGTGTACTATCATGTATTGCTTTTTTGTGCTTTGTTTATGCTTTCTGATCGGTGAATGATGGAAAGAATCTGCTTAGAAAGTGGTTTTACCTCTGTTTTTTCCTCACATTCTTTGGTTTGTTAGCTTTCATCATGTGTTAACATGTAATAAGTAAAGCACAGACCTCTGTTTCTATTTGGATCTCTTGGATTTTAAGTGAAAGACTTTGTGATCACCTGCACTGAAAGAAACTGGAAATCTGTATTGGTAACAGAAGTAGAACACAAGACTGTAGTGTGTATTGTGACCACTTTTTTTCCTCACAACCCATCTTTCTCCCCTTCCCCCAATATTTTCTGGTTTTGTAGTTTCAGAAGTGATTGTTTAAGTGTAACCCAAGTATGTGTTGAGAGTTTGGAGGTGAAGCTAATCCTAAACTCCATATGGCATTCTGCATGTTCTTCCCAGGATTTCTCTTGTTGATTGACGTAAACTTTATTTCTGGTCCCTTTATTACAATGAATCCTCTGAGCTGCACTCAGCCTTAGTTTGAGATGGGCTTTTTGCATTTCTGACTGTGATGCATGTTCATTCTTGCATCAGTGCTGAGTCTAGAATCTCGTAAAAAGTGTGTTCCTTAGAAGTACAGTAGTGCTGCTTCCAAGTGATGACAAGAGGTGCTGAGGACGTGTGCCAGTTCTAAGCCCTTATTCCTTCCTCTTTTGTGTCTGCCTGTAAATGTAATGCTTTGCTTTTCTTTGCCAGGTTAACTTCCTGTGGTTGTAAGTAGGATTTTTCTGTCAGAACATGACATCTTAGGGAACTCCTGAACAGCTTGGATTTCTGGATAGTGTCTTTGTTCTGGATGTTATGCTTGTACCTGGACTACGTGACAGTCTGGATTTGTGGGATTTTTTGTAAGTTCACTCACCCTCTGTAAGATAGGCGTGCAGTCACCAGAGGTGTTTTGGGAGGAAATTTTCCTTTTCTCCCTTCTATGAGATAAAATTTTCTTTGAAATAAGCTTCCTGAAGTTCTTTGCCATTATTGCAAATATCTCTTCTCATCAACAAGAGCAGGGAATGTCAGGATGCTCAAATAAATGCAGTATAAGTAAATGTCAGGGACTGGCCATTTATCTAGAGCAGCTAGATACAATGTGCTGTTGACTTGTTGGGGGAAAAAATGCAAGTTCACTATCCGCTTATGTTAGAGAAAGCAAAGTTTAATGTACTGAGAGATTCAGAGACTCCCTTTGTATTAGTCATCATGTAAGCATGGTTCCTGCTGAGATAGTAATTGCTTGTATATGGGGATGAGAGCATGTTGGTTTGACAACATGGGATTCTTTTATACAGGTAATTTCAGCTTCAGTGACTGCTATTTACTGACTAGTGTCTTGAGATAGGACATCACTGCTGGGCTCCATCTTTTTTCCATTTTAGACATGGACTTGTTCTCAGGCAATACTTTGGATGATACAGAGTCTCCTGCATCATCTTCCAGGCAATCAAAAGTCCAGTCCCCAGCAGAGGGGTTTTTTGGTGATTTTTTTTTTTTTTCACTAGACCTTCCTTTCATGTCTCTTTCATTAGCTCATGGAAACGCATTGCTTTTATATTTAAATTTATTCAAGCTGTAATCTTTGACATTTGAGTTAGCTTTTAGTACAATTTTGCATTTATAGTAATATATATTATGTATTTTCTCAATCCCCCAAGAACCCATTTTAATCTATTCCAGATGCAAATTTCAGGCTGTCTTGTCCCATCTCCCCTCTTGCTCTCTCCCTCCCTTCCCCTCCCCCATGGAGCATGTTTGATCAGGTGTGGCAGGAATATCCACTGTCAAGCTGCGCCCTTTATATTAGTCAATATTATCCTTCCTTCCCTCCCACTCCCTTCATTCTCCTCTGGGCTTTACCAGTTGATTTATAATTTTGGAATTCTCATCGGAGTCTGTAATACAGTTTGTTCATTATTTAACCAAAACCTGTTTAATGAGCAAAGAGAGGCAATGTAAATGTTAGGCATGTTGCAGTGGAGTACCTTTTGTTCTCCTCTGAGCTAGTGGGTATTAACTCTGTCATGACTGTGATGCTGAAATACCCTGGTCAAGGGTATAAAGATGCACTGTATGCCCCCAGCAGCTAACGATTCCTGTTTCAAAGTATTGCTCCTCAAGAGTAACTAAATTACATACTGGAAAGCTTGCCTGCAACTAAGTATGGTATCCCATCCTGTTGTAACATCTACATGTGCTCTTGGAGGAAGCATATAGAGAAGATGTGTTGCTCAGCACAAACAGTCCCATGATGTGGTAAGAGTAACTTCACTTCTACAGTTCAGCATACCTAGCAAAGGGCCTTGAACCTGAATTATATTTTAAAGTTTCTCTTTAAGATTCTGATAGAGAAACTTAATTTCTGTGGCAGTTTTATGTAGATTTATAAAAAAAGTTTAATAATTTAAAAATGAACAGCATATCTGCTCTGATCCACTGTCAATTGATTTATTGGATGCCATTTTTACACTTTCGTGGGCTGTGTGTATTTTAGTTATTATTGACAGTAGTTGCCTGAAAAACAGAAAGGAGACATAGAGGTTCTGTTGTCCTGGGTGATGCGTAAATTAATCCAAGATAAATTTAATAGCTGAATGCTTGCTATGCTAAGATGAGCGCAATAAGCTTAAGTTTGATGGCGTATTTCTAGTGCTTAGAAAAAGCAGAAGACAGTGTCCTGAGTTATGACCATATGGAAGCAATGACTATCAAGCTTTTTCCAGGCATACGAAATTGAAATACAACTACATCTTCAAAGGTTATTTTAAAACTAATGAAAACCTGTATTGATACAAGTTTGGATCTAGGGCCACTGTCACCGCAGCTTCCATTTGACTGCTCTTTAAAGAGAGCTGAGTACCCTGAAAAATATGTCTGGACATTGAAATATTTGTTCATTTTGTCAGTTAAGGATTTAGGTCAGCAAAAGGAAGCTTCTTTTTAGCATCCAGTGATAACTGAGCACTGTCTCTTTCATGAGTGGTTCTAACTTAGGATGTTCTCTAGGTCAGCAGAGAAAGGTTTTATAACCACAAATAGCTGGAAATATGAATTAATTATAAACCTGCTTTTCCATGATTTCATGAGGATTGGGTTTCTTTAAATGCTTCTCTGGCTGTTGAAATCTTCAGAATTCTGGTATGATGTAGAGGTAAGAGCAGATACTTCTCTAGTTATTCTTCTCATTGCAGAATTTGTGCTTTGCTCTGGCCAGGGGAATGAGTCAGTCACCAGGATTTTTGTGCCTGAAGTGCTGCCTACTGGTGTGTAGGATGGCTTTAGGACAGGAATGACTGACTACAACTGCCTTGTACAAGTCATGACTGCAGTGGGAGAAGCAGGTGTTTGTGGAAAGTGTGTGCATCGAGAGTCTATTTAAATAAGGTTTAAACTAGATAAACACACCTGTGAAGAGGTGCTTGTGTATATTTTAGGTCCATGAGTGCCAGACTGCAAGGTTTGAGTCCTTTTATCCTCTGGTGGTTCAGAGTTGGTGCATTTAAACAGAAGCTGCAGAGTAAGCTGTTAGAAGCACTCTGATTTCATGCACATTCATGACATTTTAAATGAATGCTTGTACAGTGGGTTCAGAAGAATCTTTTCATGGCTTATTTCAGACAAGAAGCTGCTGCAAATCTCCATCTTTAGAGGGTTGGCTGGGGCATTAAGAGCTGGCTAAAGGTCAAATGACTGTAACCGTAAGAGAACCTTTGCCCAGTGTACTGACTTAATATACTTGTTACTGTAGCCATCAGTTTTCTGGTATGTAGACTTGATTGCACACTCATTTTGTTGTGTCTGAGCTCTGGAAACTCAGTTTTTGTGGAAAACCTGACAGTTGTATAAAACAATACGGGAATTTTATCCTGATTTTGGATTAATATCTGAACTTTTTCTGAAAGATGTAGTTTTAAGAAGCAGCAAATTGGTAGTAAATATAAATATGTGGCCTCCTCTCAATGCTATTGGAGTACTATTGGATAGACTATGGTATGTTCATTGAAGTTAAGAAATCAGAAAAAATTTGTGTTTGGGGTTTTTATATAAAGAAGTGTAGGAATTAGACTATATGAATGTGTGATATGTAAAGTGCTGTGATGCTTACTGCTTTGCAGGTAACAGCCATACCGTATTTTCTTTATTATTTGGGTCTTGAGTTTCTGCTAGAAGTGTCTGAACTTACTGGCAAATAACAAATATGATGATCTGTATACTGTGGTATTTCTCAGATTGTTTGCATTGAAGGATAGAAATGTTATTTAGATCAGCCATGAAAAAAATTAAAGCTTTTTTTTTCTGTTGCGTATCTGGTTCCTATAAAAGATCTACAACATTCACTGATCTTATAGATCATGTCTGTTCTTGTGATAACTCAAAAAAATAAAAGGTTGTTGTTGGTTTTTTTTTGGTTTTTTTTTTAAAGTAACAGGTATTCATACACGTTAACTTGGTATTTTTGAAGACCAAGCAATTCGGGCTAACATTTAGCTTATGTTGCATTCTCTATGAATTTTTAAAGAAGAACGGAAAGGGTATAACAAAGGTTAGGAAACTGATAGAATAAGGTTTCTTCCATAACTTTAACTTGGCCTCACTCTAATTAGTGGATGACAATACAATTTTAGTCCATATTGAATGACCTGACGCTGTGTACAGAAGTGGTAATTTATTTCTCTTCAAATTTTCTTACTGTAAGAAATATGAATATTAAGGTGCCAACTTAAATTTGATACTTTGATTGCGGGTTGAACCCATACTTCATTTCTGCCAACTGTGTTCAGACAATACAGTAAAAATTGTCATTTTAAAAACAAGTTTCTAGTCCAAATGAATGCAGACATCCTCCCGACTGCACAGAGAATGTAAACCAATGCAGTATTTTGGCTTTGAAGCTGCAGGTAGTTCCAAATACTCTGAGTGAGGTTAATCTTTTTCATCTCATGGTAGCATCAAATTAATCAAATAACTGTCTTATAGCTGAGGTCCTTGAATCTTCCTCAGGGAAGATGTCTCTATTGATATTTTTGGCATAGATTTTCTTGGTGTTTTCTTGGAGAAATAAGAAGTCAGGCTTTTCCCAGGTGCTTGCTATCCTTGTGCTTTACTTTCTAAGTGATTTTCCCAGAGTGACACTGATGTGCTCTAAAAATGGTAGCTGTACTGCAACTGGGATGGGAACTTCTCAAACCTGAAATGAACATGAGAATTGTCATAATTTCACTTAAGATTTAAATTATTTTCTGTATAAAGGAAGAAGGAGGAGGAGGAATGTCCTTGATGAAGAATGATTTACAGATGCACCAAGACAGGCACCATAACTTTTTCAAGGCTTTTCTGTTGTGTGCAGGACAGCATTTATGCAGAGTGTGTGAGGAGTCAGTTATGGATGGTGTCACTCTGAGCTCTAATTGATTCTGTTGAATTGTACATTGAGCCCTTCAACACGGGTTACTGAATGAAATTAGAGCTCCTGCAAAGGAGAGTCTTGTAATTGAGATATTTGTAACGAGTACTGAACAGACAGAAAGGGATAAACTGTGGTCGTGTAGAATCCTTAATTTGATAACTTTTTAGCTCTTGTGTTAATCTTCTGGTTTTTGTTTCTGAGTAGTAAGGAACTTAATGGATAAAATTGAAAGAAGTGGAGTGGATCTCAGAATATCTAGAGCAAAAAAATGGAACCAACGCAGTAAGGTGGTCTTCACACTACGTATTTCTTCATGTCTCCTAAAGTCCCTTTTGCAGTTCAGCCCCACAACCTTTGTGATACCACTTAAGCATCGTTTCAATACAGTTCTTTCAGTGCAGTTTAACACTAGAGCTTGGAGCTTAAGTCTTCCTTCAGTGCATGGCTAATGACTGGCAGGTACAGGCAGGAGATGGTGCTGTTGGAAGGAATTGTTTCCTGACCCTTAATCCTTAAGGACCCAAGGATTTAGATGGACAAGCACTCCTGGCTGTTGCTTGGAAGAGTTCCCACAGTAGGCTTGTTCTGTAACACCAGCCTTCTGTTACCACTGCGGGGCTGGGCTCTGAAGAGCTGCCACATGTGCATGATGTGCAACTGACTCTCTCTTGTTCCACACTTGTTGAGCAATTACTTTCCCACTTGTTGGGCACTCCATTATTTCCTTCAGTTACTGCTTCTGTGTGAAGTGGAGCCATAAAGGAAATGGCTTAATGGATGTACATTAGGGGGCAATAAATTGCAGTTTGATTTGGTGGACTGGCAGTACCAGATGCTCCATAGAAGCTAAGGTTCCTCTTAAGTCAGGCATTGAGATTTTGTAGTGAGTTTTTTTGATGGTGATGTTTTTGTTTTTGTCAAGAGTAGTGAAAAGGAATTGTGCCTGATTAAGAGACCTTAAGGTTATTTGCATTATAGTAAAAACCATGTGGAAGGAGGAGTATACATGAAATTGCTTAATTCTACTAGCAGTTTGCTAAGTATATAGCTCTTCTGTTCTGTCATCTTCCTTCTTTTACTGGTCTTCTCCCCTCACTCAATAGTTGCCATCTGACCTGTTAAAAATGTTGTCACAGAGGTGATTTACTTCAAAGAAGCAATAGTCTGTGTCAGAAAGTGCAGGTGCATATTTATATAGTTGCATAACATGTAATAAGACTGCCAAGAAGTGTTGATTATGCATACACAAGAAGCATACTGAAGTATTCCTTATCTCAAAGAGTCTGTAGCTTAAGAGGGTAGCAACAGAGAGAAATCATTATGTATACAAAGTTGTTAAACACTTGAGGGTTTTTCTTAATGTTTACCTCCATTTGTCATTCAAACAGGCTGTTGTTGGCTGATCCCTAATATGGTTTATACCAAGATGTGATTTTGAAGGAGAGGTTTGAAAAAAGATACAATTGGGCAAAATGTCCTTTTCTTCGGGAATAGTGCAGCGATTTGTGGTAAAATGCTACTTCTCTCAATAATTAGTGTGGAATAAAAAAGCCAGTAAGAAAAGAGGTAGAATGGCAGGGATTAAAACGTAAGTGTAAAAGTAGCAGACTAATGGAGAACATTGTTATTAAAATAGCATATTGATTGGTTAGGGAATGTTAATAGTGAGGGGATATGTACTTGGTGGCTTGTCCATTTGAGGTAAACTTGTAAGAGCTTTTTCTTCTTAGGGTAACTGTAGCTTGTTAACTGGATGTTGTAGTACAGACTATTGCTGAAGGGTTATTTTTTGTTTGTGCTTGGTTTTGGGGGTTTTCTTTGCAATCAGAAAAAGAATTAATCTTCCAATGTGTTATGGACTTCCTCACTGTGAGTTCTTAAAAAAATGTTGGCTGGACAGTCAAGATGATACTGGCTCCAGTATTGGTCAGAGCATGGTGCTGATAGCACCAAGGTCGTGGGTTCAATCCCCATATGGGCCATTCACTCAAGAGTTGGATTTGATGATCCTTGTGGGTCCCTTCCAACTCAGAATATTCTGTGATCTGTTGTCTTGCTTTTGTAATTTGTATTTAGAAAATTATACAAGACAGCAGTTATATCCAGGAGAGGTATAAAACTGGTGCATACAATCCTAGGAAAACTCTGGTTGTCTTTTAGATGACATGATTTTAACTTGCTTTTCAGTGCTTTTCAAAGCTACAAAAAACCCCAAAATTTGATGTATAAAGTCTGCAATACAGTGGCTTAAAGGTAGGGTCTGAGGTTTTGTGATATGATGGATTCTGAAGTGAGAGATGGAAGTGTCGTGGGTGATTTTTTTGTTGGTATCAACAGGTACTTTCTGGGGAAGAACTTTGTGAGTGAATGGAAATCTGTGGTTTTGTTAAAAGAGTGAGGAAAGCTAAATCATGAATTAAATGTATGTAAATGTTTTAGGGACGGTGAATCAGTACATGTCTTCACAAAATTATAGGAGATAAAAAACCCTATCTTGAGAAGGAACATTTATCAAGTGGTCATTGTAGAAAATGGATAGATCTGCACTGGTACCGTGTGATGTACTCTATCCATGTGACTTGGAAATGTTACTGGAAGTGTTAAAGCACCCTGCTCTTGCAGAACTCTTAATAGTTGGATATTTCTTCTTTAGTTGAAGGGCATGGATAGATATAGAATCCTCATCTCTTGAACTTTCTGAAGTTAATATGTCTGTGCTTTTTGCATGGTGCAGTTGTGACGTTAAAACTTGTCAGTTCAAACCGCTGTTGTATTCAACATGTTGTGAAAGAAAGAGCAGGTGTATAGTTTTGTGACAGTTGAAGAATATGTGAGATATTATGACAAAAACAGCCCAGTGTGAGGTGAGTAGAAATGAAAAAGTAAAATATGTTAATGAGAATTTGCACATATATGCCATAGAAGTAAAGTTTGAGGTGATAACTGGCTTTAGCTATCCTGTTAAAATGAACAGATCGATAAACAACTTACTCTAATGTATTTTGCACTGTAATTGCAGTTACACAATTGCAGTACTCAAGGGGTGTACTTCATTAACGCTTTTTAGCTGAATATGTTAAATTCTCCAGTGATGGTGGTTCTTTGATTGTTAGAGCCTCTATCTGTACCCTAATACAAGCACTTAAGAAGTTCTGTTTTCCAGTTCTGTCCTTGTATCTGTAAGCTGAAACTTCCTCCTAGACATATTGAAGTTGTAATTTAGAGAGTTTTTCAGAAAGTGTAAGCTGGTGCAGGAGTCTGAGTGCTTGCATGACTGTAAATAATTCTCAAAGCTCGTGCTACTTAAATGAGATGAGATACTTCAAAACAGTGCTCTTCTCTTTTAATCATGTTTAGCTTGATACTGGGAGGAATTTTTTTGTTCAGATGTGTCTTTGTGCCCTGTTACTTTTCACGAAATTATATTTTTTCTTGATGCAGTGACAAAGTCTGCAAAGTGGCTGTTGAATTAGATTCCGCTTACAGCTTGATTAACTGCCTAAATAATTCAAGGGTCAAGTTGTAAATATGAGGAATCGTTGAAATAAATAAAGATGTGGTTGTTACCTTGACCATGGCGTACTGAAAGAGAATGGTCTATTAGGTCTGGCTATAGCCTATGGGAGGAGCTTTGTTGTAGAAATAAAATGAGTGGCAGGGGTAAAATATGGTTGCTTATGTAAGCATATTTAGTAACTGCACTTAGCAACTTGGATGTTCTTCAGGGTGGGATTAGACAGTTTATAGTGGCCTGTAATAGTTCTGTAATAATGAAGATGACTGTCATGATAGCATCCAGGAGCCATCATTAGCTGGTTTTCCCTTCAGTCTGAGGTTTTCGTGTTTTTCATTCAGAAACACCATGTTTTCTTTACATATTCAGCTTTTACTGAAAAAAAAAAAATGTTTTGACTATCTGAAGTGCAAATATATTAAGTCAGATTTAAAATCTAACAAGCACTGTCAGATTTCACTTCTGTGCTTTCCTCTATTAAATACATCCTGCCTCAGCATGAGGTTAGCACTTCAGATGTGATCAGGCTGGTACAGGGAGGAGGAGAACACAGTCCTGGGAATATTTACTTTGGTGGCATTGTTGATGATGAACACTAAGATACAGGATATATATGTGCTCAAATATTTCCCAGTCTGTTAAAATATGGTCAACAGGAAGAGACTTTTTCAGTTGAAACAGAAGTACTAATTTAGATTTGGCAAAGAGCTAAGTTCTAAACAACAAAATTTTCTGAAAGCATGTATCTTCTTTGTGTGGTACAGGAGTCTGAACACTTTCATCATGAAGGCTTCTGTTTCTTAATGAAAGGGAAGAATAAGGGAAGAAACATCCATGTTTGGCAAATAAAAAAACTAGCGCTTTCTTCGGGAAAAGGCTTTGCCAGGAGTGTTGGAAACATAGGAGAGGAAGAAATAAAAATATTCAGACATTGTAGAAAGCAATAGGACTTTAACAGTACCTGAATGGTAATTCAAGAGTTGGAAAAAATAAAGAAATTTCAGAAAAAGTAAATTGCTGAAGAAATGTATTATTAATTAATGAGGAGGAAGACCATCACAGGCATCCTGGAACGCTTAACTTAATGGTTATTTGGTAACTATTGACCTTTTAAGCATTGTGTCACAGACAACATCAGGTTAAATTTTGCAAACAGTTTCTCCCTTCACTTTTATTAACAATCCGTTAGAAATCTGAAAGGGCAGTTCATTCTCATTCAGCTGCCTTTAAATTGTAGGTTTTTTCTTCTTGTACGTTCTTAATGCTATGAGTTTTGCAGCCTGTACTGGTCCTTGTTCACATGCATGAGGCCCATGTGCTCCAGCGGAAGGTCACACACTCCCTTTCACTCTGCAGGAATAGCAGGTGATGGTACCAGCTGTTCACATCCTTGTATTAGATGCCTGAATTTGAGCAGCTGTATGAGGCTGCTAATAGACTCTTACATGTAATGCAGTTCATATCTTGACCACATTTCACTTGATCGTACTCAGCCCTGGCCAGTATTTTTTTTAACATCTTTCAATTCCACCTTTAAGGTGCTCCTTTTCTTCCTTGTGCTGGTCTGCACTCCTGTTGTATCATGTGTTAGTCAGATGCTTGAAAAGTGTTCCAGTGTTGCAGATTTGAAAAGGAATGGGTACCAGAAAACATGCAAACACTACAGGGTTCAAGGAAGCAGGAACAATCTCTCTAGCAAAAACATTTTAAAATTTTAAAGATTTAGTGCTGTAGTGAAATTAATCTGGACTGATCTAAAGGGTGTACTTGTCCTTAAATAGTACTGCTTTTGGGTACAAACCTAGATGTGTGTGTTTGTTTGTTTGCTTGTTTGTTTGTTTGAGAAAAATGGGTCAAAAGTGCTTTTGTTCTGAAGAATCTGCCTCCATCCAGCTAGTTGAAGAGGTCTTGTTATGTGAATCTGCTATTAAAAGAAGGCTACAGGGGTTTTTAATTCCACCTTGAGTAATAAAATTGGCCTGGCCATGAGTTTTGATATGGCCACAGTTGATTTCAACTTCTGCTTTTTATTTTAAAAAGCTTCTTTGTGCCCTGTTAGGACCCTCTGTTAAGCCAGTTAAGTAAAGGGTGGAAAAATTGAAACTGCCTGTCTGTGCTTTCCAGAAAAGGGGCGGAGGGAGCCAAAGGAAGGATATTTACCATTTTAAACCCTTTCATCTCCTTTGTTCACTTCTTTCTCTTGCATCAATGGTTTAACCTCCCATTGCTGTCTCTGGAAGAGTCATGGTACCCAGAACTGAGAAATACCTTGGTTCCACTGACTAGCCACCAATGTGACGACAATCTCTTCTTGCTAATGAAATTCTGAGAAATTACTTTGTTGTTTTGTGGTGATTTTTTAAGTGGATTTTTTAGTGGATTTCTTTTTCCCTTGGTTTTGTTGTGGGGTTGGATTTGTGGTTTTGGGGTAATTTTTTTAGGTTTTTTGGGGTTTTTTTTGGTCGGTTGGATTTTTTTGAATGGGGTGGGTTGGTTTGTTTTTCTCCCATTGCTATAATCTCAAAAAATGCACTTTGAAATGAAAGTAATACTGATGCAGGAGCTGTGAAGATCATCTTTTAGCAACATGGAGGTGGGAAGAGAGTTTATTTGTTCCTTTCCTCAAAGGATCTCAGGGAGAAATTCAACAAGAGCAAAGTTATCAGAAGTTGTGTGTTAAGTGTTTTATAAAATTACGAATATAAGAGAACCTAGCTGTGTAGTTAGGAGGAGATAGCATGGGATCAGAAGTATATGGAATAATATAGGAAGAATATAACTGTTAATATAGTGAAGTGGCTTAGCTCAGATCATTCATGAGACCTTGTTCTTACTGCTCCAAAACTCAACTAATTTTAGCTGGTCAACATTCTTAAATTGAACTATCCACAATCTAGAACTGATGTATGTTGCTTTTCTCCAGCAAAAATGGCACAGATTTTTTTTTTTTCTGGATGAGTAATTGGCTCTCCCATGGCAGATTAGAGCAGTAAGCTCCTTGTTAAGCATCGAGAATTTTTAAGAGAGTCTTACAATTTCTTGCTAGACACCCAGTGTTAATTGGTTGAAACAGCCAGTTAATTTTAACTTCATGTTTCACATTTTAAATTGTTTTTAACTGTTCAGGTGTCTCTGTCAGACATAAAGAAAGCAGTTGAAGTAAATAGCTGTATCAAATGAAGCACCTCTTGTCCCTGCTTCCAAAATAAACTGGGAATAATGCTTTACACATTTTGTCTCCTTTAACTCTACAGGCAAGCAAGAGAGGAAGCATGGATTAACATCTAGTGATTTCTAGGAGCTCAGATTCCTCTGTGCTTGGTCTGACTGACAGGGACATGTGGCTCAAGTGCATCTGGAAATATATCACTGGCAAAATTTGGTTGGGTAAATATAGCAGGAATGGGTTGTCAGGGCAGGAGACAGTTTGTTCTGGGAAAGGAAGTGCTGTCTGTCTGTTGCCTGAATAACAATTTCCTATATTTCTGAAGCATACCTATTTCTTTCAGCATAACTGAGGTAACAGCAGGCTCTGATGTACTTGCTGTGTTCTGCTGTCATATGTTCTTATGGTGGAAGTGCTATCAGAAATGGTAAAATTGGCAGAAACAGCTATAGAGAACTGATACAAATATTTTCTATGGTGTTTAAATAGTAGTGGCACACACTTTGGTCTAGAGGCAGGGACATAAACAGTGAAAAGTAACCCCCAGAGTTTCAGGACATGGTTATACTGAAGAAATCTGACTTCTGCTTAGGTGCAAAATTGTTTCTAAGCCACATGGTTCCAGAAAGCAACCAGACAACCAGGCAAACAACCACCAACCCCTTCCTTGAAAATGGGTTGAAAGCCCATATTCTAAAATTCCTGTCTTTGTTGGCAGTCGATATATAGGTAAATGAGCAGGGATAGAAAAAGCCAGTCACAAGGCTTTCCTCCAGCAAAAGCTGATTGGCAAAGCCATAAAGCTTCTTGAAGTATTGTGATAATGGTTAAAGTCTCAACACAAATCATACTGTTTGCAGAGAAAATTGAATGAATTGTGTTAGCGGGTGGCCTAGAGAAGTCTATGCAGGCATATCAATATAGACTGTATTTTGCAGAGAAAGGCATAATCATGGGCAATGACAATTAAAATCATAACAGAGGCAGGCAGTATCAAATGTAACAGTAAATTACAGATTCTTTTAAGTTTTATCAAGGGAAGTTGGAGATTACTACAGATTGGAAAATGCAGCATTTTCCTAGTGCGGTGGGCTGTTTCGTTCATCGACTTGCTCAAGAACTTATTGAAGATAGAAACCCTAACAATTTTGTGCACAGTGGCTGTGTGTGGTTAGTTACTGATTCTGTTGCCTTTCCCGAGAGGTTACTCCTGAGAGTTTATGTTGCTTCCCACCATAGTGAGCTCAGTCTGGTGCCCTGTGATGTGGCTGTGTCTGGGGTGGGGTGAGCAGCCAACAGGTGCACAGCATACCACGCAAATGTGGAGGCAGGGAATTTGTGTCCAAGGGCATTGGGGGTAAATAACTATAGTTGTAAAAAGTGTTACATGAATGCTAACATTTTCACTGAGCAATAAGTCTGTTCTGAAAACTGTCTCACAAACTTCCATATAATAAACTTAAATTTCTATCCTCAGAAGTCTGAAGAGCTTAACCAATATTGAATTTTCTTTGGCATTTAGGAAAAAATGAATAGTTTGCTGGAGGATGCAACTGATTCAGACTAAAGGTTGTCCAAAAACTTTCTGTAGTTACAAGCAGTAGGGTAAGAGATGGGATTCTGTGTTTTTTGAGTAAAAACTCCTTGATTAAGTTAACTGTTTTGTCAATGTACAATTTTGTCAATGTACAATTTTCTTCAAAAATATCTGTAAGCCCCCAGGATAAAATCATTATTTCTTCTGATTGTACCAGGTCCAAATACTGTATGTCATGACATAGGCAGGGAAAAAGCCTTGCCATTTCTCATTCATAGTGCCAACTCAAGACTTGTAACCATTTACTAGTTATGTTACATAGCACGCCTGGCTTGCCTAGGCCTTTTGCAATGTAGATTTCAGCAGCTGGAACAGTTCTGTAAGCAGACACAAATCATCAATGTTTGACTTATTGTTGCACTATTGTCCGCATGCATGCCTCTTATTCCAAGTGTTCTGGATTCCAGCAATTGAGATTTGAAGTCTACCCTGTAGAAATCTCTCTTTCTCTTCAATGCTGTTCGTCAGTGCCCTTTTAATCTAGTTCTTTATTCCATTTTATTTTTCCTTTGCCAGTTTCACCCTGGAATAAAAGTGAAAGGGCTAAGCTTCATGTTTCAGGTGAAATTTCACATCAAGAGGCACCTGTGCTCTGTGATCATTGGGTACCAGTACAGTGTTGTTTGTTTTATTGCATCAGCTGTCAATATGAGTGACAACAAAAGACTTTTTAATCAGGTATCTAGCAGCAGAAATTAAATCAGGCATAACTTATGTTCAGAATATATTATCTGTTGTTCCTTCCCCTGACATTTACATCTTGTTTTAAAATGGCATAATTCTTCTCTGAACCAAAGGCAAGAAGCTGAAATTGTCTACAGTGCATTAAAAGTGTATTAAAAGAATCAGACTGTGATATTAAAAAGAACTGCAGTTACTTAAATTTGAAAGAAATCTAGAAGGACCAAAGCACAAGGTGATTATTTGTAAAGGGCTTTGAAATTGCAAAGTATTATGTGCAAGAAATACGGAGTAGTATTGGGAGGTATATGCAAGAAGGTTTTGGACCTGCTGTTTTGAGGAAAGTGACTAGAATACTTAAAATTCTTCCACTGGAGCTTTTTTCTGCAGGGATTCCTTCTGGGACCACTGTTCCATGATAAGAGTGGCTTTGCTCTGGATGTGTCTGCATGGTGATTTATTCAGGGTGGCTGTAGAATTACTTTTAACTGTGATCTAGCTGTGTTGCTAGGTGTTGTCATGGAAATAGGAAACATTTAATCCCTGTAAGTATAACTATTCGGCATTCTACAGTTCAGTTGCAACTGTCCAGGTAATACTAAAGTATATGGTATTTAAACCTTTTTTGTGATAGTAAATGCTGAGTTGCTAACCTGTTCTCATAATCTCAGCTGTTTGATTGTATGAGGAAGATGGTTGTTTCATTGGAAGCCTTCAAAATTTTCTGCTCTTGTAACTACTAATTCTGGGACAAGAATGCACATCATTAGATGATGAAAGGAGTAAACAGGAACATGGAGGTATATCGAATCTAAGTGGGAGCATAGTTGCTTTGTTCTTGATGTCCTCAAGAGCACCTTTTAGGTGGTAAGTATGTGGGAGGCGAGTTGATAATTTCTTTCAAGTGATACCTTAGTGTCTGGTATGTTCTGAGCTGAAATTTCACTTCATGAAAATTGGCTGAAGTATTAGCTTAACTTAGTCTTTCAGTCTGAGCCCACAACCTTTAGCTGCACAGAACCTTATTAGCTACAACCAGCAGTTGTAAAACACTTGTGCTGCAAGCTTATTTTTGGTTCTAAGAGAAGAATCATTTAATGCTTAGAAATAGAAAAAGCAGTGAAAACACGGCAGAACTTGGGACCAGCATACAGACCTTTCATGTGCACCTTATGCATGCATAGCTGAAGTTTGATATGTGAAGAAACTGCCTGAGTTTCTTGTAGGGCATAAACAGCACTTAGGGCCCTGGTAAATGCCACAGAAGCTGCTTTGCAAAAAGAGCATGCTTTTCCAAAATTTTTTTAGCGTTGTCTTCCATGACTCCTATTCCCTTTTTCTCTTTTGCTGTTACTTTCTGTTCATGCCTTTTTTTTTTTTTTTCAGTCTGTTCCCATGTAAACCCTTTCTGTGTCAAACTTAGAACTAACGTAACTTTTCAATAGGAAACCCTTTGTATTTGTCTGACACGGTTCTTCTCACTTCCCATTCTTTATGGTCTTCTGCACAGTCAGCACTGAGTTTTTGTTGGGCTCAATATAAAGGGACTTAGAAAGGCAGGTGCTTCTGGATTTGAATTTATGAGACTTCCAGACATGAGTGTCATATGTGCTTTTTTTTCTCCCCTGTCTTCTGTAATGCTCTGTAGTCTGTAATAGGTTGAGTTGTAACATTCATTAAACCATTCCTCACATTCCCTGCTTTGAAAGCTTATCAGGACTGCTTTGATTTAGTTATCTGGAACAAAAAAAAGCCATTTGTGAAGGTTGGAATGGAACTCTGGAGCAATAATATATCAGAGATCAGATTCAGGTCCCAGTTGTATTATTCCTAGGGATTTATTTGCCTGTGTACACACAGGCAAAGAGTGGTGTGTATGGAAGACTTGCAGGAATGCAAATTGGACACATTTTGTTGGGACCTGTAGGGGATTTTCACTGGTTCATAATTTTTCAAAGGTTTGTTATACATCAGGCAGCCACTGCCTCCTCTTTAAACCTTTAAATCCCCCCTCTTTTTCCTGTTCTAAAGGTCAGATTTTTTTGACAACTGTGTGCAGGAACAAGATTTGTTAAATCCCTTCATTTTTATTCATACAAATACCAGTGTTTAGTGAGCAAGAGTTACCCCAGAATTCAGAAGCACATAAAGCTCAGTACAAGCCTTCTGAACCTAAATCAGTTCAGAGATGTATCTCTCAAAACTGAATCTGCCATCTGAATGTTAACCCTTGGCACTGCACAGGGAATGCATGGTAGAAATTTCATCTCTTTGTGTCACTCAGTGGGCAGGCTTCACAGGATCACTGGTGTCCTCTAAGCTGCAGAGCAGTGTCCTGCATCTTGCCCTGGGTGCTCCTGGGCATCGGGCTCAAGGCTGAAGAGCTGTGTGCCTGGTCATGCTCATCTAGCACTAGTCCTTTCTGGTGAAACAGCAGAATTTTTGAGCCTTTGCGGTTCTGATCCAGTCACTGAAGTAAACGAGTCTGCATTGTTAAATCCTCTTGAAGCTATTTATATTTTGGTTTTACATGCAACTCAGCTTTGAAAAAGCTATGTGATGGGCTGTTGATCTTTGGGATGTGAATGAAGACTAGGTATTGTATCCCCTTTGTATAGGGGTTTTCGGCTGTGGAGAGCTAGTCAGTGTCATCAGTAGCTGTGAAGTCCTCATCCTTACCTTTCTTCAGTGTGGGTGAAGAGAAAAGGTTTAGGAGTAGGAAGTTCCTTGTCTTACCCAGACTAGGTTCTGTAGACTAAAGCTGTTGACAGATGAGATCTGGCAGGTCATACTGTTGTGTTTTATACAATATTGCAAATCATTCCGATAAGCAAAATGCTATGCTGGCAGGGTGGAGTTCTTGTTGGGTAATTACCCGTTTAAAAAAAATCTCTCAGCATTGGAACAATGGTCAGGAGTTGTACCTTTTTATCATCTGTTGGATTTCATACTGAGATAGCTGGGGAGTGGCCATATGTTTGCTTGGTTTAAGTCTGTTGTAGCAGTTGATGCTTTTGGAGGAAGGTGGAGCAGACAGCTGCAAAGTCTAGGCTGGGCAGAATCTTTAGTGCTTATTTCATTACAGCAGGATTCTCCAGAGTGAGTCTATCTGCTCCTCAATTTTACCTGTGCTGTTTACATCTGTCAGCACATCTGTGCTAGCTGGGAATAACAACTGTGACCCTAACCACTGTCACTGTACTTATATATGTGTATGATATCTGCTGTTGGATGTCCAGAAGTCGTTCAGCTTACATAGCATGTTTTGTGTAGAGTTATGCATAAGGCAGTTTTGTTTGTGTCAGTCATGCTAAATTTTGTTGATACAATATCCAGCCTCATACAGTGCAGATATGCAGTATATTCACAATCTGTATCTTACAGTTCCTTTCCATCACAGCTAGTGACACAGTGTAGATCACTTCAAGGATGCTTTTCCTGTGTGCTTTTTGTGTATTGATGCAAAAGTTTGGGGCAGGGAGGAGAGTTTACAGAGCTGTTTTCGCGACTTAGCATGTTTACTGGATTTAACATGCCTGAGACAGCAGAAGTAGTTAGACTGGGATCTGGTGCTGGGGAAGAATAAAGAAAAATGTCAAATATTTTAGCACAGATCAGCGTCAGCTTACTTTAATAATAATATGGGTTTCTTTTAAACTACTGCAAGGACTCTTCTCTGGACTTGTTCTACAGCTAGCCAAGAGTTTCTCTACTGGGTTAAATTTAAATTGGCTAGTAGGTGCAGACTTAGCTGGTTGCTTCTTGCAAAGTTCTCAGTGTCATGATGAGAGTGGCAAACAGTTGTTTTGGAGCCCTAGGGACTGACCTCTGAGGCTGTGCCTGTTGCTACTGCTTAGAAAAAAGGTCTTGATTCTGACTGATCTCAACACTAGAATCCTATTTCATCCTTGAGCTTGGTGTTCTGAAGCAGAAAGGTGATGGTCAAAAGTATTTTATTATGCTGTCTGCTAGCCTAGTGAGGATGCTTAAAGGCTGGCTAATGAAGAAGCATTTTGGCAACTACTTAAATAATGTGTTAACTCTGCACCTCTCCTGTGCAAATGGCTTTTGGCTGCTAAGTGAAAAGGTGTGGTAGGCAAGGATGACTTAAGATGGACACCAGCACAAGCAAGCCTGTCACTGTGCTTAGTGACTGTACGGCTGCGTTTATACCCCTCGTTCTTGGAGCGGGCAAAGCCTGTGTTGCGTTCCATATTGTTCAGGATGAGAAGGGTTGTGTATGGGGGCTGAAGAAAAGGACACAGTCTGCTTTCTCAAAATAACAAGACAGCTAACACCACCTTGGAAAAAGACCTGGTCTGTGGAGGAAGCGTGTTCAAGCAACATTGCTAGAATAGCTGAAGGGACTGTAATGGAATTTGTTGAAGATTAACCTTGGTGCTTTATAGGCGAGCCCGGCCTTCAGAAGGGTTTGACCCGAGTAGCAATTTTAAACATGAGGTCACGGTTAATCAGTCAGAATGAGAGGGAAGGAAAGTAAAGTGCATAAAGTTTGTCCTCCTTGGTCATTGCATTAAGATACTTTGGTATCTCAGAGGCTTTTCCTTTTTTTCTTTTCAAAGATCAATTTAAATGCAGTCCATCCAACTTTCTGAAGCCTCAGAAAAATGGTGGGGAAGGCCATTTGGCAGGCATTAAGGTAACAGCTAACTAAAAAGGCATGAATAAAATTAAAACAAGAGGTAATTGCCTTTTGTATAGATAACCTGGCCTGCAGAGTCTTGATTATGCTGATAATACAGGCCAGATGTAACTTGAAATAAGCCATAGGAGAGAAGATGATTTCTACATGGATAATGAGCTGTCTGGAAGCGTAAAGGATTAATCTGTTAATGTGTTAGAAAGTGGGATGCAATTTATTTCAATGAGATACATAATTTATCTCTTTTGAGTAACTTTTTCCTGTTGCCTTTCTTGGAAAATGTTTGGGATGACACCCCCACCCACTGCCCTCTGAAAGACCAATAGGAAGGTTTCCTTGGTGTTTAAGTAACTTCAGAGGCTGCCTGATGTGACTTATCACCTTCATCCCGGTCACATCTCTCACCTGCTTGGAGATGTCTTGCATCTATTGAAGACGTTTAAAGGACATATTGTAATTTTCCTTTTTGAATGTTGAATCACATTAATGAATCCCTTCTATTAGTAATAGATGTCTGTAAAGAAAAATGTGGTGTAAATTGTTGTTTAAAGGATGTTCCAGGATTGAGAAATGACCAGGTGTAGAAAGGATAGTAGTAAATTTTCTTTTAGCCAATCAGGTAACATGGAAGGTTTAAATTTTAAAGGTTTGGGGTTTATTGTGGTTTTTTTTGGTTTATTTTGTTGGTTTTTTTGGGGGGTGGGGTGGGGTGCTAGTGGGTTTGTTTGTTTTGTTGTTCTGTTTGGGTTTTTTTTTTTAATTTAGGCTTTTTAATAACTGAGCATTTGTTTTCGGTACATACATCAAACTATTGAAATGGTAGCATAATTCTTGCTGCTGCTCATGTTACCTGAATCAGAGACAAATGTACAATTCTGATCCCTTTGTGGGCTTTGAAATACTTGTGGCTGGAAACAAAGAGGTAGTCTTTTGGGATGAAATGTTGTTATCTGTGTAATTCAGACTGGAAGGAGCAAAAGACTCCCAAGTTTCCACGAGACTTGAGGCAAATTACAGTGATTAGTAGAAGTCATTACAATGTGCTGCTTCTGAGCTGCTGGTTAGGAGCTGTAAATCTGGCCAGTTAATGGCACTTTAAACAGGGAGTGACAAGTTTGGCTTATGCCTGGTGTGAAGAAGGTTGCAACTGTTGCCCTGCTTCAACAGCTTTCAACAATATGCTGGGTGGATGGAGGGTCCCAGGCAAATGTAATTAATCAGGTTTGGGGTCTCTGGAGTGTTGACGGAAGCATTGTGTAGGATCCAAAACCAGCTTCTGAACTGTAACCGCTGGATAGCGGCATTAACTCCGACCTGTAGGGTTTGCAAGAGGCTGAATGGCAATTGCTGGGCACTTGGACTGCTGTGTGGGGCTTTGGTGGTAGTATAAATCAGAGTGGTAGTAATTCTGATTGTGGTGAGTGAAGCAGTGGGGAAACAGGAACTTTGTTCTTCTGTAACACATTTTAACCTTAGCTGGCTGCTTCCCTGCGTCAGAAAGGAAATGTGACTCTCTGCTGTACTGTGTATCCCCTGGTTCTGGATGGCACTTGTGTTTCATCTGCTGTTAGTTATAGCAAACAAATTCTAGCATTCATGGAGGCTCATAATTTCTAGGATAACGAAATCTGGCTTCATCATTCTTAGTTCATGCTGAGGGTCTTTCTCACAATTTTTAGTTAAATCCCTTGGGTTCACAGTGGTTGGTGATATTTGAGCAGTCAGTATTTGAAATAGCAGGCATGGAATTTATCAGGCAGATTACTTGGTGATGGATTTTGGTTTATGTCATGATAGGATGGAATTAGACTTGGTGGTAAGGAGAAGTACTCTACCAGCTGCCTGGAGAATTACTTCTTTTACAGAACAGGAAGAGTTTTCGTGTTGGCAATTTTGCTTTAAGTTTTTGAACCTTGTATATAAACTACCTTGAGGAGGGAGGATTGATGGGAGGGACTTTATTTTCTTGATAGGAAAATCCAGTCTGAAGACTGATATATGGGACGAGTTTGTGTCAGAAGAGTACTTATTTTACTACTTTACCATTGCAAGTAAAAAAATTGTCTGATCTAGTAGTGCTTCCTCCCCCTTCAACCCCAAATAACTGTAGCATGCCTGCTTTGTCAGGACAAATACTAACTCCCATTTCCTCCTTAAGGCTAAGTTGAAAAATGAAGGCTAGGACTTAATTGCTTTCCTTTGTGACAAGAAATTCAGTATGCCCTCTGTGAATGTGTAGGGTAACAAATATGAATGGATTTCTGAGAATTTATCAGTAAGCTTCTTTACGCTGGAATTGATTAAAAATGGAGATGTAGGAGTTTTGTCATCAGTTGAGTTGGATTCTAATGGAAGATTACTTTTTCAAACTTGGTGATAGGAAATCTAGCTAACCTAGTCATAAAGGCTTTAAAAAAGAAGTTGTCCTTTAGTGACCTGAAACTTCTGCAGCGTGAGCTGTGGATGGATACAGCAATGGAGGTAACCTGTTACAGGAGGTAACAGGTGCTCTCCCTGAGCAGCCAACTTCTATGCAGAAATTTCATGTTGAATTAAAGGATTTGGATACCCACCAAAAAGATATTTAGGTGAATTCATATTTAGAGGAATGGAAGCTAGAAAAGTCACCATGTCAGTCTGTGTCTGAAATGTCACATTTGAGAAAATTAGGCTAAGGACACCAATGTGTAACATATTGAGAGATACAAGGTTGAAAAATACAGTAATACTGTGTAAATGGTTGTAATTCATAGTTAGCTTAGGTTTTTGTGACCAGCAAAAACTTTGTAATGTTGAAATATAGCAAATTGTTCTGCTCTTAGCTCTGCCTCTAATTAACCTTTTCTAACCCAGGAAATTATCATAGTATACAAAAGTTGATTAAACTAACCTTCAGGAACTGCCAATAATGCAATCATGTGATGTGGTGAATGGAATGTGGCAAATAGCTGATGGGTTGCTGCGAGGGGCATTGGATATGGGCCCTGTGCCTCTAAAAATTAGACAGTCCTATTAAAACAATCATGCGTTAAATAACACATCACCAGGTCCCTTTGTGTTTCTTTATTCTCATCAGGTGTCGGAAACCATTAGGATCAAAGTTTTCCTTTTCAGTTAGATAATAGGCATTATGAAGTGGAGGAGAGAGAAGAGAGACTGAGGCCAGCAGTCCTGGTACTGATTAAGGGTACCTTCCTAATTTAATTTTTTTTTTTTGCTAAACAGAATCAGTGGTTTGCCCATGTACAGCCTGCAGGCAAATAGAAATAAGTTTTCATTCTAGTCTTGAGTGCCAGTAAGGTGTTTTGTAGCACTGAATGTGTATTGGTAGGCAGACTAAGTAATGAAAGGAAAAGTGTGAGATGAAGGACAGCATATAAAAGTAAAGATGAGTATGTACTTTTGCCCTCAAATTAGAATTCTACAGGTGTTGTTTTTTCCACTCTTCCTAGAGTTTCTAAAGATTATTGTTAAATTAGATGTTCAAATGCAAGTCATGCAGAGGATGCGACAATAATATGTTTATTTATGCATGAAAATACCCAGTTTTCTGTTATCTTTGCACTATTGTTGTATTGTGTGCAAGTAATTCCCCCCACCCTGAGCTCCTTTTGTAAGCAATCACTTTACTCCCCACTAAAAATTTATCCATACTTTAAATGTTAATTTGTTTTAAGGGAGAAGGTGATTTTAAAGCACAGCAGCTTTTCTGCATAATACCATGTATAGATTATCTTTCTTCTGTTTATCATTGTTCATTTTGAAAGTTAGTATTGAATAGTAATGTGTAAACAAAACCCTAATGAATGTCTCATTCTTATTCATTAGGTTGTATCCGTTCCTCTTGCTTAGAAAAGAGGTGATTGAGTAGGTATTGGTGGGTCCTCAAATTGTACATTAATGCTTTCCTCTGATGTCCACTTTGTTTGCAAAGAGGACTGAATGCCTCCTCTTCTTGAATACTAGAGGGATTTAACTGGAACTGAGGAACAGATATTCTACTTCTTCAGCATACATCCAAGCAGTTCTGCTTCTGAATAATGAAGTAGTATTGCTTTGATTTTTAGGACTACTTATCACTCATACCATGGTTCAGCTGCAGATTTTTATAGGCTAATGGGAGCAGAATAATTGGGAAGAATTTCGACAGTCCCTATTTCCAGTTACTGGGGAATATACTTAGATAAAAATACACACGTGGAGTGGTTAGGTTTTTTTTTTTTTCCTAGCTTTTTTGTTTTAAGTAGTTACTTAAACTGAGGCAGTTGTTTTCCTTATCAAAACAGTTATTCCTCCATTTATGCATTTGAAGGAAGGAACTATAAAGAAAAGGAGTTCATCTGCTGAGCAAAGATCCTCCCTCATGCTATTCATATTACGGAGTTGCAATCAGCTCTAATATAGTGGAGTCCATTTGTTGTCAAATTTTTGGTTATAGTACATTGGGAGTCTGAAAAGCAACAGTAAGAGGTTTGTAATAGATGCAGAACTGTATTCAACAGTGATTTCAATGAAAATATTTCATAGCAATCTGGTGAGTAATTGTACTCTATTGGTTAAATCAGTGTGAGCTACTGCTTTAGAATATTCATTTTAATAATATTATCCATACTTTGTAGCTCTCAGAAGCTCCACCTATGGTTAAGCTAGTTGTTTTTAATGCATAAATGTTTCAGTTTAAAGAGGCACAGAGCAGAGAGAGGAAACATTGCTGCTACTTTACAGGTATGGGTGTTGGAAGCACAGAATTAACTTTCCAGGGTTTCTTAGGAATTCTGTGGTACACACCCTGAGGATTTATATCTGTGTTTCTTTTAGATCTAATGTGGTGTCAAACTGAAAAGCTAGTTTTTTTCTATGTGGCCTGTTGAAGTATGTTGAAATGAGAGATTTCCTTACTGGCAGTTTTTATGTTTAATTTTATGTTTTAACTTAACCAAATAGAGAACTAAAAATAGGAGATTAAAATGAAATTCAGACACACCTGTGCTTCTCCACTCCCCTCTTCTTCTGAGACTGTAATTTTCTTTGTATAAAGGAAGAAACTGGAAGAGAGTTCTGGGCGGAGGAATTTAGTAACTTTTTTTTTTTAATATAATCTAGGGAGCTTTTAATAATATTATTATTTTCAAAGGCATCAATTCTTAGTGGCAGTGTGGATTTGCAGTCAGTCACTTCTATTCTGAAGTATTTCTATTATAAGGAACAGTTGTTATTCTGTATTATATTCTGTTGGACTGTACTGAATTTTTCTGAGCCTTTTGACCATGGTTTGTTGGTGTAGCTCTGTGAGTGCACAATGCTAGAGAGGCAAGTGTGTTAAGTGCTTGAGCTCCTAAGCAGACAGTAGAGAAGAAACAGTTCTTTCACAGACTTTCTTTGCCTTTGAGCAAAGTAGAGATGTGAATGGTGGAAATTTCTGTATTAGTAGCAGGTTTGGGGCACCATCCATTTTTACTCATTGGGCATGTTGATCGAAGAAGGAAATGGAGCAGTTCTCATGGCTGGAAGATGAAGACTGGACTCTGCAACAGCTGTGGCTTCTGGAGTAATTTCCTGCTGTCCGGCTCATGCTCTGTATTAGAAGATGACAGCACTGGGCAAACTTGACTCATGAGCTAAAAACAATCTAAGGTCATCCTGGCATAGGCTTTTTGCACTTGTGATGGGAAGAAAAGTTTTGTGGAGCTTTGACATTATTACTGATAAACTTAGTACTGGAATGGCTGGACCTGTTTTACTGGGGCCGAGTTGCTTGCGTTGAAGTGATTGGTGTGAGCTAGAAATAGCATGGTGTCACACCTCCTCCCCAGCATTTGCTCACTGTTGCTTTGGGGCTGCAGATTCACTGAGGGAATGACGTCTTGGTGAAATGACTGTGTCTTCTTCCCGATAGATGAGTGTGCCAGATGACTTGTATGGAGTCCTACCTTGCAAAGACAGAAAGCTGGAAACATCTAAAATTCTAAATATAAATTCTAAAATACTTTTCATTCATTGATTCATATGCAGCCAAGGTCAGGGAAAGAGGTGGCTGGATTTAAATTTCAGGTCTACCTTCTGAACCTCCACAAGCACAGGTATAAACTAAAATTCTTTCTCAGCTACTCAGTAGCCTCTGTAAGATTAGTAATACCATTTTGTTTCTGCTATCGCTTTTCAGTTGATATATTGCACTTGGTTTAAAAATCGAAGTGTGTTTGGAGAGAGACCAGTCTTATTTCGAGAACGGCTCCTTTCTTCACTGCTGGGTTTAGTCTTTGTAGTGGGAATTCAGGCTCAAGGTGGTCATTCTTTCTCCTTGTTTTTTTTTACTACTTCTGTGAGTCTACAGAGAACTTTTGCTCCTTGGACTGGTCATTTGGCTTTTTTAAACTTAATCACTTACACACAGAAAAGGAGGATGGCATTGTTTTTTGCATCTATTGCTGTTCTCCCTGGCCTGTTCTCACCAAGGATTTGCAGAGATGATGGCAGCTTTGTTATAAACAGTAAAGCTGCCTCCTACTAAAGTGAGCATGCATTGGTTAGGCTTCGAAGAGTGATGTGTAACTTGGACTCCAGTCATACCTGGTTGTCAAGAGAAAGCTCTATCTGATTTCTGCGCCTGATCAGTCACTGACTGATATGACAGCCCATGTGTCTGAAGTGTTGAGCAGCAGGTAAGTGCTGACACTTTGATTGGTCAGGCCACAGTTTGGGGATTGACAGCAATGTCTGCAATGACGTTGGAAGAGCAGCCAAGAATTTACTTTCAGTGGACAAATGGGATTAGTTACTATGTTTAGCTGACATTAAGCTATAAATTATCTGAAAGGTGGAAAGAGATTCCTCTCAGAGTTCATGTAGAATTTCCATTTACTAATCTGGCTGCACTGAGTCTGCATATTTATAAGGCTCTTCCTTTACCATGTTGTATATGTTTTTGATGGATGTTCTCGGTACTTAATTTGTTACCACATTGAAAGAACGCAGTTAGAAATTAGGCCTGAGCATACCAGGTGCTGTGTAAAGTCATAAATTTAAGCCCCAAAAAGCTTATATTATATTACCCTTGTTCTGAGAGTAGCCAAGTATTTGCTTAAAATTAGGCTGATGGGTATTTTTTTTTAGGGTTGTGGAGTTTCCATTTATTGATAATTTAGCATTTAATGGCTGTTTAATCTAATTTTTCTGTCTTTAAAGTATTTGCAGCCACACATTTATTACAGTCATTCTTCAGTAGTTTTTCAGAGGTGGAAGACAGTTGGCCACGCTCAACTCTCTGAAGAGAAGATGGATGGCCATTGGTGCTGTGTACACCTCTTCAGTGTCCGATACCTGCTCGTAAAAAGTTGTTGTAAGCTCTGAGTCATTCTTTATCTGTTAATGAAATCACCAGGCTCAGAGTCCTCAGTTTGAGTTTTAGGGAGTTTTATTCCTAATATTCAGCCTCCTTTCGCAGCAGGAGTTAGTCATTACTTATTCTACTTAGAGGAAGTATGTAAAGCAAGTATAGCAGAGCTAACATCTAGGTATCACAAGAGCTTGCTTTCAGGGAGATGTTTGTCACAATCCCTAGAGGATGACAACTTTCTTTGTCCAGTTATAAACACTTTTGCCCTTTAGTCTACCTTTATGCAATTCACAAGTTTAGGGGTTTGTTTTAGTTGTATGATAGATTATATTTTATTTAAGTGACCTCAGACTACAAAATTTTCAAATTTTGTTGATTTTTCTGTAATTAGGTCTGACGGAAAATAGTGGGAAAATATTCTAGTCTCTGAAGAACAGGCAGTAAATATAAAATAACTGTTAGCTTTAATAACAAAGGTGTTTTGTTAGTTGATTTCTACCCATTGCTGTTTGTGGCAGGAAGCTGCTGAGTAGCTTGTTGTACTAAAATCGTATGCAGATATGGCTTTAAGCTGTAGTATATGGCTGCTTGGTCAATTGTTTAGTAATTGTGCAGCCACAATTCATGTTTGAAGTTGTCCTTAGGAGAAGGAATTCAGTGTACTGCTCTGCAAACTTTTGCTGGCCTTTTATATTGCAAAGGTTTTGTGGCTGAAAAGGGACAGGTTTTGATAGCCGCTGTCTTATACCTGCCAACTGATGGATTTGGGGTGGCTGAAAAGCTGTTTTTCTTTTACTTTGCTCTCTTTTGTTGCAACTCTCTCTTTCTTGCCCTTTTTCATACCATTTGTCATACAGGTTTAATTCTATGTGTGCATTTTGAAGGATGTCCGTTGGTTTGAGTGAGGATCCTTGAAAAGTCTCATGGAGCAACTGAATAGGAGAGAAAGGAAAAGAGACTGCCTGTGCTTACAGTGGACAAGTGGCACTTCCTTGCTCTATGTATTTGGTTTATCTGTGCTCATAGTACTGGTGAATAGTCTTCTAACAAATCAGTCTAAAAACTGGCATGTTTCAGCATGTAACAGTTGTAATTCTCGTGTTGATGTACCAACTTTTAGAGAGATTTTTGATACATTTCTGACTAATATGGTATTCAAAGTAGTCCAAATTGTTGAAAAAGATTGAAATTTTTCATTCAGTGCTTTTCAGTTATTGGTTGTCTAAACCTTTAGTTGTTCAGACAGAGTAGAAGTTAGAAATGACCAGCATGTGTATGCCCTATATATTTTTCCTGTGCAGAACCTAATGGTTAGATCTACAGACAGGTAAAATCTCAGAGCTTGGATTTATGCATCTCTACAGGCTTAAAACAGTATTTGCTTCGAAGTCTCATGCAAAGATTGCCATAAATAGAAGAATGGAAGGCTCAGGTAATGATTCACACTCTAGATTTAGTTGCATGCCAGTGTTAGTTGTATCAAGGGTTTTCAGTACTTTATCTGGGCGACTTTGGTTTCTTGAAGCAGACTTCTTTTTCTGTATTAAATTCTTTGAATGGCTGTTACTTTTCTTATTTACTCATGTAAATTGCCATCTATCATAAAAGATCCTAAAGGTATACTCTAGTCCATTAGCTGTTTGAGTTTTGTATCTATGTTCCTTTCTTAGTTGCTGATGTCTTTTTTTTTTTTTTTTGAGAGTAGTTGATGTTGTTGAATTTATTTTGCAAAACAGGAGTGAGAACCCTTCTCTATAAGGCAATATTTCAATAGTGAGGTGAACCAGACTTCCCTGTCTTCCTTAGATGGTCTTGAAACCTCCATTTTAAAAAAGTTAAAAAAGGAAGACCCAGAGAACTACAAGCCAGTCAGTCCCACCTCTGTGCCCACCAAGATTATGGAGCAGATCCTCCAGGAAACTAAACTGAGGCACATGGGAAAAAAAAGGGTGTGATTGGTTACAGTATGGCTGTACTAAGGGCAAATTGTGCTTGACAAATTTAGTGGCCTTCTACAAGGGGATTACAGTGTTAAGGATAAGGGAGGAGCAACTGATGTCATCTACCTGTATATGTGCAAAGTGTTTGACACTGTCCCACATGACATCTTGTCTCTTATCTGGAAAAACATGGATTTGATGGATGGGTCACTCAGTGGATGAGGAATTGGCTGGCTGGTTGCACTCAAAGAGTTGTGGTCAACAGCTCACTGTCCAAGTGGAGACTGGTGACAGGTGGCTCAGCTGTCAGTGACAAAGTCCTCAGGGACTGGTATTGGGACTAGTGCTGTTTGACATTTTTGTTGGCAACGTGGACAGTGGGATTGAGTACACCCTTAGCAAGTTTGTTGATGACACCAAACTCTGTGATGTGGTAACACACTGGAGGGAAGGAATGCCATCCAAAGGGACCTTGACAGACCTCGAGACATGGGCTGCTGTGAACCTCATGAAGTTCAACAAAGCCAAGTGCAAGGTCCTACATCTGGATTGGGGCAATCCAAACACAAATACAGGCTGGGAGGAGAGTGGATAGAGAGCAGCCCTGAGAAGGAGAAGGACTTGGGGTATTTGTTGATGGGAAGCTTGACATGACGTGGAGTATGTGGACCTGCAGCCCAGAAAGCCAACTCTGTCCTGGGCTGCACTAAAGGCAGTGTGGCCAGCAGGCTGAGGGAGGGGATTCTGCCCCACTACTCTGTGAGACCCACCTGGAGTGCTGCATCCAGCTCTGGGGTCCCCAGTATAACCAGCACGTGGACCTGTTGGAGCGATTTAAAGAGGGGGCCATAAAGATGCTCAGAGAGCTGGATCACCTCTCCTATGAAGACAGGCTGGGAGAGTTGGAGTTCAGCCTGGAAAGGAGAATACTCTGGAGAGACCTTACAGCACCTTCCAGTACCTAAAGGCGGATCTACACCGAGCTGGAGAGGGACTTTTGACAAAGACATCTAGCTGTAGGACAAGGGGGAATGGCATCAAACCGAAAGAGGGCAGGTTTAGATTAGATATAAGGAAGAAATTCTTCACTATGAGGATGGTGAGGCACTGGTACAAGTTGCCCAGAGAACTTGGAGATGCTCAGTCCCTGTAAGTGTTCAAGGTCAGGTTGGATGCGGTTTTGAGCAACCTGGTCTAGTTGAAGGAGTTCCTACCCATGGCAGAGGGGTTGGAACTAGACGATCTTTAAGGTCTCTTCCAACCCAAACAACTCTATGATTTTATTTTTTTCAAGCTCTAGTACTTGAGCAATACTGCAATAATCATGTATGCAAATGCAATAATTTTGTAAATGACTATTTAAAAGCGGTCTGAAGCTTAAACCATTAGAGGTGTTGGAGGCAAATATTTCCACTGAGTAAGGTTCTCTCTGCAAACATTTTTCGTTTAGAATAAGCCTTGTGAGCACTAGCTTGGGGCAGTAGACGAGACTTAAAGTGTAAGTGGTAAATTAATGTTCCCTTTTCTCTCTCTCCTTAGGGATCCCTTGATGATTTTTTTAAACTTTTTTTTATTATTAAATGGATAAAGGCTTCCCCATGCACTTCCAGTTTCACCCACTACCTCATGCTGGCGGTAAATAGTCTGCAAAAAATGTCATTTGCTGGTGGATTGTTTTTCTGTTTATTGGAGGTGACATGAGCAGTGGGGCAGCGGCAAAGAGGCCGTGTTGCCATTGCTAAATATACATCCCTGACAGTCTGATAATGGGTTCCAGGAAGTTCAGTGGAAAATTAAAACAAAGCAACATTTATAGCTGATTGAACTTGAAAAGCAGTTTTCATGTTGAATGGCAAATATGTGGACTTCAGCATTCCAGGAGACTGATGCAGCTCCACTGGATGGGCCTGACCTTGTGTGCAGAATGGACTGTGGACACAGCAGCAGGCAGAATGGCTTCATCTATAGAGGACTTCATGGGGAGGAAAAATTTGCTATCGTGCACAGAAATAGTTCTCACATACGCCTATATTTATACAGTGTCCACAGGTCTGAATAGCATCTTTCGTATGAGGGTTTTGCAGCCTGTTAGCACTACAAGAATGTCTGGTACTGGGACTGTCTTTGTCCCTGCCAAAGCACTAAAAATACCCTTCCATCTATCCTCTTTCTGAAGCTGTAAGCAGAGTTTACTTTTACTGGTTTTGTAAAATATGGTGAAAGTTACAAATTATGTTCTCAACAGTGGTAAGTGGAGCTTGAGTATAGAAGTCTCTATTTTCCATGTCTGCCTTTCTGCGTTTAAAAAGTACCCTTCCCCCCAAACTGTAGAAACCCAGAAAACAAATAAACTTAAGAAGGTGTTTAATGCTTAATAATATTTAGTTATTTTTGATTTATGAAGACCAAACACTTCTGGAAATGAAACTTGCGAGATAGAAGAAAACCAGGTTTTTTCTCACAACGTTGTGTCACCTAAGTAACCAGTTAGAGCTTTCACAAGTCGAACAGCAAGCTGTCGGCTGCATGGCTGACTTTCACTCACTGAAAACCGGCTGCTAGAAGTAAATTTGATGAAGAATGCCTTCTTTAAGAGAATCAGAAATAGAAATTGTAAGTGAGCTACTACATGTTTTGAGTACGTATTTTGGATTGGACTAGAGTAAATGTGAAAAGATGACTAATGAGTTCCACTTGGTCACAAGACTATAAGGTTTACTACTTTGTTTCTTTTGGCTGGTACTCAAGGTTGCACATTCAGTATTAAGGGTGTTCGTAGATGAAAACATTTCAAGTGCTCTAGCCTCTTGCAGTGTTAGAAATTTGGCAGATATTACTTTGTTGTTGGACAAACCATAATGGTGTTCATGGATGGCTTAAAATCTTCAGACTTTTTTGGTTTGCTGTTTTTAATAATAATTTTGAATCCCAAGATTTAGAGTTCAGTTTTGTGGAGTTTTAAGTATCAAACTCAATATATGTCAATTTTAAAATCAGCTATTCTAGCGTTAAAAACATTTAAACATATATGTAGCTGTATTGTCTGTCTGGTTACTTGTCCGAAAAAATACATTCAGTGGTCTGCCTATACGTGATACGTGCATTTTGAATGTAGTATGTTTCACCCATTCCAAAACAGCTGGCCACCACACAAAACCCTTCCTTGAGCATCTGAAATGGCTTTAGTTGCGTGGCTGTAGCATACCTTTACCTTTTAAAAGGTGCTTTGGGAATTCAGCTCTTTGACTGCTGAGGGCTAATGGAGTATAAAACCTGTGCACATTGCACCTCCTTAAATCTTGAAATTTCCTTCTTTGTCCTTTCCTTAAAAACAAACAACTCCCCAAACCAAACAAGACAAACAGGTGTAAGAGTGTGAGCTGAGCACTTCCTTGCTGCCAGATATTTCTCATGTGAAAAAACAGCAGATTGTTTACAAATACAGAAAATGTTAACGCCATCTCCTGTCTATTCTGCCTCTGGAAGGGTTGGACAGTTCACTTAATGGATCCCTTCCCTTCTGCTCAGCCGCATGTGGTGTGACTCCACTTTTGTCTGTTTGCTTGTGTTTAGTTCATAAACTTGGATAAACTGGCACCAGTCCCTTGCATCACTCACATTTTAGTGTAACACAAATTCAAGGCTTTTTCTCTGTCATGTTTAATGTAGCGATCCGATGTAGTTCCCTCGGTTGTGAGCCACTTGCTTCCAAGTGCTTGTACTGTGTTCAGCTCTGTGCTGTATCTGCACTGAGTTTGAGGCTGCTGTTGTGCCTAGAGGACCTGCTGAGCTGTTAATAGCTTGTGACAGGCCTGTGCTCCAGTTTAAACTGATCTGTCTTTTTTTTAAGGGTCTAGAGTTTTTCAGTGAAGGCAGAAAATATTGCTGACTCAACTCCCCCTTTTTCATCTGACGTTTTTACCAACTAGTCTCCAGAATGCAGCTGTTTGACTGACTCTTCCTTGTTTCCTTGTTCTGTGGCACTCTGAATTAACTGTGAGCTGTAAAAGGCTGCTCCTTTTTCGACACTTAACTGCATCTAAATCTGCAGTAGACCAAAACTGAACTTCTGGAATTTTATGCCAGTAATTGGGGTTTATATTCTTTAATATCAGTGAAGTCAAGGCCAGGACCCTTACATGGGGCCTTTGCTGGGGCTATGGAGTGCAGCACTTCGTCAGAAAATCAGTTTGTATCAGTCCATTTTTGTGCTTCACTTTAACATGAATTCTTTATAAATGGCTTTCTCTCCATTTTTAAGAACTCCTTCTGCTTGTAATGATTATTCTTGCCAAGAGTAAAGCAGTCAAATCTGTTGGAGTCTGACATACTTTTTAACCTCGGTGCAGTGAGTTATCCTTTCAAATTCCCCTGCTGCTCTCATCCTCTGAACACAGCTCATTGTAGCTGTTAGTTCCACAAGCTCGTTTAAAATGAGTAATTTATTATGAGTAATGAGGTGTGTGCTTTTAAGTGAAAGAAAACAAATCGTCTGCTCTGCAAGCCTTTCAAATTCCTGAGTGTGCTTGGAGGTGTGGGTTACAGGAGAAGCAGATAGCGAGTGAAAACAACTCTATGCTGGGCTCAGCTGCTCAAAGTATTTGTGGTGTTGTGTGTTTATTTATGAGCCTGTCTTTGCTGAGGATTCGCTGCCCTGTATCCTGGTAAAAAAGACTCCCAGGCAGAATGAGGAAGCCCTCATTAATCTTCATGCTTTTGTTTAGAATTTCTTGTGCTGCCTGCTGCAGCTTCTGTTGGAGTGGGGACTGGCCTCTCGCAGTGAATTGAAATGGCTAAGATTAATATTAATCCCTTTAATACTGCAGCTCATGATATAGTCATTAGGTGACTTGGAACTAATCCTCCCCACCTAACTAGTGTGATTTATTAAATACACATGGAGGATTTAGTGTGAATACAGCTTGGTGGAATAGGCATCAAATAAATACCGCTGTGTATCTGTGTTAATGCTGGCAGATTGGGACACAATTGCAGGACAGGCTAGGAAGAAACAGGAGTGCAAGGGATACTTACATATGGTTCAATGGAGTTTACCTTTTTTGGATTAGTAGAAATGATTTTTCTGGCTGGACACAGCATGTGCCAAGAGGTAACCACAGCCTAAATGAGGCTTACAAAATAGAACTAATAGAATGGGGGAGCATGAGTACATTTATATGCTGCACTCAACAGCAGAAATTGCTCAGCTTCCTCGCTGTAACTGTGAGGAGGCAGCAGATTGTCTTCATTGTCTGCCTGACCCTCCCAATGCAGGGTGCCAGTTAACATTCCCTCTGCAAGCATTCGAGGTGTAGAATAGAGAGACAGTTAATTAGTACTAAGCTAATGAGCATTAGCCTGCTGTTTCAAAATAACAGAAGTTTCTGTTGCAACAGTTTGGAAAAATAGGTGGTCTTTTTTCCTTATGTGCATGATAGAGGTCTCTGTGTAATTGTTTTTGATGGGGTATTTACTAGTTTTGATTAAGAAAGGATTGTTTAAGGCAGCTGAGCAGAAAACAGTGGTGGGGGCAAGTAGTGTCTGTGTATATAGCTCTGAAGGGATGACTTCCCGACCTCAGCCCTGGTGACATACCCGTTTTGACATGGTAGGGAAGAGAGATCAAAGGTAAAGTTGATCCATTTCTATATGTTGGAGGTAGAAGATTGTGAGAGTTTAGGAAATGATTTAAGTTCGGTTTAGTCAGTGACTATTAAAGCTGACAGGCTACAGGACACTGCATTGTGAGCAGCACAGGTTCCTCTGCTTATCTTCTAAGAAACCTTTATGTGAGCTGAATTAGCTGTGTAAGAGCTGGCAAGGAAAGATTAAAATCTGTATGCAAAGATTTTAAGCTCTTTATGCCTATCATTTGCTCTTTGCACTTTAAATCTTTTTAGTTTAAACCACAAAATATGGAGCTTTTCTTGAGATTGCTTCTTTTGAGATGCTTTCACTTGCTCACTCATGGAGAAAGGATGAAAATACAGACTCAACATGGCTGGACCAGTAGCTCTTAACAGGTTGGGGAGTAAACTGGGTTGTGGCCAGGTTATCCTTCCCAGAATGTGGTGCAGAGGGGCAGATCTTTTAAACCAGAGCTACAGAGGCAGAGACAAGTGTGAGGGACAGAGCTTGCTGAACTGTACCTGACACAAATTCAGAAATTATTTATTAGTATATTTTATTTTTCACTTAAATTTTCAGAGAAAGAAATGGGGTTCTATGTTTAAAGGCTACTTGAACTGAAGAAGAATTATTTCTGTGGAAGCAGGACTTGCAGTTTGTCCTACTTGACTTTTTTCAATATTAGTAAGAACAGAAAGTTGCATTTCAAGTTGAAATGCTTACCTAGGCAGAGATTTGGAAGATCCTGTTTAGGATCATGTTAGTGTTTAACAGAGAAGTTGTTCTGTGCAACAGGACAGATACTATTGAGCAACTGTGAACCAGCCTGTTACTCCACGTATCAGTCTGATACATTACTCATGTTAACTGTAGTTTTTCCAAGATATTTTTTGCTTCTTCCTGCTCCTGAGCTTTATTAACCAAACCCTTTTTAACCAGCTGTGCTGCTTCCACAACTCCTACATACTCTTACCTTTTTTTTTTTTTTTTAATGTCTGTACTTGTCATTTCTGCCCTATTCGGAAGACTTCTGCTTTTGAATTGAATTTTCTTTGAGACATTACCCAATTCAGACCAGACTGAGATCTGTGTTGCTAGGTTGTTAGCCTTTAAAAGGGGACATAGGACACCTCATGGATTTACCTTTTGTCGCTTGGGATCCAAGTATGAAGTTGTCTGATGCTTCAAGTGTGATTTGTGTTGTTTTGAACCATGTAACAGAAAGCCAGCTATGTTTGATTATAATGGTAGTAAATAATTTTTTAGTGAGATGACTTTAAATGTCTGGCCTGTTTCAAAGAGGGGATGGGACTCTGCTTGCCTGTTCAGTTGTCTTTATCAGTCAATGTGGGAATACAGCTGTGACTTCTCATAAGGGATGCAAGGTCATGCACTAACTCTTCAGAGACCATATACAATTTCTGATAGAATAAATCTGGTTGTAGCTAAGGAAATTCAAAGTATGCTAAATATGAAGCTTGCTGAAATGTGTGTTTTGATCTTGTACATTTGGGGGTTTTAGTTATAGATTGTCATTTGTTCTGAAATAACATTGTCCGATACAAAATCGTAAGATTGTCAAAATAATTGTTGTCCTGTTAATGATAAAACAAAGCAACATAAATTTATTTGATAAATCTAGATTTTGGATTTTACTGAGTAATAGTAACAGATTCCTAACATTCATGTTTTTTCCTCTCTGACTATGAAGTATGCTCATCCCAAGCCCCCCTCTGCCTGCCAGCACTGCTACAGTTCTTCAGTGGCTATAAGAGGACAGAGCAAAAGATTTGTTTTAAAGACAGTGAAATTTCAGACTGTCAGAGGATGTGTGGATCCTCCTAGAAGTCTCATCTCTTCTGGGTTGCTGAGTTGATTGTTACTCCAAAAACATACTAGAAAGCTAAGAAACTGCTAGGACTTACTAGAAATTAAAATTTTAGTGTAGAGCAGAACAAGATAGAGTTCTTGCTTCTAAAAAGGCTAATAATGATGAGGCAGGGAGGTTTTTCTGTTAGTTTACCTGGTGGCTGTTCATACTCTAGTCAAGTAACAACTGCAGTTGTTATTTCTGTTTGTCTGTGAAAAGTACTTTGCTTTATCCTGGTTGCTTGCTATCCAAATAGTTCACATTTGTATATGCTGATGTTTGTCCAGTGGCTGTGAGAGCTATTTAGGATACCGTGAGGAAGAAGAATTGGGGGCTTTTGTGTGTGAAAAGGAGCATTGACTATGCAAAGGGTAACAGCATGGCATAGTGACTATTAGTACAGTTAGAGCAGGTGTAACTCAGCTAAATCCTGTTAGAATGCAATTATACATTAATTCATATAGTAACAAGTAAAATGTAAAGGGTCTGATATTTTGTAAATGCTCCCCACCAATGACTTTCTAAAGCAAATAAATGCCTGTAAATTCAGTTAATAAATGGTGTGTGGTGTTTTGACTAAAAGTATTTAGAATTAAAAAGAAATCTAAAAATACGATTTTTTGTTTTGTTTTAAAAGTCATAAGAACTTGGCTTCTTTATAAGCAAGGCAGCTGCCTGCACTTCTGTGGAGAACCAGAAAATAAAAGGGACTGCTTCCCACAAGGTCCCAGAAGGTAATCGTTACTGAGGGAGAACATTGTAAAAGTGGTTTAGATAATTACAAGTTCCATTTTTCTCCTTTCTAAGAGTTCCGTTTAGTGCCTGAAATTCCTGAAATTAAATAGCACCATAGTCCAAATCAAGCATACTTCAGGAACCTTCCCTGATGGCATAGTTAATAATAAATATTGATGTCTTGAACTGTAGTTCCTAGTATCTTCTGAAGTCTCACTTGCTAAGCAGCCGCAGTGATCATCATTCACACACATGTGAAAGAATGAAGGCTGCACTCTGATATGTTCTCAAGTAATTTCTCCCCTCCCCTGGCACATTATATGAGGTACCTTAAAATGAACAGCTGAATAAGCTCTTCAGTCTGTGTCTGGTTTTGATGGCCTCCAGCATTGGAAGCCATGAGTAAAACCTTAAAGTCATGAGAACTTGGACAATTAATTTTAGAGTTGTTTAAAGTAGTTTGATAGCATCATTGAAGTTTCAGTTTTTCAAGTGGGCCTCTAAATCTAAAGGATAGAAATATTTAGCAGAAAACTAAGCCCCTGGTAATCACTGGATTCTCATTGGGTCTGTAGAATTGCAAGAATAGCAGAATGGCTGAGGCTGGAATGGACCTCCAGAGGTCTTCTGGTCCAAGTGGCCTGCTTAAGCAGGGCTGCTCTGAGCTGGTGGCTCAGGGCTATGTCCAGGCAGCTTTTTACTATCTCCAGGGATGGGGACTCCACATCAAGATGCCTTGAATTATTGGAAGCTACCCACCCAGACCCCTTCCACTTCTTCCACTGTGTCGTGTTGGCACTTAGTGGTATTTTAAGTAGTTTGTTTTTCACGGTGTGTGGAAACTATTTTTTTTTTTCCTTAAAGAAATCTTTTTATCAGTTTCTTAGCTAATATCTAACAACATTCAGTGAAATGTAGGTGGCCCTCCTCTCTGAGGCAAAAAGGAATGTATCTGTAGGTCAAACTGCAGTTCTGTAATCTGTGAAATTTAAAAATTAGGTGCAAGTATATATTGCTCTAGTGATAGTTGGACAGGAAGTACCAAGTCACTGTCAGTATATTTAAAAGAATATAAATGAACGCCTGATTGCCTTTCAGCCTAAGAAAATAAGCTCGCAAAGTGTTTTACTTTCACGTGATATGTCTCATGGGATGAATCATGGCTGTTTTACTTGGAGTCTTGAAGACACTGGGGAAAGATGAGTTTAGGCATTTTTTTGTTGTTTTGTGGGTTTTTTTGTTTGTTTCTTTTGTGGTTTTTTTGTTTGTTTTAAAATTGGTGTGTTCATTAATGAGGACAACTTGGAGTGTGAAAGTAGGTACTTAAGGTCAGATGGGACATTTGTTACATAGCCATGGTGAGAGCAAGTGATTAATACCTTGCTATGAGGGTCTTCTAACCTTTTAAGTTAGTTTATGCAGTGAAATGGATAGTGAATGATTTACTGTAATCCACTAACCCTGCATTTGCTAGTTCCTGTCAAGGAAGGATGTCTACAAAACAGTCCTTATATATTTGAACAGAACTTTGTAGGCATTTAGGAAATAAAGGCAATAAACGAGATAAAGACTAGTATAGTTAATGAAGGTCTTCCCTACCTGCCTTCTTCTTAAATATGGATACCTTATAATCCCCTTTTGAAAAGAGCAGAGCAGAAGTTTTCTGTCCCTACCTGGAACAGTGTTGGGCATATTGGAGATGACGGTAATCATATGTCTCCTTCTGCTTTAGATATTTTGTCTGCCAGCTTTCTGCTTCTCCTTGTGTAGTTCAGTGAAAAAATGCTTTGAGGAGAAGGAAGTGTTCTATATTTGATTTGTTGCTATTTACTAATCATCTAGGGATGATAAGTGTAAGTGCTAGCCTCTCTGTGCCTTTTTGTATTGATAACCCCTCTTGAGATCTCTCAGCTCAGTGAAGATACATCTTTCTTTTTTTTTTCCTCCTTTTTTTTAAAGGCTTTCCTGTCAATCTGTAATGGAACGGTCTTTGGTGAGTGGGACCTAATAGCAGTCTTCTACTACCTAAAGAAGGATCACAAAAAAGACAGAGCCGCTTATATGGGCCAGGAGATCCACAGTCATGAATATGGATTAATTCCAGTTGTACTTAGGGGGAAAAATCTTATGAGAGAGCGTTAAATACTGGGACAAGGGAAGAGAGACCGGAATCTCCGTCCATAGAGATTTTTAAAGTTTGACTGGACAAGGCCTTGAAGCAACCTGTTAGAACTCCAAAACAGTCTTTGAGTTGAATTGAAGTTGGTTGAAGTAGGTGACCTCCAGAGAACTCTTCCAATCCAAACCTTTCTATGGTCATGTGCTGGTTATCTTACTAGTTCCTAATCTCCATTTTGTATTTATGTCTGATCAGAGAAGTGCTGCCTGTTTGTTTGAAACATAACCAGCTGGTCTTTAAAGTGCACATATTCTTCCCTGTTCACTCTGTACAGTTGCTCTTTTTATGTACTTGGATGGCACAGATGTCTTAAGTGTCAACTCAGGTAACTTCCATGCTGACACATCTAGTCTTAAGCAGCAGAATTACCTCTGTAAGATAATAGGCTTGGATTTCCAGGATGTTCCAAAAAATGTGGGAGCAAGAAAGGGAAGGACTACTTCCTTCCGTTTCCCGCAGCACCTCTTCTCTGCTTGAAATGTGAAGTGGGTCTGAAGGATTCTGCTGGTCTCTTGAGCATGTCACTATCCATTTGAAGGAACCTAGCAGGTGAAGCTAATATATAAGGAGCATTTCATTTTCTCCTACTCTCTCAGATGCACACAGTTGTGGATGTTTGTACTCAACGGAACCAGTGTGAAATTTAGTCACAGCCACAGCATGTGTTCTAATTTTCCAGGGAAACTTTCTCCCAGCTGTGGGTTAACCCTTTCTTCACTCTTCTTTCTGCCTCTCCAGCTTTTGGGAAATTTCAGTGAGCAGTTTCTGTGACCAAGGAAGCCTTGAGAGCTGGAAGAAGAATTAGTTCTCAGTGGTTGTCTGGGGGGAGGAAATTGGATTAAGGAAGAATGGGTGTTGATGGGATGTGTGTAGGAGATTTTATTTTAGAGTTTTTTAGTTTCTTTAAAACAATTGAAACAACTGTATTTTTGCACCTCTCCAGTTTTGTCCTATGCTATGACAAAACTAAACTGAAGTTACATTGCTGCCAGCAGCCTGAAGGTGCAGCTTACCTAGTGTGAGTGCTGCCATAGTGTTGTGGAGGTTCTGACCACAGTAAAGATGCATTCACTTTAGGAGTTTTGCTTTCTAACTCATAGGCTTAAATTGGATTCTTCAGGGAGGTGGTACAGATGCTGTATTGACCAGGACTAAAGGGAGTACCTTTTTTTCTTTTTTCAAGCAGACATGCTAAGAGTGAGAGCATTTCCTCTTTGTGGAAGGAATCTGCTTGCAGGTATATTGTTACAGTTTTGTAACCACTTCTTGAAGCCTATTATAGTGAGGAATAAATGTGTTTGACATTCTTTCTTTGCAAATTTTTTATTTGGAATTATATTTTGAGTTACCTGTGTGTCCTTCTGTAAAAGAAGGGGAACTTCCTGTCAGCAGGAATGTATATTTCTAGATTTTAAATCCTAATGTTACTGTGGTAAACAACCATGGTCTGTAATGTCTAGTAATAAAGCGATTCCAAATCGTATGTCAGTGGTGAGTCATATTTTACCATTCTTTGAAAGAGCTTTGTCACAAGTGTGGAAAGTAATGCCTGCTCAGCATTGCCCACGGTGACCATCAGGAGGCAGACAGAGGGGGAATAAGGTACTGGGTTGTAGGGGACTTGGTGCTTTGTAGAACACTGTCTTCAGCTGCTCTTTCTCGTTGGCCGTATTAAGTTGTGTTGTGGCTTCCTTTGTCCACTGCTGCTCTTTTCACTCATTTCTCTATTTGGATTCTTTTTGTACTGAGATTCAGTCATTCACAGAGCAGCAAAATGACATCTCCAGACTGCCTACTGCCAGATCACAGCAGTTTCAATGGGAAACTTAAAAGCTGAAGCAGGTGCTGGAAACTCTATTCTCCCTTTGGTCTGGTTCACTGAGTGCCAGCCTTCAGCTGAGGAATGGGGAAGGGAGAAGAATTGATTTTGTGACTGAAGTCTTGGACTGATTAATATTTGCATTTCTTCAAATAGTAGTGTGAAAGCTCCATAAATTAAATCTGAATGTAGTGGAGCGTCAGGTTGTTGCAGTGTGACTTGTTTTAGATCTGAAGTTATGACTCTGGGCCAAGGTGCTGTTTGTTTGTTGGCATTATTGTCTGCAGCAGATGTAATATCTTTTTAAGAGACCACAGGAACAACATGCTCTATTTCTGCTAGTTTTCTTAAAGTTTCCAAATTTGGTAAACTGTGGAGGGTTTTGCTTGGGATTTTTTTGTTTGTGTTTTGGTTTGGTTTGTTCTTTTCCAGTTCAGTTACAGCCTGAGTCTGCAGCTTCTGTTTAGAAAACTGATTTAGAAAATCAAGAATGTTTTCTCGGTATAGTTCTGGAGTGAGGTTCTGCTTGGTATTTATTGATTGCTGCTACTAATCAATAGAAAATCTGGGAGGGGAAATTCTCTTCACTCAGTGGAGTTAGAGTGCCTACATGTACATAACAGAGGGGTTTTTCTGTTCCTTTTAAGCAAAAGTCAGAATTTGAATAATTTAAGTAGGAAGAGACCCTTGGAGTTCAGATACTCAGCTGAATGCAGGACCTACTTGGAAGTGAGATTGTGTACAGGGTTAAAGCCTGCTGAATTCTGACTGTTTCCAGGGACAGAGCTTCTACAGCTTCTCTCAGCAAACTGTACTGGTGTTTGACCACCCTTCTTTAGAAAATATCTTTCACAATACCTAATTGGCATTCCCCATGTAGCTTCATCACTGCATCTTATACTATTCTGCACTCTTGCATTACTTTATTCCTATTAGAAGAGATGTTTTTCCTAAGATTGTAAGGTTATCTTTCCATTCTCATGTGATTTGGCATGTTTGGACTGGCTGGAGACTTTTTCATACACTATTTGGGAGAAAAGGGACAAGGAATGCTTCTGCTTCTGGCATTTTGAAGGACTTGTGTTGATTCAATTATGGCCCTGCAAGCTCTGGGGTTCTTGACTTGTAGTGTGTAACAACAGTAACAGTTGTGGTGTAACAGTGTAACACTGAGTCGTGATTATCAGTTGAATTTGGATGTTTGGTTCCAAAACTTGACCTAGAAATCTCAGTAGACTTTTGAGTACAAGGCATTTACTTCTCTGGTTATTGCTCCTCATTGACAGGTGGAAGTGCAGGAGGAGAAAGCCTCACAGCTGATTAGTTGTCTGAGGAATGACTTTGGTAATGCTGAATGGGCATCAGAGATTAGAGTATTTTGAAAAGTTTATTTTCAGACAGTGCTTACATATTAGCCCTAGGTTTTTAGAAAACTAATTGAGATGTTATGCAATCAAATGATTTTTGTAGAAGCTGAAAAGTCTCATGTCTCAATGGTCTGGAACAGAACTTACATGTAGGTGTTTTCAGGGCAAGTACTACTTTGTGCATCATTTCCGTGTGTTATTGGAAGCAGTGAAAGAGTTAAAGTGAACCATCATCTGGATGTTTTTACCCACCCTTAATAGGAACAACTTTTGCCTCTGCTCATCACTGATCCTCTCCTGTTGCTTCCTTCTTTTTTTTTCCTCTTTTTTTTTTTTTGTTAAAAACATTCTTTTTAATTCAGTGTGATAAAACATCCGTTATTTGTAAGTTGATTGAGCATAAACTATTTCATTATAAAATGGTCATCCATCACTGGAAGCTGGGGGCTGCAAAAAACATTAACTGTGCACTTTTGGCTGGAATGCTGCTTCTCCAGAATAATGCAGCTTCTGTGTAAAGTATGCAGCATAAAAAAATCGACTGTTCAGGAAAACAGGTGCTCGCCTTGCTCTCTCAGGGCTTTGGGATTTCATCCCAAGTTTTTGGAAGGGCCCTCGAAATCCTTCTGTTACCTAGAGTCACTTTCTGGTTTTAAGCACTGGTCTCAAAGCTGAAAATGCTGTTGTGTGTCAAGTGGTTTCATTCTGACAAGGTCATGAGAATTTACTAGCAGTTTAACTACTCTTTAGAAAAAAGGTGTATATTTTCTTCCCCTCATTCCTTAGTTCTTCCGAAAATTAGGTAGCTTTTTTTTTAAAATCAAGTTTCTTAACACTGACACCCCAAAAGTGAGTGGCCAAGCACTGCCAAGTTTTTTCTCCAGTTTGTCCCTGTAAATTTCCTTGATATTTCACAAGCTCAGCTGCTGTTTTTCTATGTGCTAAACTGTAAAGATCATTTTGATTTTAACTTGTGTTATACAGTGCTTGTCATATTTCCCTAACTTAAATATCAACTTGTAAAATAGCTGTTTTGACTAAGAGTCTTCGTTAACTTTTGATTTTGGGAAGAAAGGGCATTGTTGGATTGCTATTATTGCTTTTTGGAGCTGCTTTTTTGGATAATATTTCTAGGTAATCTAATAGCACAGCACTTAAGGCCAAATATGTTCTCTTTTCATATGAGGAGTTGAAGCAGAGATGAAGTGACTTGCCCAAGAGCATGAAGGGGAGATGAGTGGCAGAGGCTGAGCAGACTGATTTGCCTGTATGTGATCAAGGACCTTGTTACCACTTGATGGTCAGTTTATTTGTATATGTGCTTACATCCTGTCAGAGCAAATTCTGTAGATCTAGGCTTGAAAATGAAAAGGAAATTCTTCTGTCTTTGGCTTTTTACCAAGTCTTGAGAATAAGTGCTGTTGAAGTATAATGGTTCTATCCCAGAGGTCATGGCAGCAGAAATGCTAGAGGTGAGAGGTTAAAGCAGAGTTGTGTCTGCTGACCTGTTGAGTGTGTGTTGTGTATTCCAGTTGGAGAGCGAGGCTGTGTTGTGCCCAAGGGAAGATGAGAGGGATTGAAGAAGCCTACCTAAGTGTGTGAACTGGGGGCTGGCTTGAACAAACAGATGTGTTTGTCTGAGCGAGCTGAAGTTCTGCGCTGTGGTGTTGCTTTCACATCAGTCTTGCTGGGCAGCATGTAGTCAGTGATGGCCTTTATCAGGATCACTCAGCTGAACTTCTGAACCACTCAGAAGTGCTTTCTTCTGTCATGGGCATGTACTAGATCAAAACCATTAGTAATAGACTAAAATAGATCCATTTGACACTTTCTTAGTGACTGTAACCAGTATTCTATTTCTTCACATAGATTTTAGGCCATTTTGATTCTTCACAGACATTTTATTGTTTTATAGCTGATAACGTGATTTCAGAGCATGGAAAAAATGTATTTAATGGAGTTGGGGACTGATATAATATTGTTTCCATGATGCCTGTCTTAAGATACATCCTGCTCAGTGATCACTGAAGTTGAATAGCATTCACAGATCTCTTCAGATGCAAAGACTGTAACAAAGAAAAAAAAAGCGGAAGTGTTAAAACTCGGAATTCTGCTTCTTTTCATGTATCATCAGGACCTTGTATCAGTGGATTGCTCTAGCACATTGCAGTATGCAGAAATTAATTTTTTTCCCTGGTCCATTTGCAAAAACATAATGCTCACTTGTTGTCATCATTCTAGGAATTGAGCTGCCTTTTAATGAAGGCAGCATTAAATTTTGGGGGTGTGTGTGTGCATGGATTACTGTTTGCTTCAAATATTGCTGTGGGGGAAAAAGAAAGTTGCTTAATGTTTCTACTATTGGAATGTCTTAAGATAATGGTTGGGTTGGCTGCCAGCAGGCTGGGCTCTTCTTCCTTTTGCTTGTGTTCTACTTCTCTGGGTTTGAAACGAATATCCCCATGATGTTTTGCACCCTGCTCTCCTCAAGTCTCCCATTTTGATCTGTGGTAACCTGGTGTGTGGGTTCTTGAGCTCTCGGCCATCATATTTGGCCATTAGCACCTGGGAATTTTACTTTCTGATAATATGGCAAAGCACAATGTCTCCTAGATTAGTTCAGGTTGAATAGAAGAATTTGTGTAAATCGTAACAGCAAGGTACATTAAACCTTTGAGAGATTTTTGTCATTAAAAGATTCTTTCCTCTTGTGTCATCAGGCTTTTCTTCATTTCATTCTTTGGATTTTGTCTGTCTCACTGATGCATTTTTGATTCCCTGTCATCACAAGAAATGTCTTGGCTTGTTTGGGATTTGTTGTTCTTCAATTTCCTTTTAATTTTTCCCCTTGGCACTCATGGGCTTCCCTTGAGGAAAGGGTAAACAGAATGGAATAACATCCAGACAGCTAATTGATGATAAAACGGTAATCTTTTCCTCTAGCCTCCTAGAAATAGTGAAGCTTTCCTTTTCACAACATGGTGAATTTGCAATGAGAGCTCTATTCATAGCGTGGTAGGCACACAAAGCTGTGGAGAATTACTGTGCTTTAAAATACCGGGGAAGGAGTTTTAATTTCTCCTGGGCTTTTAAATTGCCTACTTAGCTTGGGCCTGGTACTGTGCAAGATGTGTAAAATATCATAGTGAAGCAAGTCCAGTGGCTGAATAGGGTTCTGTAGAGTGTCAAAATCTAATTGCTCTTTCTTCAACATGTGCCAATTTCTTTTAGAGAGGAAAAAGAGTGCTTAAACTTGACATACATCAAACTTGTGCTGTCAGTAAGATAACAGCTAAGTCCATCCTCTGGACTTGGCAGTGTGCAATTCCCCACAGGTTTCATTTAGCCTAGTCCATCTTGTTAGAGTGGCCACACTCTCTTCCTCGTATTAGGAGGGAACCTTGGGAAACCTGGCTCTAATTCACAACTGCAGCAAGATCAATAACTATCAGCATTTGGTCAAGGACAGATGAATTTGTCACGGGATGGCTACTTTTTGATTTGGTTTATTTTGGTTTAGTAATTTCATTTAGAGTTGAATGTCATTGGCTTGGAGGAGTGCCTGTGGGTTCTGAACTTCACATCCAGTGCAGGTTCATCACAAGAACTGGCTGTTGTCATATGCATTGTCATATGCAAGAACCTTAGGAACCTTAGGAAACAGTTTTATCTGGTTCTGAACAGAGACAAAAGGTGATGTGTGCCTGCATTTTACTTGCCTGTTTTTAATGGGATGGTTTTGTTGGAGTTTTTAAGAGTGGATGCTAAGTTTCAATTACCTGTGAAACTTGTAAGCGGAAGAACTTTGTCCTTGCAGCTGTATGGGAAAGGTGATTTTTTTTCTGCCCTGGAAGCTGTTCAGAGCTTCAGGCTAAGTAACTTCCACCCGTGGGAGAAAAATGCTTCAAAAACAGGTAAAATCTCAAATCAGTTTTTGTAGAGTCATTGGGGAGTTCAGTTTTTTGGAGTAGAATTAAGGGCCATTACAAGTGGCATTAACAGTTTAGAGCTTGTTTCTGTCTGTAAAAGCCCCAAAACTAATGGTATATTCCAAAACCTGTCAGAGGCTTAGATCAGCTGTATTGCCCCATCTCCCTTCTCTCAGAGCAATCAACCTTCCTGTAAGGGAGATCAAAAAACTATTTAAGCAGTTCTGAATTTGCTTATTTCTATCATATGTAAATACTCTTACTGTGGAATGTGCTAGCAAAATCAAGTGGTGCTCTAATGCTTCCTCTACTGTGATGTAGGAAGAAGGGTTTCATGAAAACAAGGATGGGTTAGCATTGAAATTACCCTTATTACTCTTCACACTGGCAAAAGACACTCATGAGAGACCAGCTTGCAGATAGGAGGCTTTTACTGTATAGTTACTTGATTTTTTGCCTTTCATCATGCCTAGTCATGTCCTTTCAGAAATGTTCAGGTCACAGGATGAGAGGAAATAGTCTGGGATTTGTAGCCAGGTCTACTCCTGATGACCTTCAACCTTACTGTGCTAAATTACCCCTCAGTTCACTTCAAGAGCTGTTCTTATTTTGAAGCAGAGTCTTTTGGTTATAACCTCTGACCAGTACATGTCAACCATAGCTCAGAAAAAAGTTTGTCAAGATGCGATTATGCCCATCCCTACTGTCTCCTCAGTGCTAAGAAATAAAGACAGAATTAAACAACTTCAACTTTTGAAATAACCTCATATCCAGACACTCAGCAGTCTTCATGACTGGTGTTAAAAATTCAAGGTGGAGCAAGTAGCCATGTCTGTACTTTTAAGTCCATCCAAATAAAAACCATGGAAGTTTGCCTCCTGTGTAGCTCCATACCTTTGTTGATGGCATTTGCTTTCCTTGTGAATGAAGTGAGTATCTTCTGCTTCTTGTAATACCACTCTAGAACAGAATACTACAGCTGGGTGAAAAGTACTTAAAGTAACAGTGGAGGCACAGCTGGAGTTTGCAGCATAGTTTTGGCTGAAGATACTTCAGCAAATACCTGCTTATGAAAAAATGCCCAGGAATTTTTAATGGTCAGTCAGAACAGCTGAATTTGAAGCATAGCATCAGATGAAACTCCTGATAACTAATGGCTCACACTGGTGGCATTGTCACTGCTTCTGCTTCATTGGTAGATGTAACTAATTCTGTAGAAGACAGTATTTTAGTTGAGTTTATGCTGCCCTAACCAAAGGATGTGAAGAGTCAAATGCTCAGTATGCATTCTGTCATGCTTCCCCAAAATAAAAATCTCAGTTCTGAAGGGTGCTTGAGATCTTGGCACTATGGAACAATAATTTGTTAAAGTCATGTTTAATGAAAGGGAGATAAACACATGAAGCTGGAGTGTGACAAATGAAAGCATTTGTGCCATTGTAATGAAATTAGGCAAACAGAACAGGCTTGACAGCTCTGGGTTCCCCTTGTCAAACTGCATTTGTAATTCCAGCTTTGCATTCATGTGTGGCTGTGAATGGCACTGTTTCCCCCTTGATTTGGTGGGCTGGGGCCCCTGAATGACCACCTTAATTCATAGGGCATTAGCTTTGAAGAGTATATTTTACAGATATCCTTTGAAAAGGATTGCAGTTAATTCACACTTCTCCTTCATTGGTTTGAATATCCTTGGTTTTCAGCCTGTGTTTATTTTTATTGTATGCAAAGCTTTTGATATCACTTACTGTAGTGAAGTATTGATTTCAGAGATGCACAAAGCTTGCTTCCACGCATCCCCACAGTATGTATATTGTGTTGTGCAATCCCCACAGTATTTATGTGTTCTGGAAGCTAGGATGTAAGCTTCTGGCTCCTCAGCTTCTCCCTAGCTGGCAGAATCCTGTTTTCTTTATCTATTAAGAGCTTAGATTAGGACAAGACAATGATATTTTGGGGAACCCGGAGAGAATATCCGGTGGCTTTTGGTGACCTCTTGTTTATGAAGTTTAGGGGACATTGCCATTATTATTTTCAGGAAGGAGAGCTAGAGCTTTCTCTCATAATGCTAACTGCTAAGTCCGACTGTATAAATGGCAATCTGTTCTCCTTTCAGATCAGAAAATCTCTACAATGTGCTACGCATTGCACTGTGTTGCAAGGGCTGGTCTAGAACTTGCAAGAAAAACAAGATGAAAACAACAGCTAAGATCCCCTTGTAGGGGAGAGATGGCAGAGGATTCTTTTCACTTGAAACACTGTCTCTACCAGGGAGGGCTGTGTGGAGCAGAACATACGCTCGGGAACAAATGAGTGTGGGTCATCTATAGCTTAGCTTTCTTACACTTGTTATCCAACATTATTTGGCCATTATTGATTTGGAGTTAAATGTCAGAGTTGGAGTAGACTTGCTAGCTAGAAGTCAGGGCATGTCTTTCAGTTCAGGTGCAGAGTGGCATGTGTTCAGTCAGTGTGGTGAATTTGTTTTTGGAGTGGTGAAAAACATGCTCCTCTTCTGTTTATCAGCTGTAGAGCTGCTGTAGCTGCAGTTTTGCCAGGGCACCTAGAACCAGTATGCATATACTGTTCTGTGCCTGTTATCTAGGGACTCTATGTAAAGCAAATTCAAGCTCTGCAAATTTTTAGAGGAACAAGTTAGTATTGTTCTTTTTGCTAGATTTGTTAACCTCTAAATTAAACAGCTGATAATCACAGGCCTAACTCAAAAGAATTTCTCCTTTCCCTGCAGTCTTGCATTTTGACCTGGCTGAGATTAAGCCAGTACTAATTTCAGCAGTTAAAATGTTTATGAAAATCCAAAAAGTGTGACCACTCCATACTTTTAGACGGGTTTGAAAGGCAAGTACAATTTTGTCCTTTTTCCTTGTAACTTACTCAGTCTAACTTGCTGATCCAGACTGCAGGGACTTCTCATCTTTTGAGTGAAAACACAAAACGTTTTGGTGTTTGTTGGGTGAACTGGGAATAAATTGCATATCACGGTAGGCCAGGAAGTGATTTTGAGGATGACCCAGGAAGCACTTGCTGATACCTTGATTTTCTGTGGCATAAACTGATTGAGCCCTAAGGCAAGAGTCCCAAAAAGCTGGCTTTCTGCTCTATTGCAGTGTTATCTTGGTCTTTTTCTCACCTTAAGAAAAGAGAATGCCTGTTCATTGTACAGCTCAGTTTGTAAGCAGGGAACGTAATAGTGCGTGTTCAAAGCATTGCTCTTGTCTGAGCTCGTCTGCACTGCAGAGGTGCGTGGGATACAATGGAGACAGCCTTTCTGAAGGCTGGGCATCAAAGGCCAACAGCTGCTGCATAAGAGGAGTCCAGGTCATGTGGTTTGGGTTGCAGTTGCCTGTCCTCGGGACAAATGATGTTGAAATAACTTGTCATAAACAATTTTTTCTTGTTCATTTACTCTGATTCGGAACGCATAGCCGATCCTGATAAGAGTCATTCAGGAGTGAAGAGTTGAACTGCCAGAGAAAGCAGCTTATGTGAGCGTTTTAGATCAGGAATGTGCCAACAGTGTGCTAACAATAAGAAAACTCTTCCGAGGGGAACCTGCTCCTGTACTTCAGGAGAAAGGGGATGCTGGAGGTCTGATGCAGTTTGTTTGCTGAAGTGCCAGAACGGCTGGATGGGATTGCTGAAATGGGAGTTAGGTGCTTAAACATGAATTAGTTGTTTAAATATCTTTATAGACATGTGTGTCTAAGTACAAATAATCCATAGGAAGAATGAGGGAAAGCACTGTGGTCTCAAAGGAATTCTGTCCTCATTAAAATTGCCAGCCTGAAGAGTTGGCTTTCTGATAACATTACTTAAGATACTCTTTCCCTCCTTCTCAATTTCCGTGCACTGCTTTAGGCTAGCTGAGCATCTCTTGAGTGTTGTGCTGATCCTGGTCTCTGCTTGCTTCTCTGAAATTTCATTGAATGGACCTGTACAAAAAGAATGGGAATTGCTTTCCAGCTGGTCCCCAAAGCAGACCATGCTCTTAATTTAAGACCAAGTCATGTTTTAATATAATTTTTCCCTGGGTTTGAGTAGATTTCGAGGGAAGGCTGCTTGAAGGAGTCCCTTGTGCAATTTTGTTCTCTTTGTGGATACTTACTAAGTTTTTCCTCTTGTCATACCCTTGGCTGAAGTCATACTTGCAGGTTTGGTGAGTTTTTGGGTGGGTTTTTTTTTTGGTTGTTTTTTTCCCCAGAGTTGAAACGGGTTACTTAAGCAGAGAACCATCCTGAGAAATGTCTCTTGCTAGAAAATATACTTGGAGAAATATCTGTATCGGCAGTTCTCAGTTCTCTCACTGGTTACAGTTACCTCATTTGCAATGCCTGAACCTGAATCTGGCAGAACAAGAACTGGAGTTGAAAATTCAGAGCAATTTTTTTTTTGAATGTTGTTATAAACATGAAGTATGTACCTCCAGACATTTAGTGTGTACCTTATATAGCCTTTGTTTTGTCACAAGGAATTATTAAAGTAATAATTGATTTTCCTACGTTTTCCAAGGTTCCTAGATATTTTCAGAAGAGCACAGTATTGCTTTCACAGTTAGGTGGTGGCAGGAGTTCCTATGGTGTCTCTTCTGTGAAGTTTTTTGGGGAGAACAATTCCCTCTAAAGACTCTGATCCCACCGTACCAAAGTACTGTGAAGAGAGTGCTATTCATGTCCTACTGTTTTGTGCTCTAGATCAAACCAACCTGAGCTGTAGTAGAAAAGCTGGCGTGGAGTGCACCTTGCAGTTGTATCTATTGATCCAAAAAGGCTGGCAGGTTTGTTCTGGACACTGCCACATTTGGTGTACAAGGCTAAGAAAACCTGTAGAGGAAAGAGCTTCTGAACTAACTTCATTGATCTTAACAGGACTGAATTAAAAGAAGAGGGTATATGTTTGATTTAATGGTTTATTTGCAAAATCATCACTGGGTTAAAAACTTCTGGGTAGCTTTAGTGCCACTTTCAGATGCTGAACCTTCTTCAGCCCATGAAGGTAGTCTGTTTCAAGACAGGGTATAGCAAGAATAGCGACAATACGAGTGTTTTTCTGTGCTCCCAAACTTCCCACTGAAGCAAAGGACCAGTACCAAGATTAAGTTCTGCCTTGAAAAGGGAGCTGGTGACCCTTGTAAGTCCTCAGTGCCTGCAAATACTTCTGGTAAGAAGAGCTCATTTGAATACTCCTCAAGTGCAAGCAATGAGAAGTGGGATTGGTGTTTCACTGACATTTAGATCTTTCAGACAGTAGCCCTTTAGTGGGTAAGTCCTGCACTAAAAATGCTCTCTTTGTCTAGCATATTTTTAATTTTTTTTTTTTAATACCATAGCACCAACTACCCAGTCTAAACAGTTTTACAGCATAAACCATCAGTTTCAGAGAGCTTAATGTAAAGTGCTTTGTTACTGTAAAGTCTGGAATCTCTGAATATTAGGGAAACTGGCCAAAGCTGCTGTGTAATCAATGATACGTGCCTAAGTTAAATCCTAATTATGACAAGCTGTTTTGTGATCTTCATGTAAGTTGCAAATTTCAGTTGGACTGCAAGGGAATCTGATCTTTAACGACATCAAGATTAACAATTCTAATTGAATGGAAAGACCTGGAACTCTCCCTACTCTTGTAAAGAAAATACCTATTTTTTGTCCCAAAAAATGTATTAATGGTGCCCTATACATCCTCTGCTAGCAAGTGTGTCTTCATTGTCTCATTCTACATGTGCAGGGATGCACATCTGCTGAAGTCCCATTTTTCTTACTAATCAAGGGCAGCTTTTTCATCCTGGGACTCAGTGGTTTGAACGAGACTGGAGGAATTGGCAGGATTATGGTTTGATCTGTAGAAAGGATCAGTTTCAGGGAAGAAGAATCTGAGTTTTGATCCCTAGTAGTCTTACTATATTTATTGCTGTCCAAGTGTTTGTAACCAGACAAGTGTTCTACAAAGCACACTTACATAAGCATCAGTGAAAATATCTTGCGATCAGCTGCATTTCCATGTGCTATTGAGAGGTGACACAATTGTAATGTCACACCAGGATATTATCTGACAAATTGGGGGAGTTGTTCTTAAGCCAAAAAGGTTGAATCATCATGTTCCTTTTAACCCCTCACAAGTTAGTGGAGTTGGCCTTATTTGAACTGGTCGCTGAAATGTAAGAGATGGCGTAATGATTCCCAAAGTCCCTTTTAATTGCAATTTTGCTTTAGTTAACAGCACTTTGATGTTCTTCTCTGTGCTCTTTACTTTTAAAACAAAAGCCCCTGTATTGTTTTTCTTCCTTTGGTCCTTTGCCATAATTTGACACAGTTACGTTAACATACTTTCTGATAGACTTTTTGCTCTGATACTTAAGGCTTCTCAACAGGAATTGTGATAAAATAGAATTTCACTTATCTCAGAATAAAGGGTTTGGGTTTTTTCCCCTCAGCAAAATAATTGAATTATGTTGGTAGGTAGAAAAGCAGCAGCTTGTCTAAGGATTCAGGAATTGCAGTCTTTTTTCTCCCTGCCTCAAAGAAGCTTATAGAAGAGATTAATGCAATATTTGATTATCAAGTATATAAATGCCAGTGATCCTGTGACACTATTAGCCATTAGACTTGTTAACTTTTATTAGGAATAAAAAGTAGGTTTCAGCAAGTTGAGCCAAGTGTTGTACTTAAATATTTCTAGTCTCAGAATTATCCAAGTTACTTTTAATGCATTCTTCTGTGCCTGTGTACTTACTATGTTGTGGTTGCCTTCACCTGCTTTTTAATGCTTTTTCTCCTAAATCCCCCTCAGGGCTCCTCTTATCTTGATTCCTTGTGTTTTATTTGGTTGGGTTTGGTTTTTGTTTTGGTTAGGGTTTTTTGTTTATTTTTCTTGGTCAATTTCCCTAGTTCTGGTTATTCTCTTCTGTATTTCTTTTTCAATCCCAAAGCATCCCTTGATCATCTTGGAAAGTTCAGGAAGCTTGTTAGTTGTTTTTTCTCCAGCTTAATAGCTCAGTGCATTTGCCTTCTTGTACTGCAGCTTTAGAGGGGATCCTTGCCAGCCAAAGCCGCAAGTAGAGAAGAGTGCCCTTTTTAATTCTTTGGTTGAGAGGCTTACACAGGTATTCTGAGAGCAAGACAGAAGAGTTTTTAAATTAGGTTATCTTGTGGGGTTTTCCTGTCTTTGCCAAGCAAACATTTAGTGTTACAGAAATGCAGTTTGTATTCAGGCAAAGAGCTGCAAGAGATCCAATGAACCTGGTTGTACATTTGTACTCTGCGTGTGATTAGCATGAGGCTTTATCTGTAGTAGGCTCCGGGGTGGCAGAAGGTGGGACAAGGTCTATATAGTTCATGGGATCACACAATTCCAAAAGTAATAGGAAAATGCAACTGAATCTGCCAGTGAGTTAAAGCATAAATTTATGTAACAGTGGCCTCTGTGGCATTTATGGAGTGTCCTACAATCAGATTTTAGAAGGCTCCAGAAAGATGTTTTGAAGATCGCAAGAAAGTGAACTTTACAAACCACTGCTTTTAAAATACATGCCTATACCTATGTGCGTGCTTGTGTGTGTGTGTATATATGTAAAAACAACCCTGACCTTCCCACCAGCCTTCTGAAACTAACCTAGTGCAGGCTTTTTTTTCTCTGAGATGAAACTTGCTGTATATTCTTAAAGAGAAAATGAATCCTAAGGAATCAACTCTAATTGTCTTTTTAAAATTATTTTTATTTTACAGAGCTATCTGAAATCGAGCCTAATGTCTTTCTTCGGCCTTTTCTGGAAGTAATCCGTTCTGAAGACACTACAGGCCCCATAACTGGATTGGCACTCACCTCTGTGAATAAGTTCCTCTCATATGCACTAATAGGTAGGCTATGTGACTTCCTGGGATTTACCAAAATGCCAGCCAAATGCATCTCTGTGAGCTATGTCTTTGGCCAGGATACATGCTTGCAGTCTTAATGTGGAGATCGGGGAAATAAGAAAATTGTCATTAACACTAGGAAAATTGGCATCAGCAGTTTCTTAATATCTTACTGGCTGATCTTTCACGGTGCTGCAGCAACGTCTGGAAACAGAGCCAAAGGGCCAAAGGGCCTGCTGCAGGGCTGTGCTGGTCACCAGCTGCTTTTTAATGCCTTCCAAGCAAAAGGGCCTGGGAGGGAAGAATACCAGTTTGGATTACAATGTTGTAGCATATAGAAACACAGTAGGATTTGTTTTGTTTTGTGGACTAATATTTCTGCTCTAGAGTGAGGATGATTTTTTGCCTGGTCCCAGACCTTGTCCAGTGGTGTGCCAGTACTCTTCACTTCCACAATTGTCATGGCAGAGACAGTTTTGCTGCTGCCCAAACTTTCAAATTTGCACATTCTCCTTCTTATCTGTGAAAGACTAATAATGTGCATGTGCTCAGTTCACATGGCTCAGCTGGCTTGTAACTCATTAGCTGGCTTTCTGTCTGCCATCAGTGTGTCAACCCGTTGTTAGTGGTGCTCGATTTTTCTCTGTAAGTTCTGTTAGTACTTTCTGATCATACCTGTGTGAATTACAAAACCTGTTATCTGTGTTTGTTTATATGTGGTCTCACTTGAAGAAAATAATTTTATCAGTCTTCCTTCCCCCTGAGTTCAGATTTCTCAGTTCTTTTTCTCCTTTGTATTGTAAGGGAACACTTTGAATTTTTGGCACTGTTGTTTTAAATATTTAGTTCTTTGGAGATAACATGAAGTCGGTTAGAGAAAGAAAGGGCTTTATGTCAGTGCAAATCAATTCTGTGGGGTAGACACAAAACTAAAATGAGCAAAAATAGAAACTTGCAGGAAAAAAGTGTTGCATGAAAATCTAGTGTATGAAGACTTCAATTAGTGGGTAGTATTTGATATAATACCAAATATAACTAGAATGATGCAATAATGACATAAGTTCCTAGGACAATAAAGAAATCTTTAAAAATAAGCCTGTAAAACATGTCCCCCTGAAGGATTAAGCAACAGTGCAAAATATATGACTTTCAGCATTACAATGAGGGATGGACTCTTCTTCTGGGCTTTTATGATCTATATCACATGTCTGGGTAAATGTCTGCACAGGCAACTGTTGAGAAATGCTTGATTTGAGGCAGAAACAGCAAAAAATGGGGTTAAGAATTTGTAGCCTTTCTCTAGCTAGTTGTTGTTTAGAATATTAATTGGGTCACTCCAATAAGAGTGCCTCCCTGTAACTGTTGATGATTGGGTGTCTTTGTAGTAGACGGTGGAAGACTCTCTGCCTGGCTTTTTTTCTGGGGCAGAACCTGTAATCTAAGATCTTCGTTGTTGCTTCAGGTGACATTCAGAGCAGCCTTGTCCTTTGTGCTGCTCCAGATATCAGTTAGGCTGGGATTAGTGGTGCTGACTGAACATCTGGCTAGGTGGTGTTGTTAAATGAAAGCTTTTTGGTATTATAATTTCTTTTTGTAATATGAGACTAAAGGTAGTCTAAAGACTGTTTGCCTACACATAGGAAATGCTTAAAACTGTTCTTGGTGTACAAATCTGTTTCAGACTATAGAGAGCAAGAAAGAAGGATGCTGGCATAACCATGGTAGGGAAATTTGAGTGTGGCAGATATGTATTTTGTGTTTTGGGGCTGCATAATGACAGGTGAAGCCAGCACGTTTTTAAAAAGTGACACTACCTTTGTCTGTTCTGTGAGTGGTTGCATTTTACTGTACAAACTAAGTTGAAAACCAGGGTGCAGTGAAAGGGCCAAACTCCTTTGATAAATATCTTTGTTTAAAATGGCTTTCTTTTCCCATTTCCAAAGTATTTCATGGCTAATCCTTGTGCAGTGTCATTGTTGTTTTACTCTGTCACATGTCAGAAGGTGGTTATCTGTCTCCTTTTTAGGCCAGTATTGCTGAGGGGTACGTTTTAAAAGCAGTTAGAAAAGAGTAATTCCTGAGTAGACTTTAGGACTTCTGATCTCTAGTAGTTTGAATTGCAAATTCACTAATGATATAGTGTGCAATCACAGCTCAGTTAGATAAAATTACTTGATATCCACCGTGTGTGTATTTTAGCAGGAATAGTTAGCCTTACGGTGATTATCCTCTGCTCTAAGTACTTCTTCTTCAAGAGCTTTAGTTGATAAATTACACAGTAACTTTTAAAGAACTAGAAAACTTTGTGGCAATACTAAAGTCCCTTTGATTTTTATCCCTCAGATGAGTTACTTCCTTGCTCAGCAGTTTTGCAGTAGCTAGTGAGCTGTCAGCCTACTGGATGAGTTCAAACCTTAGCTATAGGAAGACTAGTGGCTAAATTTCAGAATTGGGGTTTTCTGTATTTCCTTCAGAAAAGGTATGTGCTCTTTTTACTGACCACAGCAGCTTCTGGCTCCATTTCTAAGCTTAGCTTTCCCTGATGTTCCTGAAAACTGCGTATCTGTTGCTCAGCTTCCAGTGAGAGGACTTGCTGTTTAAGGAGTTCAAAGCTTTTTCTCCCCTCTACCTTTTGTGTCTCCATGGTGATTTATTTCAGTTCCATTAAAGGTGTTACTGAGCAGGCTTCTGGCTTTCCTGAATTCCCTTTGGTTCAGAAGCTGGATTTTCTGATTTCTGTTTGTTCTTTTGCCCACCTGTTGTAAGACTGCACCCTGTATGAAATGTGTGTATCTAGATGGGGTCTCTAGATCTTTGCACTGTAGATGGCAATTTTCAAACTGGTACTGTGCTCACTCAAACTTCTTCTTGTTAGTGATTCTGAGCAGGCATTGGTACATCTTTCTGTACTGTTTTCTCACAAGGGAACAAAGATTTTTTTCTGTATCTCGTTTCTGCAAAGTAGAAGTATCTGTGCTTTTAATTGAACTCAGGAGGCTTTATAAATTGACCTGAATTTGTAGTGCTGTTCCAGGGAGCCAGAACTGAAGTAGTCAGGCGTGATGTGTGTTGGGAAAGAGGTATTGAAGGTAGGGGCTAGAACAGCAAAGCAGTACTCACAGATCTGTTAGAGAAGCATGTGCACACCTTGCCTGCATTTTGTTTTCACACACACTATTTATCCAAACTACAATTAAATATGTCCCTAAGACTAGAGTAACTCACATCTACTGGAAAAGGTGACAGTGAAGTGAATCTGTGTGTTCTGCATGTGGGAGCATTTTCTGCAACAAGTTGCTTTTTTGTCTTGATTCCCACTGGGCTGCTTTCCACTGTGGCCATTGAGGCTGGTTAGCAGTAATGTTAATGTAGGTACTGGCATTCTCACAGCACTGGTCTTTGCCTAATTCGATTAAGACAATTCAGAATGAGCCTTCATCACCATTGGTGACTTAAGCTATTACCTCCCTGAGTAAGAGTGCATGAGACACCAGCCTATGACTGATTTTATTGTCTCTGGTAGAAGAGCAGTAGCTTCTAACTGGATTATAAGCCATTATTGAAGGTATGCAGAGGACTGCTTTTGACAGCCAGGCTTCCTATCTAATGCTTCCCTATATCAGAGTTTGGTATCCTGTTGCATGGAGCTGCTAAACTAGGTAAAAAGTGACCGATTGGTTTTAGAGCAGCCTCCTTGATAGCTCAGTGAAGTTCGCCTGGCAAACCAGGAGAAGAACTCACTCTAAACTATGCAAGATTTCTGTGTGTCTCTGTGTGTGTGTGTGAGCATGAACAATGTCAAAAGTAAGCAAGCTCTGTTCTTAATAGGGATGTGTAAGAGATGGCAATGGCAAAGTGCTGTTCCTATGCAGATTTATGTGATTCTGAAGTACACTGATGCCACTTCAGTTTTATACAACTGTGAGAAATTTCTTATCCTGCAGCTGCTCATGATAAGAGTGTGGTAGAGGCTGCTGTCTCTGGACCACAATAAGGGTAGCTTTCTTTAATACCTAGGGCTTAGCCCTTCCTGGGTGTGAACATTACTGGAGTCAAAGGGGGAATCCGTGAAGCTTCTGTGCAAAGCATACAAGGTCTTGCTTGTTTCCTCTGTCAGCATCATTCTTGCTGGAGTTCAAGAGGCCCCATTGCCAATTAATGAGGTATTAAGCAATGTTTAGGTTGTCTCCTTTCTTTCCTAATGACTGTTTAGGTAGAAGGGTATCAAGATTCTTGCCCAGTGCCATATTATTTAAGTGAGAATGAAATCAAAGCCAGAGGCAGCTTTTCTGAAGCCACTGTAATGTAGCACGAGATACAGTTACTAGCAACAATCTCATCCTAAACATTCTCTCAACTGTACCATTGTTTGTAGCTGCAAAAGACTGAAATGAAGAGAAGGAGCCTTGATGAATGATTGAAGTGGGAGGCCTGCAACTCTGATATCTAAACTGTGATTGTGTCTGTCTGCTGTTTTCTCTGGGGAAAGCTACTGGTCTGTTCCTTTCCAGCTCTTGTTCCTTGGGAGGGATGTAGAGCAAGACACAATTTTCCCTTCTCAATTTTGGTGGAATCTGTTTGGCATTTTCTTCTCATGAGAGTAAATTTTAGGTTCCCTGTGTTTAAGAGCTGTTTTGTCTTTATTCCCGAGGAGGCACAGAACGCATTTAACAGCTGATTGTGCTATATTGTAGGGAACAGGACACAGTCTTAGAAGTTAACTTGTAAAACATAGAGAACCAGTAACAACAGAATTGTAATTATTTTCTTTGTTAGGTTATATCTTTTTGCAAATGTAAGTAGACTCTTTATAAAGTGTTTCTGAAAGCTCCCAGTTATAAAGCCTGTTAGTGGGAGGTGAGTTATGCTCTTGTTGGGTCAACTCACTGCAAGTCACATAAATTGAGGAAGCTGAAGGTCACACAGTATCTCCGTGTCGATGTCTCCCCACAGAGGTGGTAGGCTGTAGATGGCTGTTCCCTGGCACATATTTTTATTCTGTTATTCAGATCCCAGCCATGAGGGTACAGCGGAGGGGATGGAGAACATGGCAGATGCTGTCACTCACGCCCGATTTGTGGGCACAGATCATGCAAGTGATGAGGTTGTCTTGATGAAAATCCTACAGGTAAGTAGAGAGAAATGGTAATTACCATAATGGTTGCTGCCTGTTGTGGAACATATCCTGTTACATAGAGATGAAGAGGAGGGAGCAATGTTTTGACTCTGTAAGAGCTTAGTGACAGGCTTTATTTTTAAACAGATAGCTCATACACCTGTGGTAAAAGCTTTTCCAAATGAAAACAGTTAAAAGCTTAAATGATTTTAAAATTATGGACTTGATAATGTGGTAGTGTTGGTAATCCTACCTTGTGCATGGTCTGTGTTGGGTGGGGGCTTAATTAAGAATATGGAGTGCTCAAACTTATTTTTGAGAAAAATTCTTTACAGAGACAAACCTATGGACTGTATACCTCTTTGGTCTATGTACTTCTGAGCAGATATCTATTTTCTGAATTTAAGTATTGAATAGTATGCAGCATATTGGGCCTCTTTTAGAAGTGGGTCAGGAGATCATTCTTGTCTCATAATTGGCTTCTTGAGCACAGCATTCAGTTTAAAATTACTCCAGGAGAAACTTCCTTAGGTTTTCTGCTCATGGCAGCCTTTCTTGAGGAAACCAACCTCCTCTTGGGAATGCATGCAAGTATCATTGCCATGTGGTACATAAGGGTGCTGTTCTTTGCAGGTGTTGAGGACGTTGCTGCTCACCCCGGTGGGAGCCCACCTCACCAATGAATCAGTGTGTGAGATCATGCAGTCCTGTTTCCGCATATGCTTCGAAATGAGGCTCAGTGGTAGGTTTGTTCGTATCTGCCGTTAAGAAATGATCAGGTTTCCTCAGCATTAACTAGTTCTGTTGTAGAGCATGCATCCATGGAAAGCTGCTGAGCTTTATATTATTGTGTCTTTCTACAACTTCATGGAAAATTTGTTGGGCATTCACTGTACAAGTTTGGAGTGCTCTTTTCCCCAGCTGTGCAGCGCCACCGTGTGATGCCATGACCGCTTGCAGTAATGCGGGGTTGGAGCTGGTTTTAATAAATTTGCCGTAATCTCTGTAAACAGGACTCGGAGGGGAGTCTGCTTGAAGAAGCCTCTTGATAATATCACACTGAGTAATGACACCTGTGTTATTTGTTTTTGTCTTCGCAGAGTTATTGAGAAAATCTGCAGAGCACACTCTGGTCGACATGGTGCAGCTGCTCTTCACAAGGTAAACCTGCTTGTGTTTGCCTCAGCATTGCCGAGATGGCTCTCTAAGGACAGAAAGATTCCACACTTCCACTTAAGGGCCCTCAGAAAAATCATCCAAAATGGTCATTATTTAGAGGTGGAAAAGGATGAAGGATTTGGCACTTTTCTCTAGGGCTGACCCTGTCAGACTGCAGGGAGACAGAGGTAGGGAAGGTTGCCTGGTTTAGGGTGTCCTTTGAGGAGAGATGGACAGCCAAGTAATGAAGAGCTTTAGGATAGAGAACCAGTTTCAGGACAGAGAATGCAAACTTCACTGAAAAAAAGGTGCTCTAAAAAATATAGCTCTCTTTAGCAGAGAGAACAGAAATGGTATTGAATAGCCACACATTGATTTCAAGCTGAGAGCTTTGAGCTCACACATCAAAGAGCATTTTAAACTCTTGAAATCGTGTGTCTTGGACAAATGTTCTGCCTTTTCATCACCCTTCAGGTAATTAAGATTACCTCTTTTAAACTCAAGTAAGTTAATTAACTTCAAGACTGTTTCTCCAAATAGTGAAGTACTCATAGACTTTCTCTGGGTATTGTGAAAAGGAAATGTGCAGGTACAGATATACTTTTAGTAGAAAAGGATTTTGGTGAAGCTGACAGTTTATGAAACACGGTTGCATTCTATTTTTTCCCACTGTCACACAGTTCCAATGGCATCTCAGTTTTTTTTCTCCTCTATGTGCCCTGCATCATGTGCACTGGATGAATGTGGGGCAAAGTCAGAATCAATCTTTTCAAAGAGGCGAGACCACATTACTTTTTCTCCAAATGCATATGTGAATTTTACTTGGTGCTTTTTCATTACTTACTGTGTAATCCTCTCCTCTGTCCTTCTTGATAAGGCTTGGAGACACCACCACCATGTTTTCCTGTGGACATTGGGATGGAGATGCAAGGCAAAGGCAGCAGCTGCAGGGGGGGTTTGGCCATCTTGCTTTCCAGAAAAAGATAGAGCCAAAGCTGTGCTCCAAGGCTTTTATACCCTCATCAAGTAAACACAGAATTGTAGTAAAGAAACAAGAGAGAGCAGGGTGTTTGAAGTTGTAGAGCTGTACATGTTGTCATTTGGTAGCACAGGTGAGAGCAGTCTACCTCATCCTGAGATGGGAACTACTTATCTCAAAAGATTCAGCTCAAATGTATATCTGCTGTCCTCCACAATTGTGTTTATATGATGCGGAACACAGGACAACTACTGGGGTTTCTACAAATTCAAAGAGAAGAATTGCCGTGAGTAGTAATAATATGTACGCTGCAAGAGTCCTGGTGTGGATGACACTGGCTCAGCAGCTGTTTTTAGCAGCATCAGAGAAACCTGTTTTGAACAAATGTAATTAGTCCACTGCTGCAAACATACACTGAAGGAAAATAAATGGTATTTACATGGCAGGAAGATCAATACAGAAAAGCAGCCATTAGTAGTAATACCGTGCAAAGCACCTCTCATCTATACTTGTGTGGGTTTTTCCCTTGGCAGATTTTGGCAGGAATAGAAATTAGGAGAGTTTCTCTTAGTAAAGTAAACCTAATTTGGGTTTTCTAGTATCTGCAGCATGACTGGAAAGACCAGTCTGTTTCTTTCCCCTTCTTGTTAATCCATGTAAGCTGATGTATTTTGGCTTGCTCTTTGTATTTCAGGTTGCCTCAGTTTAAAGAAGAGCCTAAAAGCTACATGGGAACGAACATGAAGAAGGTAAGACTCAGCACTGTGTTGACTGTTCTGCTCCTGTCTTGGGCTTGCGCTCAGCTCTATTTTGTTTGTTTTCACACTTGTATTTCTTTGTTCCTACAAGTCCCTAGTTCACTGAAAGAGCATGTTTAACCTCATAAATGGACATAGATTCTGTGGGATTAAGTCCACATAGTCCAGTGGCAAGTCTTGTTAATGATACTGCTGCCTAAGTGAGACAGTCTGGATTCTGGGAACAGCCATCAGCTGCTGTGGGCTAGAAAACCCCAGCAAGTTCTGGGACCTGGTGGTGTCATTCTCCAGTTACTTGCTGTCTTCTGCTCTCTCTCCAGCTTCTTTCTCATCATTCTTCATTCACTATAGATGTAATACTGAGCTCTTGGGCTATATTTTTGTCCAGTTCCTCCTGTGTAGAAGGGAAACTTTTTGAGGCTGGTGAAGCAGCATGAAAGCATCATGAAACTGGCTTTTATAGAAAAAGCTTTGGTGACTTCTAGAAGGGACAGCATTCTGTGGTGAAAACCTTAGTTCACGTGATCAATGCCATCTCTGTTAGCTGCCAAATCAAAGCAGACTTTTCTTTATCTACCTTTCCCTAAATGCACAGTTTTCTGAGGGTGGAAGTTCTGGATTTGTTCAATGCTACTATCTTGATCAATACAGTGAGGCTTTTAGCAGCTGGATTCAGTATTTCAAATGCTGTTATGTGATCTTATATGATTATTAATGTAGTAATTTCTTAGGTGGAGGGAGGTCCTCTTGAGGGACTCCATATATACTTCTATATTCTTTATGTTCCATATGAAGAATGTCAATAAAGGTAACAAATTCTGCTGTTCAGAGCAACAGGATGGGAAAAAGTGCTAGAGAAGAAATAACCACCTTTCAACTTAATGCTGAATATACAATTTATAACTTCCACTGTTTTTATTGTAATGTTTTGAGAAAAGGGACAACATGGGGTAAACATACATTTCAGAGCCAGTATAGCAGTGTTTTGAGAGACTGAATGCTTGGTCATAGGAATCTGAAACCTAGTAAAGCTTAGGGCTTTACTTCTTGTATAGTAAACTAGTGACTGCTTGTTTCCCTTGCTGTGGGAGAAGTCACAGGATTTGTGATGATGGTAGGCTGGCCTACGGAGAGCTAAAAGAGATCCCGCTAATGTAGGGCAGGTATCAGGCTTTGTCATGCTCTGTGTACAGAAGGTGTAAAGTGAAGGTGACTGAATTTAGGAAGGCTGCCCTTGCCAGGTGATGGCTGCTCCCAGCTTGGTTAAGTGATGCTCTGTCTTGTGTCCGATCTGTGCAGTTACCCTGTACTGTCTTTTTGCTGTGCATGCCAGGAGTGTGCCCTGCAGCCTTGCACTCTGCCAGGTTATTCTTCTCTTTGGGTTTATTTTGCTTTGTTTAAACCATGCATTTGCCTATCTTTCACAGATTTCTTCAGGTCTCCTCAGCAAACTGGAGCTAAGTAGTGGGGAACAGCCCAAAGCCCTGAACCAATTAGAGAGGGTATTGATCTTTAAGAACCTGAAGGTCTCTCTCTCCCTTCTCCCTTGTTACCTTATTCTCCTCTTCCTTCTCTTGTAAACACCACCTGAGAGATAGTTACGTTGTGTGCAGCAAATCTCCCTCCACTCATTTGACACAGCATGGCTTTTGGAGACAGTGCATGCCGTGGTTGCTTTGCAGTGTTGTGGCTGCAGCTGGGGCAGACTTGGGAGGGAGAGACCGTTGTTTTACTGCAGCATTCAGTGTCTTGGTGAGTGCCACCTAAGACACCATCACAGTATCCTCTGGAGGAAGGGAGTGGGAGGGCATGGGTAAGATTGAAAAACAGTGAAAACCCGAAGAAAAGAAACATAAAAAAGTGTAGATTGGTCTCTGAAGTGTTGTGTGTCTTGCCTGTTGATCTTAGTTATAGACATAGCTCCTCCATATACCTGAGAAGTCTTCTGACCCAGCATGCCTTAAAATTTTTTAAGATGAATCTCTGAGCTTTGTTACTTGGTACAGAGCCACAGAGTTCAGTGCTCTCTAAAGTTTCTTTGAAAGAGACTGCTGTATATTTTCAACATCTTTGTTCATGTTTTTACTGAAATTAAGTATGTATCCCAGCACAGTATATGTTAATGGGGGATCAGTGGGGGATCAGATTTATGAAACATGTTAGTCCCTGCTAGTTCCCCTAGAAAATACTTCTAAAGAAATACTGTAGGCATGCAGATTATTTGGTTTGGATCAATCATAGTAACCGTGAAAAACTAACTTAGATGGGACCCTTCTCAGTTTTCCATGTTGGTTCATAAACTTAATGTGGCTTTATTTCTTGTCTGCCATTAATGTTACTTAGTCCAAACAGAGCTGAACAGAACACTTAGAAATGCTGTTCTTTTGTCCTATGTCTAAGACAAAACAGTTATCCAAAAAGGATAGTTTGAAAGGCAGTGGCTCAAGACTTGCAGATTTATGCAGAGTTACACAGAAGAGAAGACTGAGAAATGTTTCCCTTTGCATTATAAAGTATTGTAGCTAATCAATTGGGTTCTGCAGTGGGAGTGAGGAGGAACATAAATCTGAATTTTTGGGGTGGATTTTGTTCATAGTTGCCTAAGATGCATAAATGCATTTCACCAAATAACCTTCATTAGTTGTTGCAGTACAGGCAGGTACGTAAGTGAGATGACTGGACTGCCTCGGTGTCTCCAGGACTTGGATCGTGAACTGCGTTCTCTCTGCATGCTTTTGTGTCTTGAACGCTACTTGGTGTGCTGACCAGTTCCATGCTGCATCTAGAATGAGCTCATGTTTTAGTATAATCACTTTAATTACTAATCATTGGCCCCTGCCCTTTTCTCTTGAGGCTTACAGTATCTTATGGAAAAACAAACGAGTACAGGTAAGGTGGCTTGTAGAAAAAAAGAGATCTCACGGACCCTTTAAAAAGAATCTTGTAGTATTACATTTTTCTTCACCTTCCTAGACTAGCTAGGGTTTTATTTTTAAAACCTCATCTATCAAAGGAAGCATTTGGAGTCTTGTAATTTTTTTTCTTCTATAATTTTGTGGACATTTCTTTATGCAAAGGCAACTCAGATAAATGTAATTGAGTCTGTACTGAATTCCAAGGTGAACGAACAGTACCTCTGAGCTCCCTCTCTCATTTCTAAAGAATATTTTTTAAATACTAACATCAGATGGTTTTTACCATCAAAAGTGCAAGCTTAATGTAATCTCAAGGACATTGATAATTAGAAAATGAATGCAACTCTGATATCACTGAGCATGGAAGAGGGAAGGAGAGTTTTAGATTATGTGTAGGATTCAGGATATGTTAATGATCTATTAAATGCCATTTAGCTGCTGCATTTAGTCAAAAAGGCAATGTTAGGTTTAAAATATCAGCATGTTAACATACAATGAAGCTTTCTAGAGAAACTGGGAAATGCCTTGGAATTGAAGGTAAAAACAAGATTTAGAATTAGTTCCTTTTGTCAAAGGCAAACTGTACAAGTGTTTTTTACATATTTTTATACTAACACTAAAAGCATGGAGTAATGGGATTGTTACCTTTTAATTCAAAGAAAATCCAGAAGGAATGATGTTACTTTGCTATCCTTTGATACATGTATTGTTTTAGAATTCCCAAACTCAGTGTTTATTTGTTAAAACAGCATATAGCCTCTTGACACTGGTGAAGTGTTTTTATCAAGCATTTCGGTTTGCTTCTGCAAATTTTTAAAGCCATACAATAGTTTGCTTCATTGAAGCAAAAGGAGATAGCAAAAGAAGAAAAAAAGGAGGGAGAGCAAAATTATGTAAGAAGTAATCATAGGTAGTCCTACTAAGTAATTCTGATAAAAGGATACCTGTTTGTGTAGCATGTGGAGATTGGATGGTATGAGGTAGAAAAGACCTACTGGGTAGTCTCATTTCACCCCACCCACCCCTCCACTCCCTGCAAAAGAAACCCCAAACAACAACAAAAAACCAAAACAAAACAAAAACCCCAAACAAACAAACAAACCCCCACTAAAAACCACCCCAACCAAAACCCCCAAACCCACCACAACAAAAAAACCACCTAAAAAGGTCAAATAAACTTAGATTCTGGTCTAAATGATTTATACACTGATTAAATGTTTTTGATTCTTTAAAAATCAAGTAAGGCTTCTTGCTTGCCCTGACTAAGCTGTTTCCTATCCACATGAAGCTGTTGTGACTCAGTCTCTGAAAGATGGCACGGGTTCATCAAAATGATTACATGTGAGCCTATATCTTATGACTCTTAAGAGGTGGAATCTTGGGAGTTAAAACACAGGGCAATTGCACAGGGTAGATTTCGTGTCTGAGGAAAAGTGCTTTTTTGAGTGGGCTAGTGTTGAACTGAGGTGGTATTTGGTCTTGTATGAAAGGGGAGATTAGAAACAGTAATTAAATTGTCAACTTGCATTGTCTGATAGAATGTTTCAAAAGTTACCTGTTTCTTAGGACCATGACTGAGGGCAGAAGGAGCAGTGCATGGTTAGCCCATATCAATATCTCAGCTCCATTTTGCTGATTCAGTTTTGCATCTTGCTACAAGTAGCTTTGAACTTGGCAAATAATGACAACAGGATTTAGTAGCTAGAAGTGAAGTCTATTTTGAAACTGTGTGAAACGGACTTTATTGGGTTTAACACATAATGCTTTCAGGTTTCCTTCCTAATCAAAGTAGTTTGGTATAATGAACCATAAGTCTTCAGATCTTATTGTATAAGTTACTGAAAAGGAGAAAAAAAATACCACTATTTCTAGAATAGCTGGTAGTTAAAAGTATCTTATCTCATTTGTATCTTAAGCCTTTAATAAATAAAACTATTGGTAGTGATGCCATGAAGATTTTTGCCTTTCCTTTTATACCTTTTACAACCTCCCCTGTTATACCTTTTACAACTTCTGTACTCCTAGTGCTTTTTGCCTACATTCTTGGACTTGTTCGTCAAGCTGAGAGACTAAACATTTTAGAAGCTTCGTAGCCAGGGATCAGTGTGATCAAGATAGAACCATCCAAGGAAGGTTCCTTGGGGAGGGGGGCTCACTTGAGCCTCTCACTGGGGAATCTTTGATAGATATGCTAATTAGTAAAACCTATAATGTTATACCCAATGTTGGGGGACAGACTCACACACACACACTCGGCGGGGTGCATCTCGATGCATATGACCTGGATATGTACACCTAAGGATCCTTAAAATAAAATACCAAGGTAAAATCCCTTTTCCCCTTCTAACTGTGTATGACTCTTGATTTTAAGACCAGGAAAAGGCATCAGTAGTATTTAAAGCTCAAATTTTAGAAATTGGCAAGAATCAAAGATAACACAGATTTTATATAGCCCGATGAAGCAGTAAATAGGAAAGATGAGAGAGCTGATAATTTTGACATGAAAGGATTGTGATCCATAAGCATTGTAAAACATTTTGAAATTGACAAAATTTTATTTTTAGTTCTGTGCTTATCATGTATTTGCCAGAAGCTATGATTTAGAAGATTCTTGCTGCAATATTTGAAAGAAATAACAAGGAGCAGAGTAATTCTGAATCTGTTAATTAGCACACTCAAGGAAACTGTAGCGTAGCTAAAACTTGGGGATTAGTCATCAAACAAATACAATTTGTGGTGCAAAGAAAAGTTACTCAAATGGTCTACTGCACTGGGACATAACATTTTCACAAGCTTTGTTTAAATGGGAAGATGTACAGGCTGAGGTGGTATACAGGGAGTTAGAATTCTACCTGGAAAATGGAAAGATGAGGAAAAGCAGTAGTGGAACCTAGAAGGTTCGTTGGCATTTAAGAGTCGTAATAGCTGAAAGGAAGTAAGTTGCAGATAAAGGAAGAGACTAAAGAATATAGCTGTCTTCTACATAAGTTAAATCTGATGCTAGAGATACGAAAAATAAGGAATATTATAGCCCAAAATAAAACTTAACTGTGACAAATTTACAAAGAAGAATACCGGATAGGGCCTGGTACTGAAACTTGCTGAATGGTTTCCACTACATGCAAGGTACCTGTTCAGAGCTTAAATTTGCACCCAAACTGAAGAGGTGGCAGCATCAGAAAAGCTGACTGCAGCTACCAAACACAGGAGTAGATGTAGTCCTGCGCTTGGAGGAACTTGCATTGTAAGGAACCAGTTTTCATGCTGGCCAGGCCCATTAGCCATGTGACTAAATATCATACTGTTTTTAGGAAGTTCTGGAGCATCTCTGCATGCCTGAAATTGCAGTGCTGTGCAGCAAGTGCCACACAGTCTGCCCTGCTCCTGCTTTTGTTCTTGTTTTCCCAATCAAAGACCTGTCTAGGAGCTAGAAGCAGGATCTTGGTCAACAAAGATGTCAAGAGTTAGATTTGGATCTGAAGAGAAGTAATGACAGGAGGCAGGTGAAAGGAGAATAAGGTTTGTTTCTAAATCACTAGGGTAGCATTTGCAATGCAATGTGCACCAGTAGCAAGCAAAGTGTTAGAAATACTTGTTAATAGTGAAAGATGCATGGAGGAAAGTGAGCATGGCCTTGCTACAAAGATGAAGAGTGAATTGAGGCAAGAGATCAGTGACAGAGCTGCAGCATGCTCGCGCTTCATCCTCAGCTTGATATATATAGATGGTGAAATTTTAGTTTGATGTCAAACCTAACTAATGCTTACTTATATACTTTAATTGATGCCTTTTGGAAGCCTAGGAGCTTTGGTAAAAGCAAAGAGATTTGAGATGTGCCTGTAGGTCTAAGATTCTTTATCCTAATTTAAAGTTGGGAGATATTGATAGAGAATAGGGAATGCTGTGATAATTGAACTGTTGAGTATATATTATAGCAGAGTAACTGCTGTTAATTGTCCCTTGATTCAGGTGTGGAGTGTTGGCTAATATGTGGGGAGTCAAGGGGTAGTTTGCATGATTTTGAGGTGCTGATTAATTTGTGTGATATATTTAGGTGCTATTGCCTGACTTTGAGGTTTTTGAGGTAGCCTTTGTGGGTTGGCTTGTGTAATTCATTATGCTATGTGGTTTTACAATATTGATATTAATCATTATTGGTTTTCAGTTAAAAATGAGAGCTGGAGGAATGAGTGAATCGTCAAAATGGAAAAAGCAGAAGAGATCGCCTAGGCCTCCTCGACATGTAACTAAGGTCTCTCCTGGGACAGAACAGTCAGCAGGCAATGCTACTAATACCACAGGCAAGTTGAAATCTCTTTCAAGAGACAGCATCCATTCTAGAGCTTTTTTGAATCTGTCTTTATTTCATTTCTCTTAACATATTGTTTTGCATTCATTCTTTTTATATTAGTTCTCAGTGACTGCAGCAATAAAACATAGCTTTTCAGGTCCATGAGGAAGAGTTTTCAGGGAATGGAATACATATAAATGAGAAAGGCATGGTCCGAGCAGGTAACTTGACAGCATTCCTGTGCCTTCAGCGTGCCTCATAGGGGTAGTTTGTACAAAAGAGAATGGGCACCTGGAGAAGTGGCTGAGGTTATGGACAGCCATGTGGTGCAGAGGAGTTGGAGGATGCAGCGGATACATAAAAGAGACTGAGAACGGGAACACTGACAAGAGGAGAGCCAAGGGCAACCAGTGGCAGGACAAGGGGACATAGTCTTAAGCTGTTCCAGAGGAGGCTTAGCTTGGACATTAGGAAGAATTTCTTCATAGAAAGGGTGATTAAACATTGAAATGGACTGCCAAGGGAGGTGGTGGAGTCACCATCCCTGGAGGTGTTTAAGGAAAGACTGGACGTTGCACTCAGTGCCATGGTCTGGCTGACATGGTAGTGTTCAGTCATAGGTTGCACTCGATCTCAGAGGTCTTTCCAACCTAATTGATTCTGTAAAGAAATTGGAACTGGGGAGAAAGTTTCCTTTAATTGGAGATTGCTAACTTAGGTGGCATGTTCTTTCCTGTGTTCCCCCAGAGTGTACCCAAGGGTGTGGGTGTGCTGGTAAAGAGGAAGGAGCAAAGTGTGACTGGAGAAAATATACAGGTAGAACTACGGGGTGTGCAAAATCTTAGGTGTCAAAGATGGGAGAATGAACAGATCTCACTACAGATGTAAAGACTGAAAGTGCACACCCACAGACCATGAAATCAGAATAAAAGGCTAGACTCATTAAGGGACAGGGAAATATGGGTTGCACTTACTACTGTTATGGGAAGAATGGAGGCCTTGATATGATAAGGAGGCATGAAGAAGGGAAAAGTAGAGGGAACAGCAAAAGTACCTGAAAGGGTACTTTTTGTGTGCAGGGAACTAATGGATATGTGCATGAATCCTTATTCACATGCTTTGATTCAGCCTGCAAAAGTGATGTGATAGGTGACTAGTGCTGTGAGCTTACGGATGTAGTGCTGGGGGGCTTCCATATCCTGTTGTTGTGTAGGAATAGACTAGTTGTAACTTTTTAACCTCTGCTGTGGGTAAATGTATCCCTCTGGCTGCAAGGTACTGTGTCTCTTGTGCACTCCACATTTTGATGGTTGGACATAAACATTACCAGTGAAAGGAAGCAGACAGGAAAGCAGAAACAATAGCTGTGTAAAATCCATAGTTCTGACACTTACTCCTTCACAGGAAACCATTCAGTGTAGTGTGAGCCATCCAAAGTATGTTTTTACACTACAGTGTGTTTGATGAAAACTATGGAAATAATAAATACAGTCATATAACTCAGAACATCCACGTAGATGAGAACTTATCTCTGCATAAATTATCATTATATTTAAATTTTCAAACAGGTATTAAAATCTGACAAAGAGCATTATAACTCCTGTAACATTTCGGAGAGGAAGTTGAGTTGTTTTACAAAGCATGTCATTAACTGTATAGTGTTAGGTAATGTATTAATGGCGCTTTTTAAGCCAGAATCCTGGCTTAGCAGGTAAAAAAGAAAAGATTGCAGAATTGATCATACACTTCTTGCAAATCAAGTAATAGTCTGCTACTTATTTTTAAGACATTACCAAAAATCAATTTGTCAATGAAACAACTCTGTGCAAAACCATACACATTCCATGTGTAAATAAATTCATAACAGAACTCGGGTTTGTGCCTCTATTACTGTCTCCTGCCATTAGATCTTCTCTTCTTTAAATATTTGAGTTTTAAATTCGTTTACGATTTCTCAGAACAATGAGAGCTCCAGATGTGTGGGTTTCTTCAAAAGGAACGCTTAGATTCTTGGAGCATTGTCTCATATCTAGAAATAGTAAAGATTCTTCACTGCTCGTATTTCAGACCCATTTGAATTGTAATGCAATTTCATTTGTTGAGGGAGAATTAAAGTAATCGGTCCTGCATTAGAATCAAGTTAAAATTCTCACTTTGAAGGAATGACTAATTCTTGGTGCGAGTATTTAAAGTGGTTGTGCCTTTGTATTAAACAGTAAAGTACACCTTTTGGACTCTTTTCAGATTCCTTCTTATGTAAATCCTCTGCACCTTTTATCTAACTATGTAAGTTACCTAATTAGCTGAGTCCGTTGGACTCCAGCTATTGTGTTAAATTTGGAGAACTGCTACTATCTCCTATGGTCATCTATTTAATTCACTAGCAAGAGAGATCTTAGTTTGTCTGTGTTCTCTCACATTAGTGTGCTGCTATCTGAGACCATTTGTAGTGTGAAGTAGTAATGAAAGAATTCTTTGTTGCTGTATTTAATGTATAAATTTGTGGTTGAGAGACAGAGTAATACTAATCATTTTGCTTCTGTTTCTCATCAGCAAGTGGAGTTGCTTTCATAGATGCTCCTTCTCCTAGCTCCTCTGGGAGCTCAGAAAATGTTTCATCGGCGGTCAGCCCTGTTACAGACAGTGCGTTGGAGTTGTCCTCACAGACAACATCCAAGGAAGACCTGACAGACTTGGACCAAGTCGCTTCTTTGGGACTTAATGCAGGAACACCTTCAAATGAGTCCAAAGTCACTGAAAATCAGAATCACCCCGAACTCCAGGTACGTGAGTATAACTTGCAAAGGAATGTTCCAACTCCCAGCATAATGACTTCCCCCACACCAGTAATGCTGCTGAGAGGAGGGATCATAGAGCTACAGGGAACCTTTCAGACTGAGCTGCAGATATTTTGAATGGTAAAAATGCCAGGAAGGCTTAAGCAGAAGTAGAGTGCTGAAGTTATGTAGCATTTAAAACAAAAAAATGAGCAAAATTTTAACCTCAGAGGCAGTAAGAACTGATAGGTTATGTGAGTATTTTTGAAGTAAAGTCCTTAGTCTCACAACCTAGAGTTATATAAAGCAGATGAGAACTCGATGTAAGTGGAAGGGTAGAGAGGGTTGCAGCTTATGTAGAGGCTCTCTTTTCTCTTAAATTTTGTTTTTCTGATACTCTTCCATTAGTGACCTGTGTTATTTTAATAGTTACAAATGAACTGTGAACAAATGAGCCTTTTTTTTACTTGTCTAGTGCTTGTTAACTCCTTTTCCTTCTTTCATTCTCAAATGACATATCAATGAAGAATGAAAGTCTGAGGGAGGAGAAGGTCCAGTCAGCCTCTGTCGAGTCTATCCCTGAGGTCCTAGAGGAGTGCACATCTGTAGCAGAACATTCTGACTCTGCCTCAGTTCATGACATGGACTATGTAAATCCCCGGGGAGTACGTTTTACTCAGTCTTCCCAAAAAGAAGGTGAGAGGTGGGCAGTGCTGTCCTGTCTCATTTCCACTGTTTTGTTTCATGTCCTGCTAAGAGAGTGATAAGCTCCTATTCCTTAGTGGGTCTGTAACAATTAAATGTTTAACACTTGCTAGGCACCTGCAAAAAGCAAAAAGAAAGTTTAGATTGCTAATCTCTCTTTTTTCTTTAGGAGCAGCTCTGGTCCCATATGGGTTGCCATGTATTAGAGAATTGTTTCGCTTTCTCATCTCGCTCACCAACCCTCATGATCGCCACAACTCTGAAGTGATGATCCACATGGGGCTGCAGCTGCTGACTGTTGCCCTGGAGTCAGCACCCATTGCAAACTGTCAGTCCCTCTTGGGACTCGTGAAGGAGGAGTTGTGCCGGCACCTATTTCAAGTGAGTCTGGCTTATGCTCACATGGCATATGGCACTGGGAAGTCAGATATGAATTTCCATCAAAGATTGTATTGAGATTTAGTATTACGAGGTTTGGCAGGTCTGCAAACAAGCTCTCTGCTGCACTGCAATGAGAGTTCTGAATTGCACCAAATAGTGCTGTTGCAAAGTCAGAGAGGTTATCATGCTATTCTGCAGACCAGGGCCAAGAAGGATGAGGGTGATTTGAATGAACTGTTACTGTGGGATAACACTGTGTTTTGATATAACTGGTTTTGAGGTAGTTATGGATGCAAGTTACCAGCTCAGTAGTAGGCAGAACCTTTGGGGGATACCAAGCTATTAATTGCACTGGGGTCATCTCAGAGGCAGGTCCTCTCCCAAGTTCCTTCACCACTTAAGAGTCTCTGGGGACTTGGCAAAAGAACCAAATTGAAGTAAGTAAAGTGTTACCACACACAGATGAGAATTAAGTATATTCATCCTCACTGGTGAAAAATGGGACCAGGAGTTTGAACAAGGGGTTGTTTTTTAAAATATCGTTGCTACGGGAGGCAGTGTGTGGATCTTTGGTTGGTTGCAGGTGATGCCTACAGTGCCATAGTACTGCTACTTATAGCATATAATGACTTGCCTATGTAGTTCTTAAAGGGTTTTTTGTTTCCTGTTCAGCTACTGAGTGTTGAACGGCTCAATCTGTATGCAGCCTCCCTCAGGGTGTGCTTTCTTCTCTTTGAGAGCATGAGAGAGCATTTGAAATTCCAGCTGGAGGTGAGTTTTTTGAGTATCACTGGGTGCAGGGTAATAGTTTATTTGCCTTCAGTTAAATGCATATATCTGGACAGTCAAATAGAGCCTAAGTGTCAAATTATTGTAGTATAAATAGTTAGTATAAGTGACTCTGTTATGGGTGGGTTGTGTAGGCCTTTTTCTGTTGGAAAATCAAATGTCTGAGACTGGTGTAGTATGCTGCCTGCCTTCAGACTGGTTTTTTCGAATGATAAATCCAGGTGCACTGAATGCTAGAACTTTTTGAAAGATTTTACAGCCTACTTCAGAATGAGCCATCATTAAAGATGGAATGTTATGTGGGAAGATGAAGCTTAACTCTCTTTCTGCAGTCCTCAAAGCTATTCACTGTCCTGCTTTTGTTTTCTTTCCTTAAACTGAGCTGCCCTGTGTTTCTGCCAGATGTATATCAAGAAGCTGATGGAAATAATCACTGTGGAAAACCCAAAGATGCCCTATGAAATGAAGGAGATGGCTTTGGAAGCCATTGTTCAGCTGTGGAGGATTCCCAGTTTTGTGACTGAGCTGTACATTAACTATGACTGTGACTACTACTGCGCCAACCTCTTCGAGGAGCTCACCAAGCTGCTCTCCAAGGTGCTAAACCGCGGCGGGGGCAGGGAGGGCGCAGCCGGTGACTCAGGGCAGAACTTAACAATGGGAGCGGTCTAAAGGTCCGGGGTGAGTAGGCTGTAGAGATGAGGAAGGCCATTTAACATTTGGAAGCAGAAGAGAAAAGGAATAGTCATGATGCTTTAATAATGTCAGAGCAAATAAATGATTAAATACAAGCTAGAAAGCTTGGGGTGTTCTGTTCTATTTTTTTGCCTTCTCCAAGCTGTGGGGGGAAACTTACTTGCTCTGTTATGGTGAGAGAGACATGAAAGTTGACTAATACTTACATATTATTTCCCAGAATGCCTTTCCAGTTTCTGGACAGCTGTATACGGTCCATCTGCTGTCTCTGGAAGCATTGCTGACAGTGATAGATAGCACTGAGGCACATTGCCAGGCCAAAGTGCTGAGTAACATACATCAACAAGAGAAGGAAGCTGTCAAACCCAGCCCAGAAACCATCAACAGCACCAAAGAAACAAGCAATAGTAAGACCTCTTTCTTTGATACTTTAATATTAAGCTTAGTCTTGTGTTAAACTTGGAGATCTCATTTTGGTTGCTGACATAGTAAACTCCTTAAATACATGCTTTCAGTCTTACTGTTGCATGTTTTATGGCTACACACTGATGTTAATAACCTTGCTATTTCTAAAACTGACAGATATTAGAATTTGTCTCTCATAAAGCTTTATATAAAGGCCATGTCAAGACTGGCAATCACAACAGAATGAGGGTATGCCATGGAATTCATGTAGACAAAATACTGAGGATACTGCAAAGTCATGGTTACTAGCAGGAGCTCCCTTGAATAAGCACATGTTAATTTAGAGTGATCCATTCATCATTTCTCTGTTGGTAGCTTTTTTTCTTGGCTTATGGGTTTGTTTTTGTGTGGGTGTTTGGTTTGGGATTTTTTTGTGGGGTTTGTTTGTTTGCTTGCTTGCTTGCTTGCTTGTTTGTTTGTTTTAACTTCCACAGATATAGAGAGAGTATTCAGTGAGGGAAAATCTTCCAGTGCAGTCTCAGAGCCAACTGGGGCATGTCCTCCCACCAGTGGATGCCTTATGGCTGACCAGATGAAGGAGAGCTGCATGGAATTGGAAGGAGGAAGTGAGGCAGGTAATAGTCTCTGCAGTACCCTGGCACAATACCCTGTGTGTCTATATCCTAAGAGTGGTGCTGACATTTGCTGACAGGTCCTGCTATAGTGTGGACCACTGCAGCTATTGCATTCAGAATTGGAGGGAGGTATATGGTGAATGTATGTTTATTATATGTGTACTATTTATGCCTACTAACTGTTGCATTTCTTCTGGGATGGGTTAGATCTGGTGGGTCACTTTGAGTCAAAAGTGCTTGAATTCATAGCAGTGCTTAGTGTTTTGAAGGAAGTTTGGGACTCTCCGGGGAATCAGTAATGGAGGTAGTTGAGTTAGCCATAAAATTAGATCTTGTGACTGTGTGACATTGTCTGGGACAAGAAGCTACTGTGCAATTATGCTGAAGAAAATGTGGGTGGGAGGAATGTAGTAAGTAAATAGAATTTGCAGGAGCATACATTTGCTGGACAGCATATTGCAGCAAAGACTTCATGACTGAAAGTTAGTCATGCCTGAGTGCTACTCTGGGGATAGGTTTGACTGTAATGATGCTTTGTCATTCTAGCTGAGAAGAGTATCCCCAGGAAACCTACTCGATTTTCTTGTATCCTTCCAAGTCCTCAGGAACTTATGCAGATTAAGAACAAAAAGAAGGTATGGTTTGAAATATACAACAGATGGATCTTTGAGTGTTCTCTTCACTTCCCATCCTGTGTGGGCTTTGCATGACTGGTCATACCTCAGAAAGTTTGAGTTCTGGTCTCTGCTGACCAGAATTAAGGAGTCAGCCACTGAAAATCCTGCTACACTGCAGAGACAGCAGTGATTATTACCTGTTCTGGTTTAGTTGTGCTGAAGATTGCAAGAGGTATTGGGGAAATTTTGTGGCACAGTTTGTAAGCTGGGTCCATCTGATTTCTGGGTGGGAAAGTCCCTGGATTTAGTTTTTATTATATGGAGATAATCAAGTACTTTGATCAAAAAGGGCTGGTTCACTACTCGTATCAAAGATGTAAATGGGGAGCATACCAAGAGGCCTGTAGTAGAAATTAACTAGTCTGCTATTCTGATTTGGTAATAACTATGTTTGCTTTGTCATAAGGATGACCAAAAAGATTGTCTTAATTGTGGTAAAGCCATTCTTTGTTTTCGAAGTCTGTTTCCTTGAACCTCATTAATCCAAGTTATAGTCTAAACTTTTCTGTTCCCTGAGTGGGTCTGGACTAGGCCTAGTGTTGATAAAGGTACTCCATGCTGATGGCTTTGTATTTATATGCTGTCTTGTGTCAAACATCTCGTACTGGCCTGCTTGTTCACATCCAGAGACAGCAGTTGCATATATCTTAAGTCCCCAGGGGTTACATGGGACTGTTCGGGGTTTTTTTGTTGTGAATTTCTTGGGGTTTTTCCCATTCACATATGTTCTTTGTACATATTTTGTTCTCTTTTGCTAAACATATTCATGAGGTAAGTTATTTCAGATGTGAGAAATGACTAAATTTCAATATGAAAATTACACATATTCTAGTTGAAACATGACTGGCCATAGTAGTTGTGGGTGAGGAGATGATATAGTAGAAAAGCAATTAATGTCTTTGAAGGATTCGCTGGTGGTAAAAGAGAAAGAGTTTTTAATTTGTATCTGACTAAAAGGCTCCTGGCTTCCCTCTCCAGCATAGGTGGTTTTATTTTACATTTTTATAAGGGATTGATGGTCATGTTTGTTTAAACTTACTTAAACAAAAATACTGAAGAAAATACAATACACCTCTTTCTGCTGCCATACTAATCTGTGCTTTGGGATCCACTCTAGCAATCTCTGGATCTGAGTGTAATTTAAAGCATTGGTTTCTCTCTAGGAAGTTTACTACAGTACTTGGGAACTTTTTTCTTTACCTGCGACACAGAGCTGCAGTGGGGTAATGGTAACTGGCTTCCCCAGCCACAAGGACAGTGGAGAAAAGTGGTCATCAGCACAGTCTTCAAAGGAACCACTGAGTTTTGGCCTTAAATCTTGCTTTCATAGCAAGTTTTCTCGATGAACTCTCTGAAAGTCCGTTGTTGAGAGTGGAGCTCGCGTAGTGCTTCCACTGTTCTAACTGAAAACCTTTGCTAATACTCTGGCTTTGCTCTGCTGGAAAACAAGTTTAGAAGAAATCAAGAGTAGAGGGCAGGAAGATGTTCATAAATTTCTGCATTTGCCCAATAAAAACTGTTTTCTGACTCTAAATCTCCTTATGGTTTCATCCTAAGCATGTAAACAGGGCACACTAAACATTGAGCTTTAGTAACGTTGATGCTGCCATGGCACCAGCATGTTCTACTTCTTTTAACCTCTGAAGTACTAAGCATTACCACAGTTGGAAGGAAGAAAAAAGCTAAATAACAAATTATGCGTCAAACAGAAAGTTTTCTTTGATGTTTCCAAAGGCAGTGACCAGAAGCTTAGAGGCACAAGACTGACATGACTGTAAATGCAGTGCAAACTGCCAGCAGTCTGGTCTCCTTTCAAGTGGTTTTAAGAAGTCTGGGGTCTCAGCCAGTCCAGAGAATTTCCTTGGGCTGGGGTTTCAGGATTTACAGCTAAACAGAAATGCTGCTAGTGTTATACAGTCCCTTCAGGCCTGTTAGACCAGGGCAGTGCATGGTTATTCTTTTGTTATGCCCTCACTGGGTCTTCATGCACTCCATGCTATTTCAGGGTCCGTGTTTCATTGCAATTTTGAGGATGTTCGCACAGGCAGGGGAAGCAGAGACCAGAGGGCTGGTGGCTTCTGAGGTACTGAGTAACCCAGGGGAGCTAGTAATCATGATGGTCACGAATTTAGTTCACTAGGTCATTGCTAGCAGTTTGATCGTGATAGGAGCTAACAGGGAACTGACATTTATTCTGGTTCCTTAGTAAAGTTCATACCATTGTTTGTGCTTTTGGTTTTTCTGAACACCACCAAGAACATTCAGTTAACCCTTTCTTAGTTGTTTTATTACACTGTGACTACAGTACAGTCTAGTTTCCTAGGAGGGCAGATGAAGTGGCTTCCTTTCAGAACCAAATATGTACCTGGTCTTCCCAGCCTACAGATAACCTTCTGGTATTCAGGCTGGAATATCATGTTCCTGGGACCATATCTCACCAGGAGAATCTTTGCTGGTTCTTAGTTTTAGCTTTTGCAGCATTTTTTCCTTGCACCTGCTGAATAAGTGCTAAGGATTCTTGCTGCCTGTCTCCTGATGATGAGGTAGTTATGAGAGCCTGGAGCCAAAGGGGCCGGGAGAGGACAATAGAGCAGTGCTGCTGTTGTAACTGGGTAGGGCTGATCTTGCCACACACCTGGGGCTTTTCTCCTCTGTTTACAAATGAGAGCAGGTGAGGCATTTGGAGTAGCAGAGCTTATTGCTTGGTTAAACGTTAAAGCTTTTCAAAGATGGCAGCTTGTGCTTGCTCTGTCCAGTACTATTTGACGGTGAAACCTTGTGATGAATGCAGGTTTTCTGTCCTTCATTAGCCTTTTTCCTGGATTACACGGTACAGTAAACTTGATCATGCTGAGGCTGATCTTTCTTCTGTTTTGTTTTTGGTTCAAATGCCAAGAACAATCTAAAATAAGAAATGCACTTCAAGCTGTAATTTTCTGAATGTCTCCTGCAGCTCCTGATAACCGGCACAGAGCAGTTCAACCAAAAGCCAAAGAAAGGGATACAATTTCTTCAGGAGAAAAACCTTCTTGCCACCCCCATCGACAACAATGAAGTGGCCAGGTGGCTAAGGGAAAATCCTCGCCTGGACAAAAAGATGATTGGGGAATTTGTGAGTGACCGTAAGAACATAGACTTGCTGGAAAGCTTTGTTGGGTGAGTATCCTTCTGAATCTCTGTAGTCAGGAAGGAGTGAAAGTTAAGAGTTTAGTAATAAAAAAAGCAGTAGAATGGTAGTTCCTGGAGGCATTGGATTTCTATCACTTGGTTCTCTCTGTACTGCCACGCCTTAATTCTGTGCATGTCTTGCATATGGTAACACCTTAGATATATACAAGTATGATATTCAAGTGCCTTCCAGCAGGGCCAGTGTCTGTGAAGACTGGAGAGATAATTATATAATCACTTGTAGGACTGTTGATTCTGTTTTACTGGTTTTTGCCTGTTCATGGTATATTTCTTCTCACCCTCCTCTCTACTGTCTGAGCAAACAAGTTTGCAGTTATTAAGTTTATCATACCTTTCCCATCCTATTTCAGCTTCTCACTGCATTTCATTGTTTTTGCAGGACTTTCAGCTTCCAAGGTTTAAGACTGGATGAAGCTTTACGACTTTATCTAGAGGCCTTTAGATTACCAGGAGAGGCACCTGTAATTCAGAGACTGTTAGAAGCCTTCACAGAGCATTGGAGGGTGTGTACTTGGTGGCAGAAAGCTCAAAACTGTGTTCTTTCTTGTCCATCTGCTTGCCATGATGGACATGTCAGATCAAATTGCCTATATAACTGTGCCCTGCAAGCAGCAGCTGTTCTTTTGCAGGAGCTGGCAGTAGTAAATAGATTCCTGGGCTGCTTTTTAGAAGCTTGAGCCAGAACTTGGGATTTTTGTTTGTCCCAGAGATGATTCAGTACTGTGGCTAGGAAAATGACTGTCTTGGTCACTGATATCACTGTTCCTGTGGGATTAATTTGTGCATCTATTTGCCTTTCAGAAATCAAATGGGTCTCCGTTTGCTAATAGTGATGCCTGCTTTGCCCTGGCCTATGCAGTTATTATGCTGAACACTGACCAGCACAACCACAATGTCCGCAAGCAGAATGTCCCAATGACTCTGGAGGTGGGTGTTTCCAGTGTAGGCATCTGTCTTCTCTGGTTTTGATAACAGTGTAGTACCTCTTTTTATCTCAATGGCATTGTCTCTCTTCCTTGGCCGCCTTCACTCATATACACAGTAAGCTGGTGTGCAGCACCACAGCTGAGTACGATTTGAGAGAGGAGCTGTAGGCAAGAGACAGCCTGAAGAAACAGGAGCTTACCAGAAAACGAAGCAAATTCATCAAGAGGCTTGTGTTTGTGTGAGCAAACTGTATCCTAAGACATAGTAACATCGAGAAGATTGTTGTACTGCTGTGGGCTCCTAGAGGGCTGAAGGCATGTGAGTGTCAGTGCAGTGGTACAGGCCTGCCATTCTGATGTGCAGCCTCAGCTAAGCACCTGTTGTGTCTCTGTTCTTTGCTTGTGGGTATAGGCAGGAGATACTGCACACTACTCCCACTAAGGATGGCATTTACCTTTGAATTTTGAGTCTGCATGTTGAAGAATGCAGGAAAATCTCCTTCTGGCCCCATGAAAAACAAGCGGTGTACTGAGTCCAGCCAGTTAAAGTTGGAGATACTAGGAATTAATGTTGGTGTCTCTTTTTTCAGGAGTTTCGGAAGAACCTGAAAGGTGTGAATGGGGGCAAAGACTTTGAACAGGACATACTGGAAGACATGTATCATGCCATCAAGTAAGAATCAACCTGCCATCTCCATATATTCAGAGAGCAAAGTAGAGTTGTTGGGTCGGTGAGATATCTGGAGAGTATGGAGAGAGACTCACCAGTCACATGCCTGTTTACCTCAGACCAAATTCCAACTCCATGTGGGGCTGTGGTAAACAAGCCTGTCACAGCAATTACTCCTGGATTTTTGCCATGGTAGTTTAATCCAGACCTTAAACTAAATTTAAAAAATATGAAAAAATATGTTACTTCTGTGAATATGGAAAATAATGACTGAGCAAGACGAGCACATGTGAAATGCTGTATCTAAGAAGGCTCTGTTCTCCAGACCAGGCCTTTAGACTCTTTTAGAACTTTACGTAGTTCAAGAGATAATCTCATCCCCAGGGCAGCACTTGTGCCCTGACACAGTGTCCAGGTCTCCGTTTAATATATTCTGCTTTTGAGCTCTTCATATGAGGCTGCTGTCTTCACCAGCAGTTTCTGCTACCCCCGAAGCTCTTGGCACACGGAACAGTATTTGAGGAGAGTTCCTGGTGGCTGAGGCCCTTTTGTGCACAAGCTAGCTTTGGGTGGGAAGCTTTAATAATAGCTCAAAAATCAGTAAATCCAGGCCCAGCCAATTTGAAGCTGAGAGGATTACATCTCTGAGGAGACAGGATGTGACTGAGTCTCAGCTGATTTCCATCTGCAGTGGCAGGCAGTAGCTCATGCTGGAAACAGGGCAGTATGATTAGGCTGACCCACCCTTTTGAGCCTCCTCCAGGAAGGTGGGGTGATGCCTGAATATCTGGAAGTTCTTCAAGATGTCGCTCTACTTTTCAAATAAAGCTCTAGTTTTGACTGGCCTCTCTCCCCTGAGGATGTTCTTAATGTTTTGAATAGTACACTGAGCATATACACATATCTTTGTTACCCAGCCTTTATCCCAGTCTATTTCCCTTTATTCCCCCATCACCAGGTACTCCAGCTTTTCCAGTATGTTCTATGATTAGAATAATTGGTGTATCATTTCAGTATTGCTCCATCTCAGATGGATTGACCCAATGTCATAGTTGAGATTGAGGAACTCTTTGTTTTATTTGTATTATTGGGGGGGAGGAGGGGGAAAGACTGTAATCTGTATGAAGTAGTATATGACCTCTTCAGGGTCTTAGCATTTCACCTTTAAGCACATTTTCATTTCCTGAGGCTTTCCAAGTAAACCCATTAACTTCTGTTAATTTCAATCATATATGAAATTTTAGAAATAATGCACTGTTGACTGCAAACTTACTTTCCTATATAATCACAGTAATAACAGCTCTTGTTAAAATATGCCAGTACCTGAAACTGAGTTTATTTCTTATGCATAAATCAGGAGCAGTTTTCATAGTTGTTGTTAGCACATAAAAATTGCTTCTTTGGCAATTGAAGTATGTTATTTTTGATTGCAGAAAGAACTCTACTTTTCAGATTGGCTGCAATCTGCTATTCTTAGTGGCTTTGAGGCTCTTGTTCACTTAGTTGGTCATTTGCAGAGGATTTTCTCTTGTGCATTAATACCCTAGTCTAGAGAGTATGTATTTAGGCTTTATATATTTTAGTCTGGGATTGCAAGCAGTACTTGGATTGATCATAATTGTTTTATTACTGTATAGCTTCATCCAAGTTAAGAGTAAGGAGCTGTGGTACCCTGGTTATAAATCAATCATACTTTTGGTTTCTTGTTTTAATTTTCTACTGCCTGGCTTTCTAAAATTTTATTTTGGCATAATATGAATATTTCCATTATTCTTATGCAAAGATACTTTTGCCTACTGTTGACTGCAGCAATGTAGCAATTTAGTTTTAACTGAAATAATGAGATAAAGAGAGCACTCTTAACAGGGTGAGAGTTGAATGGTGGTTGAAGCTTTGCCAGTGTGCTGTTCAAAATTTCCCATCATTTAATGGCAGTATGTGTTGTGCTTTGCACTTGTAGCAGTAGGTACCTGCTTCTTCAATGCCGACCTTACACAAGTTGCTGCTGGGTGCTTCTGAGAACCACCAGACTTTATATTCAGGATATCTAAGAAGGGCAGGGGAAGCAGGAAGGCCTAGGAAAACAGAATGTTTCAGGAGCTGGCAAAATCATTCCAGAATAGGTATTGCTTAGCTCTGGGACCACATAATGAAAGGCACTGTGTAAATGTTAGGTTTGGCTCAGAATGAAAAATTCAATCTTTCTGCTTTCCTCCCTTGTAGAAATGATGAGATAGTGATGCCAGAAGAGCAGACGGGTCTGGTGAAGGAAAACTATATCTGGAATGTCCTGCTGCATCGTGGTGCCACTGATGAGGGAATATTTCTCCATGTGCCTCCTGGAAGCTATGACCATGACCTCTTCACCATGACATGGGGACCCACCATTGCAGCACTTTCTTATGTTTTTGACAAGAGCTTAGAGGAAACAATAATCCAGAAGGCTATCTCTGGTTTCAGGTAACTCTTACCTTCATAAAGACCCAGAAGAGTAAAAGTGTGACTATTGGCTCCTGTTTATCTCCTAGAGAGACATCACAGTGAATATCAAATATTGCTTTTCCTAGCTATTGAAAAGCACTTTTTTATGACCTATGATCCTCTAGTGTTCTGCCATTTGTATCAATTCATCCCCTTGTGGCCTCTCTGGGTTGCCAGTCACTGTTTTGCTTGACTGCTGTGTTGTAATAAATCAAAGTCCTAGGGTACATATTTTTAAGCTCCAACCTGGTTGCATTTAAAGGACCTACTGACACAGCTGGGCTGTTTAGAAGTGAGGGGAAAAGTCACTCTTGCACAGTGATGCTGGCAAAATCTCCATGTATGAACAAAACCTGTAATGTGTGTGACTCCATAGCTGAGCCTAGATGGAATGGGGGATTTTTTTTTTCCTTCCCAGATGACCAGTAGTCAAAAACCTTACTATCTGTGAGCAACTCTATTGGAATGATCCTTGGTCATGCTTAGATCAGACCAAATGATGCTTTAAGCATAGTTTTAAAGCTCTGTCAGTACACTGCTGTAGTCATGATATCTTGGAAACTGGATTTGAACATTACCACCAATCTCAGCAACTCTCTTACATCAGGACAGGAGATTGGATGTAATGCTCAGGTGCAAGTGGTCTGTCTGTTTAGACTCACTTCTTTAAAGTGATCCTTGCATCAGCATAGACAAATATCAGTATCTATGGATAAGGATTGAGCTTATTTGAGCAGTAATAGTAGATTTCTATACATAAGCATTCATTATGAATGGGTGGAGAGGAAGGTCTAAAATGTCAACAGAGGGGGTCTCAGATTTGCTGTCCTGCGGACAGACTTATCTGTGCTGGCTTAGTACATTATTTTCTGTTTTCTTCTTTTCCCAGGAAATGTGCAATGATTTCTGCTCACTATGGCCTTAGTGATGTGTTTGATAATCTCATAATTTCTCTCTGCAAGTTTACAGCACTCAGCAGTGAGGTAAGTTTGCAAGGAGGGGAAAGAAGCATGACTTCTAGTGCACTGGAGCTCTCTTCCTCTGTTAAGTAGCAATACTTGCTTATTTTAGTTATCATTGTATCTGTAGGGATCTATTAGCCCCTACCCAGAGTTTTCTGGAGGAAGCAATGGGAAACATGTAGTGAAGTGTGACTTCCATAGGACAGATTCAAATATGCAAATTTTCTTCTACTCACAAGTGTCAGTTTGTGCAGAGCAGAATGCCTTGACGTAGAATTGTTAATCACCTATTTGATCTGAAGAGCCTTAGATCTCCCTGTGATCCCAAGCAAGTTCATACATTTCAGATACTGACTACGCAATTACAGGGTTTATGCAATGTCAAGGGGGACTGTTTTGTGAGCTGTACTTCCAAAATGTAGGAGCTGTGTAGATACACAGCATAAGCTTAAAGGGGTTAGAAAAACGAATGCTTTGCATTGTCAGTTGGGGTGTGGAGTCGGGTAGTAAGATCAGCTGTTAGCCCCACATTTGGCAAGCCCTAAAGACTCTTTCTTTGGGGTGTACCATGAGAATTAATTGAAGGTGCTGTGGTTAGTGTGAGCTTTATTGCCCAAATCTGTTTGTGTGTTACAGCATCCGCCTGTTTTTCCCCAAGGTGTTCGATAGACAGTGCGTGGCAGACCATGCTGTGTACTAAGGAGTAGCTGACAGCAATTCTTGTAAAGGGTCAGAATTCCCGAACGATCTCACGGTATTGTTCTCAGAACCAGTGCAAGACCCACAGTGAGCAAAACAGAATTGCCACACATACAGGAAAGGGAAACAAGATGATTCAAGACTGAAAGCATGGTAGTAAAAAGGCCAAGATAGGTGAATGTTTTAGAAGACAAAGAAATCCCATGCAGAGGGTTTGCTTTAGATTCCCTCTTCCTCCACAGCTGACAACAGTAAAGATGCAGTACCTGATCCTCTCCAGGCACACCAGACCTCAAGACTACCAGTAGGTAACACAAGCAGAGGAATGTCTGCCATGAGACAGTTTGACACAGATTTACACAGCAGAAGCAATTAGACTAGCAACTAAGTCCTCAGATGCACCAGCTATTGCCAGCTGCATCCCATCTAGTTGTGAGACTGGAATCTGGAGCAGTCTGAGGTCTGAGTTAATTATGTAAGCATGTCTTTTGGTGGTGACACAGAATCAGGGACTTCTGGATTTGAAGAAGGCTGAGTTCTTATCTTTGGTCAGATTCCAGGTACATCAATTACTTTCCGCTGTCCTAAATTCCTGTAAGGCTTGGAGACAGGAGTGGAATAGGACAACTGAACAAATATTTAAGTCTGGAGGAAGGAGAGGCGATCTTAAGAAGACTGAAAGAGTCAAAGCAGGCATCCTCTCCATGCACTGCAATTGCTATGCATGGCCACTTTGAAAGATGGGAAATGGAAAGGAACATGGAGGGGCTTTGACTGATTAGGAAGAATTAGTGTCCCACTTCATGAGCCATAGTAAAGACTCATACTGACTCATGTGTAAGTAGTAGCAAAACCTGTGTGTGTGGTTTTCAGTGATGTGGCTTCATGCCACAGTGCAGAGTCAGGCATATTGCTATTTGCACCCTGACACTTCAGTGATACATGTATTCATGTGGTTTCCCCATAGCAACAATGGAAAAAACCGAAATTGGTTGTTGCATTTCTGCCAGATTTCAGATTGGCACTTCTAATGGAGTTTGCTTCTAAATCAAAGACCCATTTTGATAACAGTTTTGCCAGCAGTTTGGCTGAAGCAAGAGCTAGTTTTTCTGAACTTCAGATCTGAAATGAGATAGATTGACTCCTTCAATCCCTTGTCTTCTCCTCCATTCTTGATGAGGGGGTAAGTATGGATTTTGCTCATGTAAACGAGAGAATGGCAAAGCCCATCCCTTCTCAAAAGGAAGATTGCAATGACCTTAAGTAACTACAAAAACATGGAGCATGTTACACTGTTTGATACTAGCTCACATGTTTGCTGGTTTTTTCCTTGTTTTGGCAGCATATGCTTGGTTGGTTTCAATGACTTTTTGTATTTTCAAAAGCTGTGAGTGTGTTGAACAGATTATGAGCATTTGTGATCCAGCAACTGTTGGCAGAGACTCCACGTCAGGATTGAATTACTTTGAATCTTGCTGTTAGGTAGTGGTAGGAGTAACTTTGCAAGTCAGCAATGGTTTTGGCCGTAGTTTCTTTCTCTAACAGCACGGCAGAGTAATTCCTGCATCCAGAGGAGATGTGGTACTTTTTGTAGAAGGCTTTGATCCTGAGCTGAGCTCCTGTAGCAGGATAAATTAGTGGCTTTTCAGCAAGCAATTTCAAAATGTTCTGAGGTGTTGTCGTTCTTGGGGAGCTTATATCTAGGTGGTTCAGTGATTCAGCTTGTATCAGGTGAGCCACCTTGTCCTTGTTTTTGTGCAAAGTGAATATGAGCTGAGGAGTTGTCCAAGCATCGTACAGAGAATTGTTATCTTTCCCATAACCAGTTCTGAAGCATCTGCCCTAATTTGTGTTGAAAAGAAAACATCTCTTTCTGACTGATTGCCACTGCCTCTTCTTTCCTGCAGTCTATTGAGAACCTGCCCACTGTTTTTGGAAGTAATCCCAAGGCCCATATTGCAGCAAAGACTGTGTTTCACTTGGCCCATCGCCATGGTGACATTCTGCGAGAGGGCTGGAAAAACATCATGGAGGCCATGCTACAGCTTTTCCGGGCAGAGCTGCTGCCCAAGGCCATGGTGGAGGTAATAATTAGCTGGCTGGTGGATAATTGAGGAGTTAGGGGAGTGGGAAGCTGGCTTTTCATAGAGCCAGTTCCAAAAGTAGGAGGGCTCTCTTGTGAAGGCCTGGCTTTGGTAAAGTGTGTACAGAACTTGGAAGCCTGTGAAGGGTATAGTGTTCAAGTTATGTGCAGCTTCTTCTGTAGCTTGTTTCATTTTTTCTCATTTTACTTCTTGTTAGATTTGAGGAATTCCAGCATTTATTTTACTTTAACAGATTTTGAATGTTGTGCAGAAGAGGGACATGCTTATAGGCATGAAGTACTAGAGCACAACATTGGTGTTACCAGATGAGAGTGGCACTTTACTGACAGGATAGTGGGGTGAAGAGCTGGGTTTGACTGCACACATTTTGGCTGTTTGGTGTAGTGTTTCATCACTAAGAGGAACACAATGGGGTTGGCGGGGAAGGCTGTAAAGAAGTGGACAATTGGTTACATGCATGTCCTGGTCTCTGTTCCAGGTTGAAGACTTTGTGGATCCTAATGGCAAAATTTATCTGCAGCGTGAGGAGACACCATCTAACCGGTGAGTGGCGTGGATGTCCCAGGCAGTCTTTTTTGTACCAAGGCTGGAAAATAACATGATTGTTTTCTTACTGATGCTGGTGTCTTCTGGTTTGCAGTGGTGAATCAACAGTACTGAGTTTTGTTAGTTGGCTCACCCTCAGTGGGACAGAGCAATCTGGTATGAGAGGGCCATCTACGGAAACACAGGAGGCAAAGCGAGCAGCTTTGGAATGCATAAAGGTAACATATGGGCCGTAGAAGAACCTGGTTTTTTTCTTGGTGACAATACTATGTGGGTAACAGGCAACAGAGGCATAAATATGCATGCTGCTTGGCAGTATTGCAGGTAACAGGAGACTTGGGAACTGAAAGGATCTACAAAGGAGAGTATCTGGATTGATAGCTAAATGGTCTTTTGTGCTGCTGTGCACAAAGGTACTAACACATCAAAATAGGAATGATTCACCAGGCTGGGATCTGCCCTGGGCATCACAGTCCTGTATTTAAAGACAAATTAATGAATTCTCAAACAATTCATCTTTTCCAAGACAGTGTTAAGGTATATGGTGCCAACAAAATCTGAACCTGGGGTTTGACCACTGTGTGGTCAGAGAAGTTACCTGTTAAAATCTGTTTAGCACAGATCAGGTCTGTTAAATGTAATTGATGTTAAAGAGTGAACTAGTTGGAAGGAGTTTTCCTCCAGATAATAACAACTATCGGTGCCTTTCCTGTGAACATGATGTGTTTCTGGATGATCTGTTTGTATGCCTTCCACACTCTCCAGATGCACAGTTGTCTTTTCTGTCTTTTGCAGCAATGTGATCCTGAGAAGTTGATCACAGAAAGCAAATTTCTCCAACTTGAATCCCTCCATGAGCTCATGAAGGTGAGAGAGATATTGGGCAAGGGACCAGATGGTAGTGGAACAAGTATGCTATGCATGATAGTGGATATGTGCTGTGTACTCACCTAGCTCCTCTGTCCTCAGAGGAGGTCTTGGAACTATTTGGGATTTGAAACTAATCATTAGTTCACCTGTTAAAAGTAACTGCTGTTCTGGCAGACACAAATTGCTCTGGCAGTAGAAGAAAACATTAAATTGTGGAATGCATTCTAAAAGCCTTGAGAATTCTTGGCAAGTGTTTGAAAGTATTTGTAGTTCTGTGTCAGAGCTTAAAGATTTTCGTCATTTCAGGTGTGCTGTGTACCTAATGAGAGCATTCTAAAAGGCCACTCTAGAGGCAAGAGCTGTACAGAAATATTTGACAGTGTGTCCCTAAGTAGTGTGGTGCCTGGCTGCTGTGGGAGATATAATAAGGCTGGACTCATTAGCCTTTGGGCTAGAGAAGCTCATCTCCCTGGGAAGGTGTCATCTCAGTTCCAGGGGAACATTGTGCTCCTACTCCGATTATGTCAGGAGTTCTCCCTTCGTATATAAGCTGATGGCTTGAGAAGAATAGCTCCAGTATTTGTAGTCAAGTATGCCTGCTTTTTCTGTACTTCACATGGTATTAGCAAGAAACTGCCAGATATCAGAATTCCTCTCCATCTGAGAGACTTTGTCAGAGTTTAACATCTTTTAAGTTCATATTGTATCTTGCATAATAAAAAAAGATATATTTTTCCCATAGGTTTAGCTTGACCTCGGCCTTTTTGATAGACTATACATGACCTCACCAGGCAGTGGAATACAGTTTTGGCCAGACTCAAAGCATTCTGTTGGTTCCTCATTTTTGGGAGCTTGTGATTCATAAGAATATCATGGCTCTTCCAGGCTCTAATCTCTGTGACTCCTGATGAGGAGACATATGATGAAGAGGATGCAGCCTTCTGCTTGGAGATGCTTCTGCGGATTGTTCTAGAGAATAGGTATGACCTTGAAATACATGCACATTCACTGTAATGTCCCTGCTTTACTGCAGCTGCTGCCTGGGTTCAGGGAATGAGTTCCTTATGTCCTCGATTTGCCAGCTGGAAGCAGCATGTGGCTGTAATTTCAGGGCTTAACAATTCCACTCTAGCATGTGCAAACAGAAAGGCTATTAGCTCATGAATTAGTGCTTGATATCCTGAAATCTGGAGAATATAAACTAAACTCCAGAGGGAGAATTCTCCCACCTGATTGCTTTACAAGTAATGAGTAAGAAGTTTGGTTTTGTTGTTTCTGTGTGTCTGTTCTTATATCTTCCAACTGGAATTTTTCACTGAAGTTAAGAAATAATGGGTCTGGAGTTGGTGGGAGAGGTAGCTGGATCCTACTTGTCTCACATCCTTTCATCCTACCCTTTCCCTCCTCCTTGTTGTGGCTAGGGACCGTGTGACCTGTGTCTGGCAAACTGTCCGAGACCACCTTTATCACCTCTGTGTCCATGCAATGGAGTTCTGCTTCTTGGTGGAGAGGGCAGTGGTGGGGCTGCTCAGACTGGCCATTCGACTGCTGCGTCGAGATGAGATCAGTGCACAGGTAAGGGATTTTTGAACGGCAGTTACTGGGGTTTTGTGGCTATACCCGGTGACACAGGAAACCAGTTGCTGTTGGATAGACCCATATTAACCTGCCTGTGCTGCAGGTGGTAACAAACAGCAGTTATAAGTAGCTCTAAATAAATGAAGGAGTACGTTGCTGGAGAATGGAGTGTAAGTAATAGGGTCTGTTATTCTTGTCTCCTTCTCTGGCCAGGTTCTCCTCTCATTACGTATTTTACTTATGATGAAGCCAAATGTGCTGTCCAGAGTTAGCCACGAGGTTGCCTACGGCCTCCATGAGCTCCTGAAGACCAATGCTGCCAACATTCACTCTGGGGATGACTGGTACACGCTCTTCACCCTCCTGGAGTGCATCGGGTCTGGGGTGAAGCCGCCCGCAGCCCTGCAGGTTACAGCAAGGGCAGATAACGACACAGGTAAGACAGGCCAGCTTTTGCTAGGAAATCTGATGCCTGCCTGCCAGATAAGCAGCTGCTTCCTCAAGCTTTTCAATTAGCAAAGGGGACTGCAAGAAAACAAAGCTGATATTAAACTACATTAGCAAGATTAAAGACCAGCACCTGCTGTTCACTCCTCATGGTCTGTTCCTGTCTCTATTCTGCCATCTCCTCCTTCTCAGTGAGCAGCAATCCAGGTGCTAGTCCCTGGGGGGCAGTGGGAAGAAAACTGATACTGGTTCTGGCAGCTGTAGGAGGTCTTTGCTCTACCCAAGGAGCATTTTCTGCTGGTTGTGGTTTGGTGCCTTGGGCGCCATAATCTTTTATCTGGGCACGTAAATGTAAACCCAGCTGCTGTTCCTGTCATACTTGCTTCTTTTGTGGGACTGACTCCTTTCTATCCCCATTTTAAGGTTCTCATAAAATGAGTTTTCTTTAAAATTATATTACTAGATCTATTTGTATTAATAGTCCCTGAACCATTCCCACAAGACCAACACACTATTCCTCACTTCTCTTGACTGTGTTAGAAAGGTGGTCTTTTCAGCAAATTGTTCAGTTTTGCTTTAGCCAGCTGTCAATATATTTGTGGCTGATGTGTTCAGATTTCTGAAGTAAAGAGCAAGAAGGGAGTCCTCCAGAAGGCTTTGTTTCTCTTTGCTTTTCTAGAACTTCTTTGATAGGTCCTGATGCTTTGTGTAGACAGATGGGAGAAGCATGATTTTTAAAAACACTTCAGGACTTTGCCCTCTGAGCTGTCTTCTCTTTGCTGATAGAGCAAACTGCTTGACTTGGCACCTTGCACATCAAAACATTAGTTTTCTATCTCCTTATGAAAATGTTCGCTGCACTCTGTTCACAGCAAGTCTGTCTGTTGATGAGTTTCTAGATGGTGTTGAACAATGGAGAGAATGAGTTTTTACTTCTAAATAACATTATATCAGTAACTTAAATTTGTCCCTTGCAAAGACTTCTGTCTTGGGACATGAGAAATTTAAGGTTATCCTAAATGTCAGGGCAGGTAGATCTGACAGGTGTGGAACATACTAGTAACCACTTGTGGTCCCTGGTTGATGTTGATCTGACTAATCTGGATTGCTTCTCCCTTATCCACAGCTGCTCTTGGAAGTTCCTGATTTGGCTTTGATCTAAACCCCATGCCTTTTGTCTTGAAGGTGCTCAATCAGACAGCGAGGTGTCCTCTTCCTATCATCCAAGTGACATGAGCCTGGACCGTGGCTACACCTCTGACTCTGAGGTGTACACAGACCATGGGAAGCCAGGCAAGATGCATCGCTCCATCACAGATGTGGACGTCATGAACAGTGGCTGGCTAGTGGTGAGTAGTCAGTGGGCTTCTGGTGCCCAAAGAAGACTACTCCTACCATGGTTGTGAGCAGAGGGTGTGGTAGTGAGAGAAAGAATAAGACAATAGAAAAGAGAGCTAAGATGAGCTGATAATATAAAGGGAGGATGGGGAGAGATACAGATGGAAAGGAGAAAGCTTTGAGGCCAATGAGGAAGAAAGGGAAATGGACCATACAGAAACATTACCTGTTGGCTTCTGAAGAAAGGCCCTTTCAGTGTGTGCATGAGATGCTGCTTGTTGTGCTACCCTCTCCTGCTTACCCACTTGCTGTGCCCTGCAGGTGGGGAAAGATGACATCGACAACTCCAGATCTACTGCTGGGCTTAGCAGGCTGGGTCCATCACCTCTCGTCAATCAGTACAGCCTGACTGTGGGGCTGGATTTGGGCCCACACGACACAAAGTCTCTCATGAAATGTGTCGAGTCCCTGTCCTTCATCGTGCGAGATGCTGCCCATGTTACACCTGAGAACTTTGAGCTCTGCGTCAAAACAATACGTATCTTCGTGGAGGCCAGCTTGAATGGGGGTAAGATGGCCCTTCACTTGACAACCAGGATTTGGCTTGAGGTGGCCAGTCAGCAAGCAGTGTGAAGTACACTGTCAGGGAATGAGTCCCCAACCCAAAGAAAATGGTCTACCAGGAGAGGAGTGTCCTGTCTTCTGCTAGCAGCAGGGACCTTGTTCTTATCCCCCTCCCTATGATGGAGGGGAGGTCTGGAGTTGATGTGGAGACAGCAGTATCAGCTCTTGCTGAAAGTTGTTCCTGAGGGGCACTGGGTCCCCTACAAGCAGATAGTGGTCATTTCAGAGGACCAGGGCCCTCTGCTGGGGATATCAAAAAGTGGCTGCTCTGTATGTAGAAAAGCAGAAAATTTTGTAGTGGACTATGTATATGGAATGTTGTTGCCTTTTACTTCCTAGGCTACAAGTCCCAGGAGAAGAGGGGAAAGAGCCACAGGTATGACAGTAAATCCAGTCGGTTAAAAAAAAAGCCAAAAGACAGCTCCACACGGCGATCCCGGGTCTTGAGCCAGCACCAGGCACACACACACAGTGATGAGGATGAGGATGAGAGCATCCCTGCCAGCTACCACACTGTGTCTTTACAGGTTAGTCAGGACGTAAGTATAGCAAGGATTTCCTCCTCTCCTTTCCCATTCTTAGGGCCTTGCTAGGTAATCACTGGAATTCTTTATGGGGCAAGGGAAGGCTGCATCCTGGATGAGTGGGCACTGGGTGGCAGAAGGTGGCTGTGGTGGCAGTATGTGGTTCTGCAGTGAAAGAGGAAGGCTGCAATTTGTACCGGCAAAAGCAGAATAGCAATGGTGACAGAGGTCCTCTGAAAAGCAAGGAGGTCTGAAGCTATGAGGCACTATAGCAGGTAAAATGGATTAAGGTCATTTGGAGGCATGAGGTTCATGTAGGATTAGCAAGGAGTCTGACAGGGCATCTGAGCTTGAGGAAAGGGGAAAGCCCTGTTGGCTGAGGCACTGGAATTTGAAATACAGAGGACTGGGCTAATGGAGTCATTTCTCTCCAGCTGCTACTTCAAAGGTGTGAAGGCACAGGCCTGCTGACTGCCAAGGTGTTGGGTCTCAGTTCAGTAGTAAACCGACTAGAGTGCTGTCATGTGCCTATACAGGCAAGGGAACTTTGCATGTGCTTCACATGTTAAGAAAAAAAATGTTTCAGAGTTGTTCTGGACAGCATAGCTGAATCACTGGGTTTATCCCTTTGCCTGAGAGTCAATGCTCCGTGCCAGGAAAGAGCCCGTTCTTCCTTTAGAGAGGACTGGAATGGTGTTCCTCAAAGATGAGACTGACGGGGCTACTGAACTGACATAAATCTTGTTAAAGATACCTGGCACTTTAAGGAGGGCACAGACAGCAGGGCCTGACACCATCTCTATAACTGTGTGTGGTTGTGTACATACAGAAAGCAGGCTCGAGTAGCTTGAGCCTTTTAGCTGTGTTTGGAGAACAGCAGAGGTCAGAGTTGCTTCAAAATTTGAAGTCCTGTGTGTTTCTTACTGTGCCGTGTACTTGCAGCTCCTGGACCTCATGCACACCTTGCACACACGAGCAGCCGGCATCTACAGCTCCTGGGCAGAGGAGCAGCAACACCTGGAGACAGCAGCCAGGAAAATCACAGCGGATTCCCGAACACTGTGGTCCAACTGCTGGTGTCCTTTGCTACAGGGTAAAGCCATCCTCTGGCAATGAGAGTGAGCAGAGACACTTCCAAAGTAATGGCAGGAATGTTGAGGAGCCAAGAACTAGCTGCAGAAAGCAGGCATAGGTTGTTTTTAGGGTCTGTTGTAATTGAAAGAGAACTTGGATCAGATTTGGAAAAACATCTTCAGGATGAGTTAGCTGCCAACATGTTTCTGGATCTGGTAGTAGACTGCTAGTCCATGGCCTGAAACAAGTATAATTATTTTTTTTCACAGAGAGTTTTTGATCTTCATTAGGATTTTTACTCTAGACTGGGGAAGTAGGGATGTGACATTCTCCCTGTGGGCTTCGCCCTAAATCCCTCTCTTGCAGGTATTGCCTGGCTGTGCTGTGATGCCCGACGGCAGATACGGATGCAAGCACTCACTTACTTGCAGCGGGCCCTCCTGGTACATGACCTGCAGTCCCTGGATGCCCTGGAATGGGAGTCCTGCTTTAACAAGGTAACTGCCTGGCTGGGATGGGCGTGTGATCAGGGCAGCATTGTGTGCATTGTGTGCAGGAGTGTTGTCCTGCTTCAGCAGTCTATTCTTGAGCAGCTTGTTCACTGCAACAGACAAGATGTTCCCTACTCTGGTCCTGTGAAAAGTTCCTCTCTGCTTAGTGTCTCGTTTGAAAGACAGGTGTCTGCTAAGGAAGGCAAGAGCCTCCCTTGGAATGGAAAATGTAACCCCCTTCCCACCAAATTATTATAATTTTGAAATTAAGGGGCTTTCAGGCAAAGATATGAGAAATTGGAATAACAGTTCTGTACTAGTACATATAACAAGGCCATAATACAGAAACACTGGCTTAACCAGACAGGATATGACCTGACACCCTGTCAGTCAGGGTGGTGGTAGCAGTCCAACTAAATGGTGGCTGCAGTCCTCTTTGAAGTGATAGATACGGTTCTGTCGAAGCGGTGATCCTGTAGAAGGGTCTGGTCTTCACCTGAAGGTCCAGTGGTGTTTACGTAGCTCTTGTCCTCTGGGAATCCAGTAGGTGAGGGCTGACTGTGGTGTTCCAAACCTCAGATTATGTCCAGGTAAGAATGCTTGGTTCCTCCCCCTGGGTGGAGCATCTCAAAATGGGATGATGTTATTTTATGAGTCACGCAGTGAGGCTGGATGGCCCATTAACAGAAGATATCCCTCCGGAGGGAGTTATCAGAGGTATCTCATGGAAGAGATAAAGAACACTGCTCCACCTGGTTTTAACAGCTGGTGATAGAATACATACTTTTGGTTACATCTTACATTGTAACCTAAGACACTGAAGCTTCTGACAGGGCCTCCTGGAGTATTACAGTGAATCCACTTATGTGCTGGTCCTGTTGCTTCTGTCATGTCCTCTGCCTAGAAGCCACCAGTCCCAAAAGCCAATGCCTTTCTGTAAGGCTGTCTGTGCAATCTCATCAGTCATTTTTCAGCTCTAAAATATCCATGTGTCTGATCCAACAGGTGCTGTTCCCTCTGCTAACCAAGCTACTCGAGAACATCAGCCCAGCTGATGTTGGGGGGATGGAAGAAACTAGGATGAGAGCCTCAACACTACTCTCCAAGGTGAGCACACCTCTGCTGCCTGAAAGCTCAGGGGAAACCATGTTCCTCAAGAAAACCAAACCATTTGCTGTGTTTGCTTCTCAGCATCTGTGATCTGGACAGGTGTCAGGGTGCTACTTTGACTGTCTTCAGTGCTGGGCTTCTCCACCAGCTTCTGCTGCTGGAACATGCCTTCTTTCCAGAACTGTCTCTGTGATTCTAGTCCTTGGAAAAGTTGTCAGGAAGGAGTTTGTGGCTTTATGATAGAGAAGTATTTCACTCAACATTAGTTGAAGACAGTCTATTCTTGGGGTGAAATGATGCATGTCACAAGCTGATAGTCCTGACCTGAGGCAGAGGTCTGGAAGGGCTGGAAGACATGGTGATGCAGACTGCAGAGGCCTTCCACAAAGGAGACAAGATCCACTCCTTCACATATGCAGCTCAGAAGAGGGGAGGCCTGTGGCATCCTCAGGCCAGTCCTGTGCAAGCTCCCAGCCTGCCACAAGGAGGGGAATCCAGATTTGTAAGACTGGCTTGTCAGTGAGCAGCAGCCCCTACACTGCTTGTTGACAGTAGTTGTGTTTTTCCCTAGGTGTTCCTACAGCATCTCTCCCCACTGCTCTCACTGAGCACCTTTGCTGCCCTCTGGCTCACAATCCTGGACTTCATGGACAAATACATGCATGCTGGCTCCAGTGACTTACTGGTAAGGTGCTGGATGCAGTGTTTTGGACAACCATTCATTGTGTTTTAACCTTCTAAACTTCAAAGGTGTTTTGATTTGGTGTGGGTTTTGGGGGTTTTTTTAACCTTTTCTTCCTTTCCAAACCATTTTATTCCATGGTTTCTCACCTTGGCCTGTTTCCAAGGCAGCCCATTGGCTGTTTTGAGCTTTTGTTCATTGCTATCTGTCCATTCTGTGTCCTGTCTGTGATTATAGCTGGAGGCCATTCCAGAGTCTCTGAAGAATATGCTGCTCGTAATGGATACAGCTGGGATATTCCATAGTGCTGACTCACGGACAGGATACTCAGATCTCTGGGAGATCACCTGGGAGCGCATTGACTGTTTCTTACCTCGGCTGCGGGATGAGCTCTTCAAGCAGACAGTCATTCCAGGTATAAGAGGCTGGGAAACCTTAAGAACACAGGTTTTGGACCAGTGCTTGCACTTTGTCCAGTACCCAGCTGCCATAGTGCCTTGATACTGATGGAAATGGAAGTTGTAGGAGGCTGTGGGAACTTGGCACACGAAGGGCAAATTGAGAGAGGGCAAAAGGAGTGAGCAAACTGGTGTGTGGTCTCACTGCATGTTTTGTCTTCCCAGATCCTGTCCCCAACATACCAATGGAGCAGCAGCATCAGAAAACAGTAGTGTCTGCCCTGCCCCCTTCTCCTGTGGGGGATGTGAGGCCATCCACCCATGTGGCTCCTTTGGAGAAGCCTTGTGAACTGGGTGTCAGTGGTGAGTCCTGTTTTCTTTTTACTGGAATCACCTTCCCAGCATGGTGGCATAGATCTGCTTTTCCTTGCTTTAGCATGATCTCTGGTGACCAGGCCTCTAGTGTTGTGAAATGTTGTGCTTCCAAATGGCTACGTTGTTGCTGATGTTATTGGGGTGGGCAGAATGCCTCTGATTGACCCCTGCTCTTCAGGGCCTGGTATGAAGGGGCAAGTCTGAAAAGGCCCCTGAGTTGATTGTCAGCCCTGCTTAGTTTTGAGCTAATAGGTGACTTTGTCAGGACCTGTGTAAGGATCTGTTTTGTCTTTTCATTCTTCCAGAGTCCGAGAGAGCCACTGCACCTCCCTCACCCACCATCAGCACCTCTGCCTCTCCTTCTTTCCCAGCATCAGCTTCAACAAAGGCAAGCCCCGTTACAGACATACCTCCTACGACAGCACAGCCGCCGCTCATCCTGCAGCCTCTTGCCTCTCCCCTGCAGGTTGGGGTGCCACCTATGACTCTTCCAATCATTCTCAACCCAGCTCTAATTGAAGCCACCTCTCCTGTTCCCCTCTTAGCTACTCCACGGCCCAGTGACCCCATGACAACCTCTGAAGTCAATTAGTTGGAGGGTGTTGGAGAACTGTCTGCTGAGGAAGCTCTGTGGATGGAGGATGCTAGGATGCTGGCCAAATGTTCTCTGGTAGTGGGCATGTTTGTTTAAAAAGATGATGCTAACCTGAGCAGAAGGGCTGTTGCTGCAGTCCTCTGGAGCACATCCCATCCTGCTCCCTTCTTGGGGCATCACCTAGAAATCTGCCCAAAAATCCCTGTCTCCATGGAGGAGTGCCCAGTTCCACTGGCCAGTCTCTTTCTTGCCTTTGCAATCTCAGGGGCCAGGCAAGGTCCATGCCCAGCAGCCTGGGACCAAGCTGCCACCAATTCATCTGGTAAAGAGGGAAAACTTGTTGATGTCACACCAGAGAGGGATTGCAGTACAGGATTGCCTCTCAAGATTACTCAGTCCAGTCCCTGGACAATTCCCCAGCCATTCCCTAGCTTTCCTGCTCACCCTTCTGGTTGCACTGCTTTGTTTGGGCTCTGGGCACGCCTGGGTTCAGCAGGTAGAGAATTTTATTAGAAATGTGGCTTGCTACAATGCAGCTCCCAGTTTGCCACATAGGGCTTCTTGCCTGCTGGCACATGCTTTCCCTCCGGCAACACAGATGACAGCAATCCCCAAGCCAGATACAGATTAAGCAGCAGCCAAGTCTGATAGGGGCAAGCGTGGCTTTCATCCCTGCTCCTGTAAATGTAATCAGGCTTTCTGGTTGGAGAGAACAAATCCAGAAGGCTCTGCCTAGCTGAGCAGATGAGAAGGAAATGCTGAGAGCAGAGCACCATGGCCATGTCTCACACAGCACTTGAGGAGCAGTGATGTGTTGCTTGCCACTCGCTACACATTGGTTTCTTGGTGACCAGCCCCTTCCTTAGGAGAGCATCCTCTTCAGCTACAGATGTGGGGATCTGTGGCACCTGCTGACAGATGCCCAGCAGGTCTGCAGTGGTTTTTCTTGGAAGCTCTGAAGAGATTGCACCCTTCTGCATCTTCTAGTTGTTGGGATCCCACGTCCTTCTACCCCCAGAAGGCCCCTATAGCTGAGGCCCTGGCAGTGATTCTTGTGCTTCCACCTTGCTGCAAGGACACCCCGCTCTTCCCCCTGCTCATGTCCAGAGCAGAGCTGGCTGCCTGGCAAGCGCTGCATTGCTGATCTTCCTCCCTCCACTAGTTGGCTAAATTCTCAATAATTTCAATCTTGGAAATCCCCCTGGTGACAGGGAGGGGCATGGGGTGGGACTCCAACCCAGTGTATCCTGTATGGAGAGGAACCTGCAGTTGGTGTGGGAATACAACCAGTGTACATACAGAGTAAATGGCTACAAATCCAATGGACTTTTTACAGTGTAATAAATACATCCTGTAAATGAATGTTCCAGTGTTGCACTCCTTTTCTGTCGTGGAACTTTGGCTCAGAGCTTTGGGAAAAGTGGAGTTTGCTTGTCAAGGTGCTGTGCCCTGGCTCCACATACCAAGATCTTTCAACAGAGCGCTCTGTGTGGAGGGAGCACAGGGACTTGTCATCTCATGGCAGGGCTGCAGTGGAGGTTGCCCATCAAGGGACTAATCAGGAATGGTTCCCATCATGGACAAAGCAGAGCTGTAATAGTGAGATTGCTCTGGAAGAAAGGAATCATTTCACATGGGCTGTAAAATTTCTGGTGTTACATTGGTGTATGCTCATGCACCACCAGGACTGAGGGCAGAGATAGGGCTGAGGAGCAGGTGCTCTGCACATCTGGTCATGGTGCCAGAACATAGACCTCGGTGACAACTCAGCTGACATTGGTGATTCTCTGATGAGGAAGAAATCCTTGTTTCCATGGACAGGACTCAGAGTTGGAGAGGGTGTAAGACGTACTTCCAGGGTACTTGTCATGGATTTGAACAATTACACTTCCCTCCTGGTATTTTCTACTTTGTTTCATGGCAAGATCCACGCAGTGCCACGGTGTTCTCAGAGCTGCATGAGGCACCAGTGTGTTCCCTATTCCAAGAGACTCCTACAGACTTGGTAAGGGGGTTAAAAACTTGGGAGTTTGTTTGAATTGCATAAGAAAAGGTCTAAATACTGCATCATGGAAGAGTAATGTGTGTACTAGGAGAGGCCTGATAATAAATCCTGGTTCCCTAACCCCATTTCTACCATTCCTGGAATATTTTCACTGCTGCCGCAGTTTCTTCCTCACCCTCCACTGCCTGCAGATTGTATTCTTCCAGCCCTTAGATGTTTACATTCATGTATTTGAGTCCTTGTGCTGCTCATGACCCTCCTGTATCCTGCCCCTCTCTCTGTCTTGACTTTCTGAGCCTTCATTTCTATTTACAGCTCTGTTTCTCTGCTTGTGAAAGCTTTAGATGGTTAACTTCTTGTAAACGATTGCTCAATTGTCAAGTGCCTTGATATCAGAACTCATCCCTAGATGCCCTCTGATCCCTAGGTGGTCCTCTGACTTTTTGGAGTGGTGTCAGCTAATAGCAAAGCTCCATTTTGCCAGCTGCCTTCAGATAACTCTTTTGGGCGCATGCTGTGTTTTAACCTGTGTTTGCAAACCTAGCTTCTACTTGAGAGCATTATCTCTTAACTCAGACAATTACGGTGCAAAGCAAAAGCCACACGAGGAAACTGCAGGAAGTGGGACTAAATGGAAGGAATGTTGACTGGAAAGACAGAATTGCACTTTAAACAGTTTTCACTAGACTGTAAATAGGAATGGAGTGGAAAACCAGAAGGAGAATTCTTTGAATGTTGTTTGGATTTTGCAAGAGTGAGGTTTAATGTTACACAGAAAAAAATATCAGGGGAAGTATTGAACTGAAAGGAGATCAGAATCAACTGACAGGTAGCATGTGTTACCTGCTATGTTTATCAGTAAGCCTCTTGAACTCTATTTGTAAGTTAAATTACATAAAAGCCAGTCATACTACTAATGACTGCCGGTGAGGAGTGGTGTTTACAACGGTACTCTTTGGATTTGTCCTAGCATATACTTTCTCTAGTCTTGGACTTCTTTCACATTTTTACTCAGGGTCTGACTCACTGTTTCCTAGAGGAGGCTGAACAGACATCACTGTATTTTGTTCTGTTCACCTCTAAATCAAGGACTTCTACTGCTAAAACAGAGTAGAAATATGTAGTAGGATTTAGCATGTGCCAGTAGAACACTTTACTGTGGAGATGGTGTTTTCCTCATTGGTATGAAGCTTCCTGGTGTGAGAAGTTCTATGGAATGATAAGCCCTGGCTGTAAAACATACATTTGGCACTGAAACTTATGAAACAGAAGCACTGCTGCTTTTAGTTTCCAATTTAAAAATTGGATCTGAGCATACTCAAAAGACCTGGTCTGTAAGAAAGATTTCCATGGAGTATCAACAGTGAGCTGGCTTTTTTAGAAGTTACCCTCACTCCTATAAATGCCAGCTGTCGAACTTCTCTGGAAAGATTTATGCCTGTTACAGAGCCTAATGTGTCCTGAAGGCACTGTGCCCGGCATTTTCGGCCCAGCTGCGCAGAAGGCAGCCCGGCGGGGCTTGTGCTTGTGGCCCTGGAGTGCTCCGAGCCCTGTCAAGGCTGCTGGGGGCGGCAGCCCCGGCACAGCGGGCATTGTTCCCAGTGTCCATGTGATGAGGAGGCTGCCGGGAGAGGGGAGGGCCAGGCCTGCTGCCCGCTGGCGGACAGGAGTGCACGGGGCAGCTTTGAGAGCACAAACGGCTCGGGAGTAAAGTTCTGGAGTGCAACTCTTGCCCCAAAATGATGGGCTGAACAGCAAAGAGAGAGCCCGAGCCCGTGAGCAGGCTGCTCACGATTCAACGCAGAGGACGATAAGATCCCCCAAGACTACAAGTCCCAGTGTGCAGTACTGCTTGTGCGGTTGTGTAACCAGCACCCTGGCCCGGGTGAGGTGGTGGGCAGCCAGGGCTCCTGTCCCACGCAGGCCAGGGCCAGTGCTGTTCTCAGGCGGCTCCTCTCTGCAGAAGGCAGGGGGAAAGTGCAGGCTGTGTGAGTACCGGACGCTCCATGCTCGAGGGGTGTGAGCACCCTTTGGCTACGGGAGTATGTGTTGGGACTTGCAAACACATCCCCACAAGCAGCCAGGGAGACAGGAGGGCAGGTTATTGCTGAGTTCCCAATAGGGAAATGGGATGGCCGTGGCCTTACCACAGCCCTGCTTCTCTGCCAGGGGAAGTTATGCTTCCTTTCCTCATTTTTTCTGTGTAACAAAAATGGAAGTTTCTCTGGGCAGCAGGGTCCTAATCGTAGAAACCGTCTGGGAACAGAGAGGTCAGGCTAACTGGGTCGCGAGTGTCCGCAGGCAGTGGCTGGCAGTGTGGCCGCAGCCATTTAGTGAGAGCACAAGGTCAGTCACTGCTGGGGTGCAAATAGAGCCTTGTCCTCAGGAGGGAACGCTGAGCCCCATGGAAGAAGAGTGGACTGAACAAGGTCTTCTCTGCCTGGCCCCTACCTGTCGCAGTACCTCCTGCCTCGTTCTTTGACAGTGCCACGCTTACAGGAGCCCACGCTTTCGCGGATGGGGGCCCAGGGCTGGTGTTCAGGCAGAGCCCGCATCACCTGGAGCTGAGGCAGGTGAGGCCCCCAGCCCTCCAGCCGGCTGTCGCTGCCCGAGTCAGCAAAAGTTGTTCCTGTCCCCGGCTCCCGGGAGTGGTTCGCTGCTGAGCTGTGCCTGCACTCCCCTTCGCTCTACGAGAGCCTGTCCCTCGCCGCGGCTCAGCCGAGCGCGCTGTGGGGCCGCCCGCCCCGCGGAGCTCGGCGTTCCCGGCTCCGTGCCGTCCTGCTCCCCGGCTGCCCTCCCAGCGCTGTCCTGCTCCCCCGGGCCGGCAGCGCGGGCGCCACGTGGCGCCGGGGCTGTGCCGGCCCGTCCCGCTCCCCGCTGCCGCCGGACGGGGCGGGCCCGGCCCTGTC
>NW_024580672.1:4767993-4843989 GCF_017639235.1 Corvus kubaryi
TGTGTGTGTGTACGTGTGTGTGTGTTTGTGTGTTTGTGTTTGTGTTTGTGTACGTGTGTGTGTGTTTGTGTGTGTGTGTACGTGTGTGTGTGTTTGTGTGTGTGTGTGCGTGTGTGTTTGTGTGTGTTTGTGTGTGTGTTTGTGTGTTTGTGTGTGTTTGTGTGTGTGTGTGTTTGTGTGTGTGTGTTTGTGCACGTGGGCCTGTGGTGCCCTCCACTCTCAGCGGGAGCTGTGTCCAGCGCTCCTCTGGCAGCTGCTGTGCCTGCAAGAACTGTCCCCTCCCTGCACACAGGGTTTGGTGTCACTGCTGGGGTGTGGGGATGCCAACCTGGTGCTATCAACAGAGCCAGGATCTGCCACAGAGCCTCTGGGGTAGCCTGGTCTGAGTCAGGGGCTGCTGAAGGCAATCATACAGAGGCTTCCTCCTATAAGGGATGTGGGGGAACAGGGGGCTCACTCTCCCTTCGCCACACGAGCCTAGTGTGCTGGAAGGGGAGATCTCTGTTCTTCCCTCCTCCAGAGGGGTAAGGTTCAGCTGAGCAAGCCTTCCAGCTGGCTACTGTGACCGTCAGAGGAGCCAAAATCCCCGAGTGCCTTTTCCCTTCCTTGGGAAGTGACTGCGCTGCCAGTCTGTCTGCAACCCCAGTGAGGATGGCAGCAGGGGTTCTCTCCCTGTCTGCCTTCCCAGGTGGGGGTGGTGTCACTGCTGCAGGATGACACCAGCAGTCCCGGCTGGACTGTGCTGACCCCCCAGCACCAGGGCTCTCACTGCTCAGGGCCCTTCCATGCCTTCAGTCAGTGACTTTCCCCACGTTTTTTCAGCTTTGAGAATTGCTGAGGCAGGTTTCACCTCCTGGGTCACAGCATTCCCGTGCTCCCAGCCAGTTTGGGAAATGAGTCTCTGAATTTACCATCATGCAGGGGATGTCCTGCAGGCACCGCGCCTGCAGAGCAGTGGACTTCCCCTCTGTGCTGCTGCCAGCTGAAGCTGTCCCAGGGAGCTCAGTCATGGAAAGGGAAAGCGCTTCTGTAGGAACAGAGGAAGTGTGTGCCGCATTCTTCTGGGACTCCCAAATCCGTCCTGGGGTGCCTTGGCCAGTGCCTGCCTGGCAGGACCCTATCCCGCTCAGCTACAGCATCCTTGGGCAGGGGGTTGGGGTGTCAAGGGGTCTGAGTGCTCTGTGTGTGTGTGTGTGTGTATGTATAGATCTACAAATATATATATATACATACATATATATAAAATCCCCTTGTTCCTGGAGAGGGGCATTTACTGCTGCTGCTGCTGCTGCTGTGCGCATTGATCGAGTTGGGCGTTCCTATTTGCCCACCTTTTCCAAACCGGCCTGTAAATCCACCAGTATATGTAGTTCAAAGAGCATTTCTGACTTTTGTATCTAATATATTTTTTAAAAAGTATATATATAAAGACAACAGTGAATTTACAATAATAAAAGTGAAAATCAGCCATGGGTGAGGCACATGGTCCTTCCCCGCCGGGGTAGCAGCTGCCTTTGGGAATGGGGTGAAGGGTCCTGTCCTCCCCTCGGGGGACAGCCAGGAGCCCAGGGCTCGGTTCCCTGGCCCGGGTGCCGGGCAGGTGGGGGATAGGCGGTGTCGCCGGGATGCAGCAGCCTGGAGTTGCCCGTCCCTTCAGGGGTGCCCCGGCCCGCCCTCCCTCTGTCTCCGCCGGGCGGAGCCGGGCCCGGGAAGCCCCGGGAGGCGGAGCCGGGTCGGGACTTTCCTGGCACCGCGGCCGGGGCGCGGCGGCCGGCCTGAGGCTGGGATGAAGGTAAGCGGCCGGGCCGGGGTGGGGTTCCTCGGGGGTGCCGGGGGGATGCGCCCGGGCAGGGCGGGCAGGGCTGTCCGCGCCGGCGGGAGAGCGGTTCCCAGGGAAAGGGAGCTGAGCGGTGCAGAGGTTTAAAGCTCCTGTGCCTGGGCTGCTCGTCCCAGCGGAAGGGTCCTGGGCTCCCTCTCGCTCCAGCAGCCATGCCGGTCCCTGGTTGCCTCTGGGTCGGCCATGGGGCCAGCTGGGGTAGGGGATGTTGGGAAGATCCAGGCTGGAGAGACAGTTGCTCTCTTGGAGGGGAGAGGAGACAGTAGGTCCCAGCGCTGGCGCTTATACCCTTTTCCCTGCCGGTGGGGAAGTTCCTTATTTCCTATGTTGCCAGTGGGTTCTGCCCCATCCTGCAGCTCTCCTTCTTGCATGCTGAGCCCTGTCTGCGCTGGGGCAGGGCTGGCTTGCTGCCCACTCCGAGGGGAACAGATCCGTGCCTGCAGGCTCGGCAAGCTCTAGCCCAAATGGAGCCGTGAGCACCAACACGGTAGTGGCACTGTGGGCAGAGTGGAAACTGGAGAGAGACACCAAACGCCGGGCTGACGCTGGGAGGGGTTCTCTGAGGGCATACAGCTGGATTAATAGTTCATAACACAACAGCAAAGGAGCTAATTTACAGGCCCTTAGAGGAGAAAACCAGAAGATAAGTGGGTGGCTGGGGTTTGCCAAAACCACCTTGACAGCCACAATGGGAGTAAAGGCATTTTATGCAGAGATATACAAATGGCTTCAGTGCTCAAAGGTAGGCTTTCAGGAGGGGAAAGCTTGGACAGCTTTCAGGGAGAGGGGATTTCTCTCTGCCATACTTGCTGGTCAAGGACTTGATTTCCAGGAGTCACTGTGAACACGATATGAGAGAGACCCAGCAGCCTCTTGCCAGTAGCTGTTGGGACTCCAGGGATGGAGCAGAGCACAGGATTAGTGCAGAAAGCAAGGCCAAGTATTTAGAGCCGTTGTTCGCAGGTGTTAGCAGACCTCAGGGAAATAAAAATGTGAAGGGAAGAGTATGTTAGAGGAGCAGCCAGCTGAGTGGCTAGTGCAGTTCAGATCAGGGCTGCACTTGTGCACTTGTGCTGCCTCCTTCACTTCTGGAGCACCCTTTCCCATGGCTACTAAACACTCCTGCTTCAGATAGGCTGATGTATGTTTCCCTCCTGCCTGCAGGGCATCAGCTCTGCAAGTCAGCCGACTGTCATGAGAGGAAAGAAAATAGCACCTGCATTACTAGGTCACGTTCAAGGAGCTGCAGGCATGGAAGAATGGCTTTAACTCGAACTGCTTGCCAAAGGCTGCCCCTTAATTTAAGCAGTCTGGCTGGCACAGGGAGGCTGTGCCGTCTGGCAGTGCTGCACTCTGGGGCAGGGAGCTGGTGCTGCTCCGGGCAGTGCCTTGCAGCTGGGTTGCTGCTCTTTTCCCCCATTCCCGAAAATGCCCAGAGAATCCTTCCTGAACCCTAGGAATGTGTGAAGATGGGGAGGAATTAGACAAGCAAAAAGGGTCTGCAGTTCAAGCCCATGATCCAAGTCAGATGTGTTGGGTAACACAGAGCAGGGAATGCTACTGATGAAGGAAGGAGAGATGGGTTCCCTTCTGGGACGTGTGGGGGATAAAAGCTGTGTGTACTACACTCCTGGGGGAAACCCTGGGGAGAGAAAGTCCTGGGGACCAGAGAGGCATGCTGCTTGGCACAGGAGGCAGGAATTTACCTTGAGAGCTGGTCTGAGGTTGCCTGAGGTTGCTTTTCTAGGAATAAAGAAGCAGGTGGTGACACCATCTCTGCTCAGCAAGCAAGGTGGGCTTCCTCCAGCACACACTGCACAAGGGTGTAGGGCTATGGCCGGCAACCTCCAGAGAGAACCAGAGCTGTGTGGGATGGGGAGATGCAGGCACGACTCCATGACATTCCCTAGTCATGCTGTTTGCTGCAACAAGTGGAGGTGTCCTAGGCAGCAGTGAGTGAGCTGTGAAAACCCCTCAGGAGGAGATGGAGCTGATGCCACTGGAGAGGGGGAGCTGTGCTATTCAAGGGGCACAGTCTGTTCTTACCCAGCAGCTTCAGGCCTAGGCTCCCCCACCAGGCTCAGCGGGTAGGGTTCAAAGTGGCTGTTCCCAGCACACTGAAGAAGGATGTTTGTCCCTTTGTTCACTTCTCTGGAAAATCTGTGCCAGCAGATAGGGTGGCTGGCTGCTGGTGGCAGGCTGAAGCTGTCCAGGTGGGATGACCGGTGGGATGCCAACAGCAGGCAGTGTGTGCTGCTTCCCACAGGCCAGCAGGGGCTTGTGTCCATGTTCCTAGGCCTTCGGAAGCCCCTGCAGAATGGCAGGAGGAAAGTCCCCACCTCATTTTGCAGTGCTGGATCTCCACCTTCCTTGCACCCTCCCCTGCACTTGCAGGTCCCACAGACACCACATCCCAGGCTGCATGGCTGCCTGCGATGTATCTCTGGGCTCAGGGGCAGGCTAACCGGGAAAAACCTCAGGCTTGGGGTCACAGGACAGCCCCTTTGGAAGACTTGAGTGGCTGAAAAATGTCCTTGAAAAGGCTCTGTTCAGCTTCTGAAGAATATGAGTCACACACGAATTGAACAATCCCCTTCCTTCCCCTCTTCTCCCACACACTCAAAATCCCCTGAGTGGGACCTGTAGCAACCACTGATTCAGAAATTCATGGTATGAGGGCACTGTGGAGTCAGATACGGTTTTTTTTTTTCTTTTCATTGGTTAGTGAGAAGAAATGTGGAGCGTGCCCGTAGGCTCTCCCCTGATCCTGCCCCTTTGCTAGAAGTCGCCGGTGGTTTTCTGAGGTCAGGCAGACCTTGACCCCAGCGGAACTCCTGTCTGTGGTACTGACAGTCCCTGTGGCGATGCTGGGGCTGGACGGGTTTCTGAGACCAACCTCTTCCTCCCCGGTGAGTAGAAGGATGTGAGCGTTGTGGGCGGCAGGGAAGGCCCCCTGCCTCTGGCGGGGCCTTGCTGGGGTCGGCGGGAAGCATCCAGTGCTGAGTGCTGGGGCGGTGGGAGATGCTCCCACAGGGAGGTCTGGGGCTGCTGCTTCCACTTTGAAGCCAGTGGGAAGGAGGCAATGGGAACACGGATAGCGAATGCCTCTCTCAGGCCACCTCCGCGGGAAGGATGCCGGGGCTGCTGTGTAAGTTGAAATGGGGGAGAGGGAAAGCACCCCTTTGGGTGCCTGGCATGGGGCTGCAGACTCTGCTTCGGTCTGCAGAGTCCTGGAGAGATTCCCCTGGCCAGGGGGGAGCCAGTGGGCTTGGGGACAGCACTTTGGGGCGACTCCTTGTTTGAGTCCACAGCGGCTTGGAGGCGACATCCGTGTGCGGGGTGGGATGATGTGGGGTAGGGACCCTGGGGGACCCAGGGGCTGCTGCGGGGCTTTATGGCGCGGGCGGGTGGTTTCAGCCGTGCTGCACTGCAGGTCTTGCTGGGGAAGGGCTGATGCCAGCGCAGCGGGGACTGGCGCCCGTAGCGGGACAGGCGGCCGGGGACGGTGCGGGGCAAATCCCTCCCTGCTCCCGGAGGGAAAATTCGGTACATCTGGCGCCACGGAGCTGCCAGGCAGCGCCCGGGCGAGAACGGCCGGGGGAGGCGAGCGGGAGTGCTCCGGGATTTCCAGCCCGCCCGGGGCTCCGAGTCCAAAATTCCCAGGCGAGGAGGGGACAGCCCGCCCCATGACCCCGAGCGGCCGCCGGCGGGCGCAGGAGCAGCCGGGCCGAGCAGAGCCCCGCTCCGAGCCGTGCCGGGCCGAGCCCCGCGTCCCCAGCCCCGCGTCCCCAGTCCCGTGCCCCGGGCCGGCTCGGGCCGTGCCCCGGCCGTGGCGGGGCGGGGCGGGCCGGTGACGCGCGGGCCCGTCATTTCCCGGCTCGGCGGGGTTTCTAGGGACTTTCCGGAGCGGCGGTGCCTTCCTGCAGCCCCGCTCAATCCCCCTCTCCCCGCAGGCCGGCGGCCGGCCCCGCGCCGACATGGACGAGCAGTTCCAACCCGTGAGTGCGGTACGGATCGGATCGGATCGGCCCGGGGGGTGTCGCTGCCTGGTCCCCGCCCCGGAGCTGGGCAGGGAGCAGTGTCCGACCCCACGGGTGGGGTGGGAGGTGGGGGTCTGTGCCTGCTTCCGGGGTGGGAGGTGGGAGGGTCTGTGTCAGCCTCCAGGGTGGGCACTGAGGGGTCTGCACCTGCCCACCTCTCTTCCCAGGGAGGGACAGGGGATCTGTGCCTGCCCGATGGGGGTCCGTGCCAGACTGCCATCACCCCCTCAGGATAGTTGGGGATTCCAGCCCCAACACACTCATCACACTCATCTTCCCTCCCATCACCTAGTGCCTGGATGGGATTGACTACGATGACTTCAGTTTTGGCTCCCACATGATGGAGCAGAAGGAGCCCCTGATGGAGACAGGTAAGGGCCCCTCTGGCAGTGCCCTTCCAGGGGTCCCCAGCTGCAGTGGAGTTTCCCGGCAGGTTGACTCACACCTCTTAGTTCCCAGAAGCACCACAGGCTTTGTCCTTACTGGCCCCACTGTGGGTTGGCTGGGAATCCCTGCTCTGTGCCACCAGGATGGGGCTTGTTCCATCTGGCTCTTCTGCTCAGTCTACCAGGGACTGCCAGGTTGGGCTGTGACCTCCTGAGCATCCCTGCTCCCCAAGTGACAGAGCACCCTCTGGCCCTCCCCTCCTCTTCCTGCTGCTCTGACTGCTGTTCCCAGCTGAGCTGTGACAGCACAGGGGTTGGGGGCTCTGAGGACCCCCATGGGACAGACAGGGCTCACATCACCTTCAGTGCTGTCCCTGTATCTCCAGCATCCTCACTGAGAACATGCACTTTGGTTATCCCATATTTCTCATTGGTACCTCTCCTTTCTGTCCTCCAGTGGAAGGTCCCTACCTTGTCATTATTGAGCAGCCAAAGCAGGTAAGGATGTCACCCAGGTAAACACAGGTGTAACTGTCACCTCCTGCTGTCATGGCATCAGGCTTTGGCCGCCCTTGGCTGACCTCTCTTTGCCTCCACAGCGGGGTTTCCGGTTTCGGTATGGCTGCGAGGGCCCTTCCCATGGGGGGCTGCCAGGAGCATCCAGTGAGAAGGGGCGCAAGACCTATCCCACTGTCAAGGTGAGCACTGCTATGGGGAGGGGATGGAGCAGTGTCTTCAGCCAGTATGCATGAGCATCAGGAGGGAGCCTCGAAGGAAGGACAGGAAATTTATAATAAGCTTTTATGTGTCTCCTGGTGCTGGAGGGAGGGGAGGAGAGGTGGCAGCCATGGGGAGGGACAACAGGGATTTGTAGAGAGTCCTTCAGGCTCCTGGCTTATTGTACCTGACCCCCATCTTCTTCTTCCCTGCAGATCTGTAACTACACAGGGATGGCCCGGATCGAGGTAGACCTGGTGACGCACAGTGACCCTCCCCGTGTGCATGCCCACAGCCTGGTGGGCAAGCAGTGCAACGAGGCTGGCAACTGTGTCACGGTTGTGGGACCCAAGGACATGACAGCTCAGTACGTGCAAGGAGGACACAGGGTGGCCTCTTGCCTATGTGAAGTGGCTGTGGGTGCTGTCTGCAGCTTCTGAGATGGGGAGAAGGATAGGGGTTAGTGCACCCTGGGGTTGTGTTTGCTGGCTGAGGTCAGGGGTGTGTCTAGATAAGTTCATGGTTACAGCTCTGTCCTCTGAGCATTTTGCCTGTCTCTGGGTTTTGACATATGCAGCTTATTTTGGGCTTCTGTCCTTGAGGTTGCAGCTCCCCAGCTTTGCGGATGACTTTTGAAGCCAGCCTGAGTCACAGGGTGTAGTGGTTTGGTCCAAAATACTCATTACTGTTTATCTGCTGTGAGATAAGAATTAGGAGAAATGCAAAACAGGCACCAAACTTGAAAGAATATAAAGAAGTTTATTAACAGACCTAAAAGAAGAAAAAAATTATACCACCTTCAGAACTCTCCTCCTCCTCCCACCTTCCTCCCTTCTCCCACTGACAATGTGAAAAGACAACCCTTAAGATGTTCAGTCTGTTTACCACTTCCATAATAACCTTGTTCAGTCCATTTAGAGAGAGAAGTCTCTTCTTGCTCATGCTATGAAAACATTATCACAACGAGACAGCCGCCCACTTCCAAATATTGTTCAGTCCATTTAGGAAGAGGAGTCTCTCTGCCTGCGTGTGAGTCCTTTCCCCCGACTTGCAGCTTTTCCCGCAACTGCTTTCGAGGGTCCACTCTTGAAGTTTTTTGGGGTACAATTTTAAGGTTGAGCCGTTCAGAAACAAAAACAGAGGCCCTTCTCCTTCCCTGGGAGCAAAGGGTCTTCATCATCTTCATCTTTAGGACTATCTCTGGGAGCATCTCTAGGAACTGAGGTTTTCTCCTTTCCCATTTGGAGCAAAAGTCCTCATCTGGTTCATCTCTACGGACTGAGGTTTTCTCCTTTCCCCTTTGGAGCAAAAGTCCTCATCTGGTTCATCTCTCCCTGTCCAAACTTCTCATGAAATTACAGCTGCGTCAGCATCTGCCTATCTCAGCGCAGGTGCTTTTGCTCACGAGTTGAACACTCCACCCCCCATATCTTCATGAAATTACAACAGGATACTCTGATATATCATAGCTTCACAACAGAATTTCAGCTTTAAGCATCTCCTCTCTCTCTTCCCTCAGGTTTTCAGCTCTTCACAGCAATAAAAGGGTTAATCTCACCTCGGCCTTGCAGCTTTGCAGCTGGAATGTTGAATTTTTCTTATCGAAGTGGAGAGGGGGGAGAGCCGAGCCGCTCCGGCTGCCCACGGCAAGGCAGTGGGGGGGGTTCCACGGCTGGAACAGGTCCATGGCTCCAGGATGGCCGTGGCCCGGCCCGGCCTGGCCCAGGCAGGGCCTGGCCGGGCCCGCTGGCCCCCACACGGGGCCTGCAGCCACTTGTCCCAGCGCCGGAAACGAGAGAGAGCTTGGAGGGGGAGTTTGCCTATTCTTAAATGTGGATCACAGAGGTGATCACAACTTTAAGTGGCTTAGAGAATTGTCCATATTCAAACTGGCCAGCTGATAGGTTCTATCAGTTCCCAGAGGAAACTGTAAGCACCCCTTAGCAAGGACGTCCCTTCCGGGACTATGCTTGCTAACCTATGACACAGGGTTATTTTGCAACTGCTGCCATTGCTCTTACATATCCAGCCCTGGCTCAGCTCAGTCCCCTGTGCATCCCTCTGACCTTCAGTCCTGGTCTTGTCTTTGATAGCCCTTTAGATTTGTCACCTGTGGGAGCCCAGAGTTTCTGGGGCTCCTTTCCTCTCTGCTGTGGTTACTCCTCTTCTGCCCCACACACACTGAATCCCTGCTGCCTGAGTGGCACTGCTCTGTGCTCAGGTCCTTCCCAGCAGCAGGAGTATGTGCCCCTTTGGGCTTGCTGCTCCTGGCCTTGATGCTCCCAGCTCCTGGCAGGTTCCCTCTTCTTCAGGTTCAGCAACCTGGGTGTGCTCCATGTCACCAAAAAGAATATGATGGAGATCATGAAGGAAAAGCTGAAGCAGCAGAAGATGCGCAACAGGAACCATCTGCTGACGGGTGAGGGCAGCCTGGGGACTCAGTGGGCCTCGGCACCATGGGCTGACAGCTGGGGGCTGGGCTGAGCATGGGGCTGGGGTGGGTAGGAAGGGGACCTGGAGCACTGTCCCCCACACAGCCTGACGTTTGTCCCCCTACCCTGGCAGAATCGGAGCTGCGTGAGATCGAGCTGGAGGCGAAGGAGCTGAAGAAGGTGATGGACCTGAGCATTGTGCGGTTGCGCTTCACCGCCTACCTCCGTGACAGCAGTGGGAACTTCACGCTGGCCCTCCAGCCTGTCATTTCGGACCCCATCCATGACAGCAGTGAGCATGGGGCCATTCTGAGAAAGGGACGGGGCAGGCGGGGGTAAGGACTTCTGCACAGTGTCTCCCAACACGTCTTGCTCTGCAGAGTCCCCTGGAGCTTCCAACCTGAAGATCTCACGGATGGATAAGACAGCAGGCTCCGTGCGGGGAGGAGACGAAGTCTACTTGCTGTGTGATAAAGTTCAGAAAGGTAAAAGCCATTCTCTCCAGATTAAACCTTCTGGGGGGGCTGTGGCAGGAGAGATTTGGGTCCCCTGGGTGGTCAGGGGTCTGTGTCCCTGGAGCCTTTTTGGGATGAGGAGGCAGTGCCAGTGCCACTTCTCTCCCCAGATGACATTGAGGTGCGTTTCTACGAGGATGACGAGAACGGCTGGCAGGCCTTCGGGGACTTTTCTCCTACGGATGTGCACAAGCAGGTACAGGGGAGGTGGGGAGTGTCCTGCTCTGCTCCGAGGCACATGGATGCCCTGTGGGCTGAGGTAGCCCCAGCTCCAGGATGATCAGGACCTCATGTCCATCATGTCCTGCCTACAGTACGCCATTGTCTTCCGCACACCCCCCTACCACAAGCCCAAGATCGACCGTCCTGTCACCGTCTTCCTGCAGCTGAAGCGGAAGCGGGGAGGGGACGTGAGTGACTCCAAGCAGTTCACCTACTACCCAGTGGTGGAAGGTGAGCACCCCCCAGGCAGGCTGGCATGGGCCCTGCTGCTGGGGCTGCCCCTCACCCTGCTGCCCCTCTCTCCCCACAGATAAGGAAGAAGTGGAGAGGAAGCGCAAGAAAGTCCTGCCTCAGTTTCCTCAGCACTTTGGCGGTGGCTCGCACATGGGGGGGGCCGGCGGGGGGGCCGGGGGCTTTGGCTCTGGAGGAGGTGAGTGGGGCTGCTTCTTCCCCCTCCTCGCTCAGGTGGCTGAGGCTCCCTTCTGCTCACCCATCCTCTGCCTTGCCCTGCAGGTGGGAACCTCAGCTTCCCATACTCCCCTGGGCTGACCTACAACAGCATCTACTCACCCGGCCCCCACCCAGTGGGGAGCTACCAGGGGGGTATGCAGATGAAGGGCCCCGAGGCAGAGGGGCCTGGGAGCGACAGGCAGGCACCTGCAGAAGAGAGCACATACTGCAAGGAGCTGCAAAAGCACGGTAGGAGGGGCTGAGCTTGAGGGAGGGCTGGGGGACATCGCTCAGGAGAGGAGGCATGGATTTAGGACCTTTTGGGGTCGTGTGCCGCTCTCCACACCTGGTGGATGCAGAAGGGTGGATGAGGCTGCTGCTCCTGGAGGTGACATCCTGCTTTGCCCCCAGCCCAGCTGTGCCAGCTGTGGATGCTGGCACTAGCCCGTCGCAATGCCCATGCCCTGCTCGACTACTCGGTCACCGCCGACCCCCGCATGCTGCTGGCAGTCCAGAGGCACCTGGCCGCATCACAGGATGAGAACGGAGACACGTGAGCACACGAGGGGTTTGAAGGGAGAGCATGGGAGTCTTGTTGTCCATCAGAGCCATTATGGGGGCTCTGGGGGTGGCAGGGAGTATGTGGAGAAGCATGGAGCTGAGCTAGGGGCCATTCCACTCTCTCTACAGGCCTTTGCACCTCGCTATTATCCATGAACAGACAGCTGTGATCAAGCAGCTGATCGATGTAATTGTTAGCATCCCCAGCCAGCAGATCATCAACATCTCCAATAACCTGCAACAGGTACATGTTTTTCAGAGCAGCCAGTTCTCCTCTACCTGGGAGTAGTTCCTCACTCCTGTTTTCCAGCCCTGGGGGCTCCTGTAGCTGCTCCTGCTGAGGGGAGGCTGCAGATCTGAACAAGTTGCAGCTACTGGAAAGAATGGTGGTGCAGCGCTTGGCTTCTCTTGTGAGCACTGCTGAGGATGTGCTGCTGTCCCGCAGACGCCGCTGCATCTGGCAGTCATCACCAAGCAGCCCCAAGTGGTCCAGCTCCTGCTGCAAGCCCGCGCTGACCCAACCTTGTTGGACCGCTATGGCAATTCTCTACTGCACCTGGCACTCCAGGCTGGCGATGAAGAGATGCTGAGGACACTGCTGGCTCACCTGGGCTCGGCTTCCCCTTATCTGCTCCGCCTGCCCAATTTCCATGGTGAGTGGGGCTCGGGGACGATGGCCAGGACCCCAGTGGGTCCTGGGGCCTGGCCAGAAGGGCTTGGCCCTTAACCATCATGGGCTTGGCCAGAAGGCTGCTGAGCCTATCCCCATCTTGCAGGCCTCCTGCCTGTGCATTTGGCTGTGAAGGCAAAGAGTTTGGCTTGCCTGGACCTGCTGGTCAGGACGGGAGCAGATGTGAATGCAGTGGAGAGGCAAAGCGGGAGGACCCCCCTGCACCTGGCTGTGGAGATGGAGAACCTGAACATGGCCACCCACCTGGTGAAGAAGGTATGGGGTGGCTGGTGTAGGGGTAGCTATGGGACAGGGATGGCAAGCAGCCTCCTAGAGGCTCCTGTCAGAAGTGGGGGCTCCTCTGAGGCCTTGGGGTGACGGTGTAGGAGGAGCAGTGCCCAGGCAGCCCATCCTCATGGCTTCACACCTTTCTTAGCTGGGAGCAGACGTCAACAGCCGGACTTTCTCTGGGAACACACCCCTGCACTTGGCTGCTGGCCTGGGCTCCCCCACCCTCACCAAACTGCTCCTTAAAGCGGGTAAGGCACTGCCCTTCCTCCTTTCCCTTCCCTCCCCATAGCCCTGGCTGCCTGTGCTAGGTGGTGGCAGGCACAAGGTCAGACCCCTGGGCCAGGCTTATGCCACCCTTTCCTGACAGGGGCAGATGTTTTGTGTGAGAATGACGAGCCCATGAGCCTATCCTCATCGGAGGCCAACAGCGACACAGACACTGACCCTGAGGAGCAGGAGCTAGCCATGGATCTGGGGGAGCCAGCCCCAGCTGCAGAGCATAGCACCAACCCCAAGCTCCTCACACAGGGGCACTGGCAGGCAGGGCACAGGCAGCGCCGCTGCCACACGTCCCTGGACCTGACTCGGAGCCAAAAGGTGTGTGGCACAGCGGGACAGACTCGCTGGGAGTGTTTCTGTGCAGGCCACAGCATGGATGGGGTGGAGTTCCAGGAAATGCTTCCTTGAGGATGCCTGTGCTCCTCCGTGTCCTGCAGAGACCCATGGTGTGAGAGGTGATGGGGGATCTGGGCAGTGCTTTGGAGGATGCTGACATCCATGTCTGTCTGCAGGTGCGGGAGATTCTGCTGCAGGCCTCCCAGCAGGGGCCGGAGGCAGAACTGCCCACTGCCCCCCAGCCAGGTGAGCAGCCCCTTTCCCCCCTGCTTAAAAGCACCATACCCAGGCAGGGTGACACCTTCCTGGCAGCAAGGATGGGCAGCCTGTGATGGGGGCACCTCTCTCACACAGGGAAGGTCCTGTCGCTGGACAATGAGGCGCTGAAGGGACTGGAGCAACTGCTGAACCAGGACTGCAGTGGGTCAGACTGGATCGAGCTGGCCAAGCGCCTGGGGCTCTGCAGCCTCGTGGAGACCTACAAGGACACCCCCTCGCCCAGTGTCAGCCTCCTGCGCAGTTACGAGGTCAGTGCCTGGCTGGGGTGCCCCTGTCTCCCCTGCCTGTCTGGTGACAAGCCCTGCTCAATGCCCTCTCTCCACAGCTGGCCGGTGGCAGCCTGGGGGGATTGCTGGAGGCACTGGACTCTATGGGGCTCCACAACGCTGTGAGGATGCTCCACAAAACCGAGGCGCTGGAGAAGCTGCAAAGCACAGGTACAGAGTGAGGGCTGGGGCTGGGGGGCAGGGAGTGTCTCTGCTGCCCCCGTGTTGCCCCATCGCTAAGAGCACCCGGGGATTGCTTTGCAGAGCTGAAGGAAGACAGTGCCTACGGCAGTGAGTCGGTGGAGGAGGAGCAGGCGCCCACACTGGCCCTGAAGCCGGGGGGTGAGCTGCCCCCCAGCCAGCAGCCACAGGTGCACTGAGGAGCCAGCCAGCAGCCCCTGTGACCACACAGGGAGCTGCACTGCCCTCTGCCTTGCCCACACAAGTGCCTTCTGGACTTGGGGTCCGGCTGCCTGGACTCAGGGGGATGGGATGCAGCTGGCTCCTGCCCGTCTCTGCTTTTATTTAATGGTCCCTCTTCTGAATAAAAGGACACAGGTTCCATTAGTCTTTGCCCTCCCTCTCTCCAGCCCCAGCCGTGAGCTGGTGGGCATTAACCCCCCTGAACCCTGCCTGGGTCTGGAAGTCTGGCACCAAGGAGACTGCTGCCAGCCCCTCCTCAGCATCCCTCTGTGCCAGGGCTGTCCCCAACCATGGGGAAGAAACCACAGCGCACCCAAGAAGTGAAGAGCGAGTTTTACTTCAGTAACTGAGAGAAGAAGCTGTACAAAGGTTTGTTTTCCCCCCCACCCCCCAAGCCACCTGGGGCAAGGGTGGGTTTGTTTTTTTTTTTTTTTTTTTGCAATAGACTCAAAAGAGCAGAATAAAAAGTTTTGACACATTCGCAAAGTCAGTGCTGAAACCAGCCAGGTCCCAGGCGGCTGAGAACTGCGTGTGTGCCAGCCCCTGGTCACAGCCCTTCACTGTGCCCGGATCCCGTTCTGGACGATCCTGCAGCCGTGCTCCATCACTTGCCCCTTGCTCTGGACAAGCATCTGTCAGCCCACTCTGGAGTGGTGGGGGCTGCCCCAGCCTGCCCCTCACCTTGGCAAGGAGGGCGCCTGTGGCTGAGGAAGGGGCTGCACCACTGCTGCTGCAGCAAGGGGACTGCAGCACTGCAGACCAGGCTTTGCTGGCAGCTTCCACGGCCCCAGGCATGTGTTGTAAAAGAGGTGTGGAAAGAAAAGCTGGCTCCAGCGTGTGCTGGAGCCATAGGGCAGGGGGAGCCCCATACCAGCCCTGGCTCCAGGGCTCACCGCCTTATGGGGAGTACTTGCGCACTGCTGCCCACCATGCCCTGGGTATGACGCTCACACCCAGGTGCTGCAAACAGGGCCAGTCCAGGCTGCCAGCAGTGGGGGTGGAAAATGAGGGTCATGAAGCACCGGTGCATCAGCCTCCCATGCAGCCACACGTGCAGCAATGGGTGTTGCCATCCCAAGGCTGCCTCCTTGGTGCTGGCAGCCACAGGGCTGTCTCCCCGAAGGGTTGCTGGTGCTGAAGTGGAGCTGGGGAGCAGGCAGCAGCAGTACACACAATAGCCCACGCTCAGCTTGCTGCAGGGTGGGGGTGTGGGGAGCTGGATCTCCCGAGTCCTTTTAAAAATCTTTCCCCCAGAGTGCAGTGCTTACAAGATATGGCTGGGTTTGTGGTTTTGTTTTTTTTTAAACAGTTCCCAAAAAGCATCAAAAGTAGCCCCCAAAAAAACCTCCCTAGTGGTCAGCTCGATCTGGTACTAAAAAGTGCAAAACTGTATCACAAAAACTGTTCAAAAGTTGTAAGAAAGCGAGGAGGGTGCAGAGGTGATTGAGGTGGCAGGGAGGGGACCAGGTGCTGTTTCCCCAGTTTCCCTGACCACCAGCCCCAGGAGAGGGGACAGTCTAGGGCTGGCCCCCTCCCATCTACCCCCATGGCACGATGGAGCTGGACAAGCGGCCGCTGGCTATTTTTTGCTGCGTCTTTTGGTTGTGTTTTTTTTTTTTTTAAACCATTGAAGAATTGAGCCCAGCGGGTAGGTTTCAGTTGCTCCCTTTCCCTGGGGCAGCAAGAGTAGGTCCTGCAGCCAAGTGCAGGACAAGGAGGGGCAGGAACAAGTCTGATAGGGCCAGGCAGCTCCTGCAGGCAAGGACTGGGGACCGTCCTGCTCTGCCACTGTCTCCAGCGGAGGGGCCATGGCTCTGCATGGCTGGTGCTGACGGCTGCAGAAGGGCTGTCACCCCCTCCAGCTCGTGCCGCAGACAGACGGACACATGCAGGGTCTCAGCAGGCACACGGCCTCCACCCCCGTGCTGGGGGGACAGGAACAGAGCTGCAGTGCAGGCAGCTGAGGCCCCTCACTTATGACTTCTGGGAGTGGCCGGGGGGCTGGCGGCCAGCGCGCTCTGAGATGTTGCGCTTCACCTTGGTTGTGCTGGAGGGCTCTGCGTTGAGCGAGGGGCTGGAGCGGGACTTTTTCAGGCCATCGTCCTCCCCACCCGCTGTGTCCAAGAGGGTGGACTCAAATGCTGCCAGGTCCTCAGAGCCAGCCTTCAGCTTGGCCCGCAGCAGCATGGCATAGGTGCCATAGCGGGATTTCTGGGGAGCACAGTGCAGCAGAGAGAGAGGTTGGCAAGCTGGGTACTGTCCTATGGCCAGCATCCCTGCGGGGGGGGGGGGGGGGGGGGATGCTCATGGTCCCTCCAACCCAGCCAGCATCCCAGGGCAGAGGAATACTTGTGGTCTTAGACCACGGCAGTGGCAGTGTAACTCAGCTGATGGGATGGGTTGGGCCCCTCACTGAGGATGGCCAAACAGGTAGGGGCAGAGGGCCTGAGGGTAGAGGGGGGCATCTTCCAGCTCACCTCAAATTCCAGGTACTCTTCCCTCTGCTTTAGCTCCTCGTACTCCTTGCCTTTCACCTTCTTCTCAGGCAGTGAGGAACGATGCTCCAGTAGCTCCGCTGACATTGTCTTGAACTTGGTCTCATGGTTCTTCACCTGTTCCTCCTGGGAAAGGGTGGCACTATGTCAGTGCCCTGCTCTGTCCCCCTGGTAATGTGAGCTGGCTGGGCACAGAACAGGTTTTTCCCCTTCTAGGAGCAGCCAGGATCTCAGCTTCTGCTCCCAGGTTTGATTTTTGTTTTTTTAAATGGCAGACAAAATCACAGGCTTTTGGGGGGAATCTGCTCTCACCTCATAGCAGGACTGACTGCAGTCTTAAAGCAGAAAAATTTAATCCCTCTCAAACTAGGCTGGTGGTTTTTTAAATCCTTTCTGCTCTATGAATAACTGCCCTGGTATGCATGAGTGCCAGCTAATCCCCCCAGCTGGTTGCCTTTCAAGGTCCCTCGCAGGACCTTGCAAGTCATGATGTGGAACCACTTTCTCATCCATGGTCAGACCATCACCTGAGTCCAGCCCCACTGCCAGGAACAAGACCTCACTGTCTGCCCCCAATCTCAGTACCCCTTTTCTTTGTCTCCCCCTTGGCCCTTTACCTCGCTGGGGAGGCAGCTGGGTGCATGGCACCACATAGATCCCTCTATAGGGGAAAGTGCCACTGGCAGATCCAGGGGTTTGTCCCAGGCTCACCATTGCCCCCACACCGTGGCCCACCTGAGACAGCCTGGTGCAGGAGCTAGGCAGCAGCGGGCGGCTGAACTTCTTCTGGGAGCCGATGGCTGCGGGGAAGGGGGGTGCAGAGAACATGGCTGCCACCACGTTGATGCGTGTGATCCACGAGTGCATCTGTTCAGGGTTCCTGAGAAAAAAGGCCAAAATACAGATGGGCTATCTGTGTCAAAGACAGAGGGATCTGCTCTGCAGACGAAGTCTGAGTCCCCCAGGCCTGGCCCTGGCCAGCCATGGCATCTGGGACTCTACCCACAGCTAACCTGAGCCCGGCAGGGTAGGAAAAAGAGGAGCTGGGCAAAGCTCAGCACTGACACCAGGTCCCTCTCCTTCCAGAAAGGGCCAGGACAGGAGAGAGCAAGGTGGCCCTAAGCCCCATCCCACCCTACATTCAAGTCAGGGGAGTCCCTGTGCCCTGGCGTGGGGCCCAGCCAGGGATCCTGAAGGACTCACTGTGCTTGGAAAAGGAAGACCCTCCAGTCAGCTGTCCTGAGGTAGAAGACATTGGGTCGCTTGCTGTAGTCAGATGCCCGCGTGGCAAGTGAATGGTGGATGCTAATAGCATTCTTCAGTTCTTCTTCTGCCAGCGCCTTCCCTGGCTTATACTCCTCCTGCAAATCATGGGGTGTTTCAGAGCCAGCTCAGGAATGCACCCCACCATGAGTCAGCTCTATGAGGTTTCAGGAACTGCAGACTAGTGCTGGCTGTGGCAGGGCTTGGAGCTTACCCTCTACCAGGCAGCTGCAGACTCTGCTTCCAGCTCATGCTACACCCCTGGAGAGAGGCTGCACAACCTAGGTGCATTGGCTTGGCAACAGCACAGGGGCTGTTCCCCACTGCCCCCAGTTCCCTGTGTGTGTGCCTGCAGGGAACTGGATGTGCAGCCCAATGCCCCACTCAGGGCAAAGACCCTGATGCTCTTCTTCCCAGCCAGGCCCCCTGCATGCAGAGCTCTCAGTTAGTAGTGCCTTTCACTGCCCAGGCTGTACCCAAGCACCCTGGAAAAAGGAATGCCACCAGGTCCCCAAGCAGCTGCTCAGGCATGCAGGGTGCTGAGTCTACTTAAGCCAGGCTTTGCAGTGCTGTGTGTTGCAGCCCCTCTCTCACTGCTGTGGAGACTGCTGTGACCCACCCTCTGGACTGGGGACAATCCATCTCCTTGGTGTGGACGTGGGTGGCCCTGCTGCCTACCTTCTGCAGGTAGAGAATCATCCCCTTCAGGATGGCGTGGAAGGGCTTCCAGCCGCGCTTCCCTCGGGGTGCTGCCGAGGAGGAGAGAGCAGCTCAGACATCAGCCTCAGAATCGAGCGGGGGTAAAAGCCACCCCTCCACCCTCCTCCAGCCAGCCCTGCCACAACGCACGTCACCCCACCCCCGGGACGGGCAGCACGCCAGGACCGTCCCTGCGCACCTGAGCCCACGCAGGCCGCGTGGCTGGCAGATGGTGCTGCTGGCAGGGGGGCCGCTGCCGCCTCCCGGGGCCAGCGCCGTGCTGCGCTCCCCCTGTGCTCCCCGCCTCGCTGCCTGTGCTCGGCTTCACCGCTGCCTCCACGCTCGGGCATGGGGACAAGGCGGTGCTGCCTGCCAGGTAATGCTGGCTTTGAAGGGCGGCTGCATCTAATCAGATCTAGGCAGCATTAGATGGCCAGGGCTTAGGAGGGATTTTATGGGGAATACAGTGAACATGCCTGGCAGTGCCCAACCAGCTGCAGCCCGCTGTGAGCCTTGTCTATCACACCACAGGACACCTTCCTTCATCCACACAATCCTGTGGCAGGGGTGCAACAGGAGACCCCACCCCATCACCCTGCCTGCCCCTTTCCCAGTGCTGTGGGCAGGGGCTTCACTTCCTGCCTGCTCGGCATCTGCCAAGCCCTGATGGTGCATGTGGATGGGCAGGGACAGGCCTTTCAGCTCCCCAGCCTGAGAGCTGAATTATGCCTGGCACAGCACTCATGCTGGAGGCTGGCATGATGCTACAGTTGGACATCACATAGTGACTCTTGCCCTGCTTCCTGTTCACTTCTGGAGTTCACTAGTGCCCTCTTGCCCATGGCCTCCACAGGCACCTACTTTTCTTGCAGTCAGGATCAGCGTGGATCTTGCGGACTAACAGCCCATGCTTGTAAGTGGCAATGCTGGAGTCCTGGGAAAAGTCCAGAAAGGGGTTACTGCAGCTGCTGATGCGCTTGATGGACTTCGGGTTGGGATCTGCCAGCTCTGAGAGGGACTTTCTCAGCTCCTCCTCATCTCTGCCAATCAGATTTGGGTGGGGAAAGAGTTTGTTACCTTTCTGGGAAAAGCAAATACCAAGTTCCCCACTGGTCGGTGCCACTTTTAGGCCTGGCTTCTGAAAGGGAAGCCAGGAGCAGCAGGCCAGGATGAGCAGTCTTCCATCAGCACTGGTGAGCACCCCAAACCTAGCCATGCCCATGTGCCCCTGTCTCTCTAGACAGCCAAGGTGCTGCCTGGTTCCTTGAACGACAAGGCGTTGGACTTTTACTGCTGATTCAGGGTGGGACCCCTGCCTGCCCCAGGGATTGAGGAGCCTTTTTTTGGGCAGGGGTGTGACAGATGCCAGCCAGGCTGATGAGCCAGAAGCGATGGAGGAGCAGTACCCCAGGGCTTGGCACTACCACAGCGCCCCAGTCCACGGCATACAGGCTCACTGCTGGTCCCCAGCTGGTAGGAAGGAGGGTATAGAATGGAATGCCCCCACGAGGAGAGACGCAGGCTCTGGTCCCCACATTTTAAGGGTGGCAGCCAGACTACAGGGTCCAGAGCCAGAGGCAAAGGGGTGCAGGGGGACTGTGGTGGGAAGGCATTGGGCAGTACCATCCAAGGGCAGGAGCAGGTGTGGGCTCCCACCGGGTCACAGCCCCTCACTATGGGCAGGCTGCACTGGTGCCGCTCCCCCCCGCCCGCAGGAAGATGTGGGAACCCAGAGCTGCTGCCTCCCTGCTCCCTCAGCCGCTCGCTGCTAATTAAACCCCTCAGCATCTGCCGGCGTCTCCATGGCAGCGGTCGAGCGCATCGCTCAGCACTGGGTAGGACCGGGCTGATTAATCCCTGCAGCGCAGGCGCTGCCGCTCCTGCTGCTGGAGATGGCAGCTGTAGGTGAGGGTGCAGGCACCCTGTGGGGCCCTGGCACAGCCACAGCACCTCCAGAGGCTGTCTATTCCCACCCTGGGCACAGCCACCAAGGCACAAACACATGCCAAAGCTGCAAGAAACCAGCCTCAGGTGGCTTTCCCCCAGCATGCTGGAGAAGGGACCCCCATGGCAGTGCTGAGGGCAGCCAGGGGTACACTGCCTGCACCCCAGCCCAACCCAGCCCAAGCTCCCTCTCCTGCTCTCATCCTCACAGGGGCACCTGCCCTGCAGCACCATGGCTTGTGTGGCCTCTGGGGCTGGCTGGACTCACTGCCCACCCAGTGCCATACAGCAGCATCCCCTGCAGGGGTACTTACATGGCCCACTGCAGCTTCTCGTTCTTGATGGAGCCATACAGAGCCTGCAGAGAGAAGAGTGGGGGGTCAGCAGGAGAGCGGTGCCAGGCTGGGGGTCTGCTCTGCGGAACAGAAGAGGCACGCCAGACTGGCTCAGGGACACCAGAGGTTAAGGTAACCTCATGTCAGTTCTGGTCCAGCCCTGTCCTGGCTAGGCTAGCCAGCTGACCTCGATTTAGGGGTACAGACACCTTCTGCTGGGGACCACGGGACCTGCAAACCACCCCCCACCTCAAGGACAATGCAGGGGATGGCCCTGGCATTTTGCCCTCTCCTACCCTCTGTCTCTACCTGCCCGTGACAGTGCCACAGTGTTAGCAGCATAATGGTGAGGCACACCTAACATTTCCCAGTGCTTGGGAGAGCTGTTTCTCCCTATTCCAAGGTGTTCCAGACTGGTAAAAGTGGCAGCCTTCAGGAGGCCTGAGTCCAACGACAGAAAGCTTTTGGGACAGACTTCATTGGTGCATGCCTTCACCCCACTCAGTGGAACCTCAGCCTGCCCCACGGCCTCCAGAAGCTCCATGCCACAACAGACCACAGCCAACAACTTCACTGCAGTCAGCCACACACCCTGGGCTCATGGCAGCACCCAGCACTCCCCAGCAATGCATTGCTCCTGCAGGAGCACACTTTATGAGAGACTTCAGCACAGTGCTGGCCCTGCACTGGCAGAAACCCTGGCATGCTGTCCTTCATGAGACACTCAGAGGACCTTGTGGCTGGTCAAGGCAGGTGCTTGGAGTGGCTGTGGCCTGTCCCTACCCCCTCCCCAGCAACCCCAACACTTTTCCCTCCTTGGAGACCCAGACATCACCCATCTGAGCAAGGCAGGGTCTGCTGCCTGCATTTCTGCACAGGAACAAACTAAGCCTGCCTACAGCAGGATGCTTAAGGGCCCCGCTCCCAAGTGTTTGTCCGGTTTGAGCTGGGTGCAAGCCAGCAGTGCTCAGCACAGCTCTGTAGTCACGGAGGCTCCAGAGAGGGTTTCAACATAGTGCTCACAGAGGGCTTTGGAGCAAGATCTGGAAGGCATCATCCTTGGAGGAAAATACTCGAATCTTGCACAGGCTGTTCATGCAGCTGTCAACATCCATCACTGGGCCAGAGACTGCTGCTGAGAGATCTTGCTGGTGGCTGAGAAAGTACAGCTGGAGGCGTGCAGGGGCCCGGGAATGCTGGCCAGCAGACAGGCCCCAGCGATGTCTAAGGAAGGGACATTCATCACTCCCGAGAGGCGCAGCAGCCAGGATGGAGCAGGAACCCAGCTCTTTCCACACTTTCCCATCAGGGAAATGCTGGCATAGCACCAGCTTGTTTCTCACAGGAAGGAAGGGATCGTCTCAATCTAGCAGGCAGAAAAGTTGGGTTCAGTTCTCTCCTGGGAAGACAGGAGACCTATAAAGGGGTAATAGCCTCAGAGCCTGAGAGAAGATTTGATCCCAGACCCATTAGTGCAGTCCCAGTGCCAGAGGGGCAGGATGCTAAGTTGTGAGCAGGAGATACCCACCAGCAGGCTGGCAGCAAGGCAGCCAGAGGAGCAAAGAGATTTAGAGAAGAATCTGTGAGGAAAAAGGCAATCCAGAGCCCTGCAGAACATAATCTGGGAGCAGAGCAGGGGGATAAGCAGGATCTCAGAGCAATGTGGATCATAAGGAGTCACCATGGGAAACAGAAGAGAAGGGATCTTAATCACTGCCGGGGATGCAGCTGAAAAATGCTGAGAACCAACAGATACAAAAAGGAGACTAAAAAAATGGCACATAGTGGCCACTGGAAATGGCCCAAAAGCACCTCAGAAAGAGCGGGCAGAATGGCACACGTGGCTTGGCTTCCATCTGGCTCATTGGTGATACAGAGAAGTGTCAACTCCCTGCCCCAAGGCAGGGAGATGTGAGCCAGCTGAGCAGGGATTTTGGAGGGCTGGAGAGAACCCCAGCCCCGTGCAGGGCTTGCGGGAGGATTGCTGCTAAATGCTGAGTGGATGAGCCGATAGCAGAAGATGCTTGAGGAGTAATTCAGGATGGCACAGTGTCGGATAACATCCTGGCAGAGTACTGTGTTACAAAAACCTGGGTGCTGGGACTCCAGGCTGAACTGCCTTATGGCTTCAAAAGGCCCCAGCTGCCCTGCTGCAAGCCCCAACAGCATCCCACCAAGCCCATTACCAGCAGGGGTGTCAAGTACCCCACCTCAGAGACAGGGAGCAGGGGATGCTCAGCACTCCTGTGCAAGGGAACAGGGAGACTGTGGGATTGAGAGGGCAACACAAAGCTTTACATCTACACTTAAAACCTGCCAAAATTCTGCTTGGCTAAATACCAACCTCATCCAAGACCAATCTCAGGTACAAAGCTGGTGGACTCAGCCCAAGTCCTAGCCGAGAAGATGCATTCCAGCCACAAAGCTCACTCTGCTGTTCTGGTCCTGTAGCAGAACCACTGCCTGTCACTCCACAAAATTCTGGGCTTTTTGGTGCACAGATCGTTTCTGCTAGGGAAGCGCAGGTGACGCAGGTTCCTGAAGCCTAACTCACAACCACGTCAGCAGAGACCACAGACACCAGATTCATCAGCAGGTCCCTCTCTCCAGACTCTCTTTGTTCCGTGGATTCATTTCCCCTGGGCCAAAAGGACAGCAACTCTTTGGCATCTCTGAGCTTGCAAGTACTACCCAAGAGAAAGCTGGGCACTGGCCACATGCCACTATGGATGATGACCCCAAGCATGGTTGGGGTTTTTTGCCATCGCTGGGTTATGAGCTCACTGTTGCAGCATGCCAGACCAGTCAGCCAGCTCTGCCCTAGACATGCGCAATGCTAAGGAGACCTAGGAATGTACTGTCCCAGTGGGATTTCTAACTGAATCAACATCTTTCTTTGGTGTTTTCCCTCCCAAAAGCAGGCTGAGAGGCTGTTCCTGAGTCCCGCTCTACCAAGCGGTCTCAAGGACGGCTAAGGGGCTGCACTGGCAAGAGGCAGGTGGCTCTGATGTTCTAGCCCAGCCATAGGGCCAGCCCTGCTGGGGACAGCCTATGTAAGCAGGGCAGGGAGAAGACACCTCCCTTCAGCTCCTCAGCTCAGACCAGACCAGAGGCAAGATCCAGTGATGGTCTGGGGAGCTGAGTAATAAGCTGGTCTGAATACAGCTTTGGCACAGGACTGTACTGAGGACTGTAGCCCAGTACTCAAGTAACAGATGAAGGTTAAGGCAGGAATTTGGGCACTTGGATGAGGGTTTTAACCCTTTCTGGAGTGCCTCTTCTATGCATCATAAGTCTTATGGACACATCCTCCTTCCAGTCTGCTAGTTCCTCTGCTAAACACCACAGTGCTCAGCTCTCCATGCAGCAAGATGCCATGTGCGTATCAAGGCTCCCCTTCCTCTTGTCAGCCCTGTGACCAGCCATGGGTTCATGACATTCTTCAAGACAGACTTCACAGCCACCAAGCACCCTCCCTGCAGTCATTCTACCTCTCTCTGTGACTGACAGCATTTAAACATGAAAGCTCAATTGCTGGCTGTGCCCAACTTTTCCTTAGCAAAATATCTTCGCTACACCCAGCCACAAAGCTCTGTGAGGTCCCCCAGGCACACAGACCCTCCAGCTGCACAGATCTGAACAGTAGAGTCAGATCAGAGCTGTATGTTGGATGGAACTGTACCTGTCGGGTCCCTAATTCACCTCAGCAGCACCCCCCCGCATTTCCTGCCTGCCCAGCATGCACAACCTATGCTCAAGAACAACTCATCACCTGGCACACACCAGCCCTGCTGCATACATCCCCGTGTCCCTCCCTCCCCTCTGCTGCAGAGGGGCTCCTGTGTGCACACAGAGCAGAGTGACTTGAGGACAGACTTTTTTCCCCGTAAAATGGGCTGCCACGGGGACAATGTCCTGTGCATGACCTTCCACCCTGCTGCAGTCATGGGTGGCAGCAGGTGACAGCTACCCATCTTGGCCCCACACTTTTGACTCAGTAACACTGTAAGCTGCACCAACCTCTTTCAAAATATTTAAACTACTCCTTGCCCAGGCAACTATCTCCCCCAGGACAGCAGACCCTTCCCAGCGCAGCCCCACAGCGCGGGAAGCAGCGACCGAGCATCTCCCAACTGCATGTTTCCATCCGAGTGCGTCACAACTTAATGCTGCCCCCAGACCGTACTGCGCTATGACAGCACCGCGGCTTGGCACGGCCCCGATGGCCCCACCGGGCTGGTTTTAGCCACGGGGGCAGCCCAAGTAGCTCTGGGGTAACCCTGACTGCTCTGCCCCAGTTTGCCTGCGAGGAAGGGGCCGGTGTGGGCTCTTCTCCCGCTACTACACCGGAGGCAGGCACCCGACCGAGGCAGGACGCGCCCAGAGACAGCCTGTTCGCTTCTTCCCACCCAGGACCGATGCGCACCAGCCTAATATCTCCAAAACGGATGCCGGCTCACAGCGAGCAAGCTCTCGGCAATAAAAAGCCCGTTTTTGCCCAGGAAGCCACTCCTTCCTCTCTAACTCTGCTCGGCTGGGTGCCGGGGCTGCGGCGCTGCCCCTCCGCGTTGCCTTGCGGCTCTCCCCGACGCCCAGGTGGGTGCCAGTCTGCCCTGGCTGGGATGACAGGGCACGGCGCAGCGCAACCCTTGGCAGAGAGCCCGCAGAGCTCGTCACTTATGCTAAGCCGTAGGGGCAGGTCCCAACGGTACGGCTCTGTCCTGGATTCCTCTCGCAGCGATGTTTTCGAGCAAGCACTGTTGCCAGACCACGGTAAGCGGCGCAATGTCACCCAGGTCTTGCTGCGCTCCCGCCACCTCCGTGATCGGGGTGGGATGAAAGGGGCAGAAATGCAGGATTGGGGACGGGGACCCTCGGGAGGAGGGGGCATGGTGGAGACCCGGCTCCGCAGAAAGCAGGAACGAGAGGGAGATGGAGGCTGACTGCTCCGTACCAGGGCTGAGGCTCTTGCAGCGAGCGACCGTCCGGGCATGTTCACCCACCCGTGTCCCCGCCGGGGCGCAGGGCGCTGCGCATTCCCCCATGGAATTCCCCCCGCTTCCCCGGCCCGCCGCTTACCGGCTTCTTCTTGCGGCGGCTCTGGATGCGGCTGACCACCAGGTCGGTGTAGAGCACCGGCTTGAGGGTCCGGGAGCGCTGGGGCCAGCCGTAGCAGAAGGTCTCCACGCCGCGGTAGTTGCGCCCGTAGCGCACCGAGCACATGGAGCGGGACCGCATGCGCCCCGCGCTGCTGTTGATGCTGTTGACGCCGATCATCCTGCCGGCGGGGGGCCGGCGGGGCGCCCGGCGCGGAGCCCGGCGGACCGGACCTGCCCTGCCCTGCCCTTCCCTGCCCGGCCCTGCCCTGCCGTGCCCTGCCGTGCCTGCCGCGGCCGCTTCGCCGCCGCCGCCTGTTGAAGCGGGGCCGGGCCGGGCCGGGCTCGGCGGCGGCTCTCGACAGAGGCGGGGCTGCCCCGCCCCGCCCGCCGCAGCCAATGGCGACCCGCGGCGCCCGGCCGGGCTGAGCCGCGCCGAGGGGCCGGCAGTGGGCACCGCACCTGGGGGGACAGCATCCCTGACGCTGATGCCACACGAGTTGCCGGACCTGCCTCCGGTGCACCAGCTGGCCCTCCCTGCTTCCTTCCCGCGGAGAGTGGGAGCAGGTGGCTGCACCCTCCTGGGGGGGCCGCGGTGGTGACATCTGAATTCCAGGGGCCAGGTGGCACCTCCACTCGGTTCCAGCTGGGCAGGCTTCAGCTGCTGCTGCAGCCCGGCCCACACCAGGGACCTACAAAGCCGGTAGGAGACGGGGCCAGTGGACACGTGCTCAGACTTCCCATCTTCAGTGTCCACCCCACACTTAAGCCTCTTGCCTGTCCCCCCTCCCAGGTCAGGCCAGAAACAGCAGTAGCTACAGTCACCCAGCTGCTTATGGGCAGGACAGAGATGCTTCAGGCAGTTGCTCCCGAAGAAGCAAAGAGCGCGGCATCCTTGCAGAAAGCACGAGGATCGATGTGTAATTTAGTTAGGCTTGACTGAGCAGGAGATGCAGCCGTGGAGAGGGGGAAATTTTCCACTCTGTCCTAACTGTTTGGCATAGTGATCATTTGGCACAACTTGTGAGGGAGGGGGCATGGATGCCTGGCACATCAGATGTACTGGGCTGCCCTTGCGGCCAAGGGAGCCATGGGAGACAGGGGCAGAGCAGCCTATCGCTCCCAGGGGAAACAGGCAAAAAAAAAAAAATAGCCCGAGGGATTACACTGAGCAAGCGTTCCTGTGATTATAGCTCAGAGGTGGGAGCCAGGGCTTTCTTCCCACATTGCTAATCACTTACCCAGCACTCTGAGCGTCTGAGCCCTGCTGTTGTGCCTCCAAGCTGGAAGGTGGGGGCCCATCCTACCTTCCTCCCCCGAGGACCCGACTGCATTGTCAGGCTTAATTCATTAACATTTGTGACGTGCTCTGGGCTCCTAGGCTGGAAGGCAGCACAGATTTGGCTCACTCCTGCAATTGCTAAGCAGTGCTGGTGAGAAATGGGGCCTGATTTGGCCCTGCTGTCAGCCAGTGAAGCACAAGGTTAAGCTAAAAGGATAAGGAAGATGGGGATGAGCTAAGGCTCCACAAAGTGATCAATCATGTAAAGGTCAAATTCACACCTGAAATGTAGCAGACAATCAGCAACGCTGCGTGAAATCCCAGGGGACCTGGGCTGAAATCACACTGTCAAGAGAAAAGCAACATCTCAAGAGCTAACCAAAATACCACCAGCTCCAGGATGTCCTGCTTCCACCTCCTTCCTTGCTGCATGGATAGCTGCCTTCATATGGCCACAGGAGTTCAGCCTGCATTTGTGGGCATCTTTGGGAACAGCATTATATGGGTTCTTATATCCCTGGCATGGCTCCATGCCTTATCAGGGGAACATCTCAGCTGGAGAGCTGGGCAGCCCTGCCTGTAGAGTACAGTTCTCCAGGGGATCTTTCAGAGACAGAGGAAAGGGTTTCCAGCAGCAGTGCTGGTAAGGCAGCACTGCCTTAGTTCCAGCAGCGGTGCTGTGCAGGGCATAGTGAGGCACTGGCAGTGAGGGGGATGTGATGCTCAGCTGTGAAAGCTTTTCAAGTGTTTTCATTGCTTCTGCATAAAACTGGGACTGTTTACATGTATTATCTAGTAGCAGATAAAGTTCTCGTCTGACTTAAGCTGCCACATGCTCTCAGGCATCATGCTGCGTTTGTCTTGGGACTCCCTGCAGCCAGAGACAAGGGGAGTGCTCAGGCTCCCTGTGGGTCTATTCCTGATGCTGTCCTCAGAGTCACAGGGGATGGTGGCCGTATGCCCCTGCAGCCACCTAGGTCCTGCCCTACTGCCCCAGTTCCCTGGCAGCAAGTGCTTTGGGTGAGAGCCACCTCCAGCCCTGAAGTCCATGGGGTAGCAGCCTGTGCTATCTACCCAGGCAGGCTGGGAAGAGCCCCCAGGACCCTTCTTCTGTGGTGCCGGAGCTGCCCAAGACCCAGCCTTGAGCTTTGGGAAGCTCTTGTGAAGCCTGCCAGCCCTTCCCCTCCCCTTACCCTTAGGAAACGCGTGTGCTCCAGGAGCGCTAAAATTAGCCAGACAGCTGTGCGGCACGCTTGCACAGGAGGCTCAGTCCCCAGGCACAGCCTGCCTGCCAGGTCTGCCAAGGAGGAAGCATCCTGCCTGGGGTAACAGGGCTAATGCAGGTTGACACAGGGAGGGCAGCAGGAGAGCCTTTCCCCATTTGTCTGCCCCTGAGCCTGTGCAGGGACCAAAGCGCCAAGCAGCCAAAAGCAGTGGGCAGAAGGGAAAGAGTGTCTTCTCTGGATGTGCTGGCTAAGGCTGCCCAGGAGAGGCAGAAGTTCCCCTTGTCAGTCCTCTCCCCAGCACAAGCCAACAGCCCTTTCTCCATCTCACCTGCTCCAGAATCCCATGCCCTCTTGCATGGGCAGGGGGTTTCCGAAGCAGAGTGGTGCTTCAGGTGAGGAGCTGCAGCCTGCCCTGCCTGAGGTTCCTCACACTTTCACTCCCCCACCCCAGCATGGCTCCTGTACAGAGGCGGCTGAAAAGCGGCGGTGGGAAGCACCACAGCTGCAGAGGGAACAGGCCATTTTTAGCAGAGCAGCCTCCCAGCTGCTGGGCTGCAGGCAGAGCTGTGCGGGGCTGTGCTGCAACACTGCAGCCTCCCTCCACTTACACCCAGCAAACGCCTTGGCCCCTGCCCGTGAGAGAAGGCCTGTAGCTTCATGGCACTTCCTCGCTGTCCTATTTCCCTCTGTCTGGGATCTGATGTGGTAACTGGATCTCATATGTTTGAACTGCTGGTGCTTTGTGGGGGACAAGTTTAATAGGGCAATGCCTCAAGTGTGGGCACCCAACCACGGGGCAGTGAGGGACGCAAAGAGGGCACACCAAGAAGTCTGTGGAGCTCAGATACCAAGGTGCAGCAGCACTGAAGGGCTGGGGTTCAGGGTCCACATTTCACATGTTTCCATCCATTTTGTGTGCTTAAAGCCTTTTCTGGAGCTAGGTTTAAAATTAGAGGAGAATTTTTCCTGAGTAACTCCTTTTACATGCGAAGTGTGGGCTGAGAGGGAGGACAGCCCTATTGAGAACTGCTGGTAACCCCTTAATGATGGGGTGAGCGACAAAGCCAGGAATAGACCCACAAAGGCTGAAAAGGGAGCTCAGCTTTTCACCCTCTGTTGTCTTTTTTCATCAACCACCTCCCCCCCGTTGTGGCTCCAGCACCCTGTGGGAACCCATCTTCCACATCACGAGTATTTGCCAACTGTAGCACTTCACCAACAGCAGCAGTTTCTGCCTGGAAGACCCCATGGGAGCTAAGCTTATTCCCAGGGTTTGAGACGGGGAGACAGCAGCTTAGAAAACCCTCCTGAGAGCAGGCGATGCCAGAGAAGCGCAGCAGTCCAAGGCCAGAGATGCTTGCTGAACACTGCTCTCCCTGACCAAGCCCCACTAGGAACTGGGTCAGGCAGGGAGAAGGCAGGAGTGTCCCAGTCACACCAGTGTGGTGAGTTCCCAGATCCGAGGTTTTAACCTCTAGCCCATTCTCCCCATCACAATGCCTTGCCCATATCACCTGTGTCACCGAAGATGGCTCCAGTCCCAGGGCCTGGCCAAAGTTTTGGGCCCCAGTACTTCAGGGAGTCAGAAAGGGCTGAGTACCACAGAACTGATACCAGGAAGCCTCTGGCTGCAGCTGGGCAAACCAGCCCTAGTAAGGTGCCCCATGAGTGCTCCCTTGCCTGCAATACAGGCACAGCAACAGCAATGAGGGAATCAGAACCCCAGGCAAAGTTCCAGTGTCCTCCTGGGGGAATGGAGCAGCCCATGTTCCCCTCAGGAAGGCAGGAGCACAACTGCAGGCTCAGGTAATATCACTGTTCTTGCATGTTAACGCATCTTGCATTCATAGCATCTCAGGTAGCCCTCCATGTGATCCAGCCCAAAGCTCTCACTCTGCTCCTGCTGTGTGGCCAGCCATGGAGAACAACCAAATTTACCTTGAGCAGCTCCTTGGGGAAGTCAGTGCCTCCATTGAGTCCCTCCAAGTTGCCAATGAAGTCGGAGCAGGACATTCTCTTCCCAATGTTCTGGGGGTGTCAGGGGGAGAGAAACATTGGGATTACCTTTGGGACAGAGGTCATTGCTGGCTGGAGCAGGCCCCACAGCCCAGGAACAGACACCCCATCTCTGCAGAGGGGTGAGGGACCAGCCAGGTCTCGGGAAGGCTGCTTGCAGGTATGGGGAAGTTGTTGGCTTTGCAGACACTCCAGGAGTTTTAAATAGCCTCCTTTTTCAAAATTGTGTGCTCCATGCTCCCAATGACAGCTGGTTTTGGAGTCTCATTCCCACCTTCTTTCCCTGCTCAGTTTTCTTTTCTGTCCTCGTTCCACCTCTACATCTTTCAGCTCAGCAAGTCTCCTTCAAAGCCCCGTTCTCTCCTTCATCAGCCCCTCCTGTCATTAGCCTTTCTCCTCTATCCTCACCAAACACATCAGGGGTGACCAGCCAGGCCCAGGGTCCCATGTTTCCTGCTCATGTGGCACTGTCCTCACTCTTCCCCAAGCACCTACAGTTTCAGGGTGGTGGGATCAGACAGGGGACAGACCGGGGCAATGGCAGTGGTAACTTACATGTCCATGCAGATCTGTGTTTAGCAGCATCAGGGCGCACGTGAGGGTGTGGGCTCCGTCTGCAGCACAAGCACAGGACAGGAATTAGAGCCCCCAGCTCAGCCCTTTAGCTGGCAGTCCAGTGCCTCAGAATCTTAGGAAGGATACGGGGTCTCTGAGCCTCCAAGACAGCACTGAGCCCCCCCCCACCCTGGGCACAAGGGGACACAGCAGTCACTGCAGCACTGACAGCATGCAGGTGAGTAGGTAGGAGGCTGCTGGTTCCAAACCTGAGCATACAAATTCCCTTCCAAGCCTGCAGCCCCTATAGCCAGGCAGTCATGCTGTAGCTAATCCTGCAGAGCTCCTAGCATGGCAAGGTAGGACCAACACAGCCTCTGCCAGCCAGGCAGCCCAAAGCTCACCTGTCCCAGAGCCAGCCCAGAGCAGACCCAGCATAGGAATACACACAGAGGAGGTGCAAAGACATGAAATAGTATAAAGTGGGTGCCTGTGCTCCTCAAATGTCAGGCGCACAAGTTTCCTCACTTAGATATTCCCTGAGCTGAGGGTCTGAGAGCTGGGGTCTCTTTGGTGAGGAGTGTGCTAAGGGTGCCTCTTGCACTAATCTGCTCAAAGTCAGAATTAAGAATGGGTTGAGCCCTAATTATGCATCATCCAACCAGACCAGGCTTAAAAAAATATATATAAAGCATCTGTTATTTGAGGGAAATTACATACCGGGGCTATCTTCTAAGGCATCAGTATAGGCTCTCTGCCTGCTCTCTAGTTTCAGTTTGAGCACATTCGCCAAGCTCAGAAACACATAGGCTCCCCTGAAACATGCACACCCCCCACAGACATGCAGTTTCCTACCTTCTGAAGAGATGGAATTGGGATTACACTCATAGTAGCGCTGGGAAAAGTGAGCCAGCACCCGCTCTCGCTCTTGTGTCTCTCCCATCAAGGCCAGCTCTTTTAGAAAGGACCTGAAAAAGCAGCAGCAGCAGCAGCAGCAGTGTTGGTCACACATGAAATCCACTACAGTTTCTGCAACACACCCTGTGCAGGAATGGAGCTGTGCTTTCTGGTTTGGAGACCTTCCTGTGTGCTGGATGAAGCCCTGCCTTTGCACATCCTTCCCTCCCTCCAAACCCACTGCGGGACTCTCCTCCAAGTCCATAGCACCATATCCTGCTGGCACATTGCAGAGACCTACAACCAATCTCAGGACCTACACTGGGAAAGGAGGCAGGTGTAACAACAGAAGGATTTGAGTTCAAGACCTGGAAACCCAGGCCTAGGTGAACCTGACTGTCATTCAACTGCACTGACCATTAAATTAAGACCAGGGGTGTTTTTTCTTGGTTGCATGGCTGAGAGACCATCTGGGAAAACACCCTCTCCTATTTAAGAGGTAAGAGGATCTCCAGGTGGGAGTCAAGGGGTCTGCCTGCTCCTGCAGATCTCTATGTGGTTGCAGAGCTGTAGAGGGCACGGTCTGTTGGGACCCCACTCTGGTGGCCACCACACATACACATGTACACACACTCAGCTCTGACCTGAGAGCCTGATCCAGACTCATCCCTGTGAACACAAAGAACTTCAGATATTCCCCTGCCACCATCCTGCTGAACTCGTTGCTGAAATAGAAAAAGGGGAGGCTGAGAATGGGATTGACCAGACTGTGGGGACAGCCAAAGGCACACAGGGGCTGGGTGGATTCTAGGAGACTGGGAGCTCCCCAGGGTTGCAAGAGGCATGCCAAGGACAGAGACCCCATGCTCCCATGAAACTCAGAGAAGTCACCCACAAATTCACTGTGAATACTGGGCATGTAAGAGAAAATGAAGAAGCTATAGAGGGAAGGGCCCCCGAGAGGTCAGCTAGCCACCCCCTGCCCCAACACCTTACTGAAGCATCCGAGATGCAGTCATGGTAGGAAGGTATGAAAATCTGGATGTCTTCCAGGTTTTAAGACCTTTAGAGGGAACATCTGGTGCAGATGTACCAATCACGAGGAGTGGGTTTTGAGGTCCTGCCAGCGGCTCCTTGCCAGCCTGGTGCCCCACAAGGGCAGCAGCTGCGGGTGCAGCGCAGGTGCAAGTGAGCTCCTTGCAGAATGGAATATTCCTTCCAAATACCCACACGTACTTCTTCCCCAAGTGGCGAGCCACATCTGCTTTTTTAAAGCCATCCAGATTGTAGAGCCTCTTGGCCAGGCGTTTGGCAGCCTCCAGGTCAGCCTTGTGTCCATTGGAAAGCGTGTCCGTGCTGCCCAGGGCCAGCTGCTCCACACTGTCCATCTCCGACTCCGAGTCTGAAACCAGCTGGCTCTGGGGGCGGTCGCTGCAATGGGAAGGGACACTCCATGTTAGCCTGCCTACAGATCCTTTCCTTGTTCAGCTTCTCAGGAAATGCATGTTCCTCACCCTGCTTTGGAGACTAGCTACTCACTGCTGGGACCCAGGATGAACTGCACTGGTCAGAGACACTCATCAGCTAAGGGAGGTAAGGGAAGGTGTGGGAATATAGGTTTGGGAGGAGAGGTGGGGTGATGGGACAGCACCAGTGACTGAGTGACTGAACCAAGGCACTCAAACCAACATTCACACTGGATGTGGAAGGAAAGGACAACTACTCCAAAGTCCCCCACTTTGAATCTGTGAAACTGTATGTGTGGGCTCAGGCTCTGCCAAGCTCAGCTGTAGCAGAGACTTGGAGCAGAAACATGTGCACATCACATGCTGTCCTACAGCTCCATACTCATTTTTTAATCTGGACAAACTCCTGTGTTGCTCTCAAGTGCAGTTTCTACCCAAGACAAGACAACTATAATTCCTTCATTCGCCTTTTCCCACCCACGGATTTCAAAGCACTACACAGACAGCAAAGCCAAGGCAGAGAGGGCGAGGATGAAGGAAAACCCCCCTGGCCTCCCAGCTCACAGTGGGGTGCACTGTCTTCTCCAGGCTGCCCATCAGCTCTCGGCCCACCACACCTTAAATGGCCATGTTAGGAGACACTCTTGGCTTGGCCCCCGAAGCAATCTGACTCAGCTGTGCAGAAGCTATCCCAACCAAAAGCTGGTTGAATCTAATCAACAACAAACGTTAAACAACTCTGACCTCGCCCAAATTTTCTGGCAGCCCTTGCAATGTTCCAGTCTGATTTATTTTTAAAAGTCTCTAATTGAGTTTTAAGAGGCCTGGTCTCCTGAGCCAATTACCCAAGCCAGTCTCCTTGAGGCTCTGCTTTTTTCAAGAAGGACAAGCCTCCTCCTGCTCAGCACTGCCTGTCCCAGGGGAGCCCTGCACAATACTGACAGGCGGCCTCATGCCCCGGGGGGCTCTCAGGTGCCATCCTCTCCACCCTCCTGTCACCCCCAGCCACCATGCAGCAGGAGAAGCTGCTCTGCATTCAAACCTGTGGGTCAGACACTTCCCTAGTGAAAGCAGCTCCAACACCGTGCAGGTCCTTGGAGACGTGCTTTTCTCAGACCACTGCTGAACTCAGCGGTGCCAGGAGGTGATTGTGGTAAGACCTGGATAGGTGGCTGAGGCAGATCTGTGCCCACTTGGCTCCAGTCCTCCCCAGGGAGACTACCCATCACTCCAATGTACCCTGGTGGAAACAGCCATGAGAGTGGTCACAAGGTCACTAGGAGTTCATCAGGTCTGACTCCACCAGCTCTGGGGAGCTGTGCTGGGCAGGCAGTTTCCAGCATCATCAGCACACCCCATCCTGTGGGCAAATCTTCCACCTGCCGAAAAGCTCTTCTCCTCCCAAAACAGCCACATCCAAAGGTGCTGCTGGCATGGGCCCTGGTGCCTGGCTGTGCCTTCACTGTCTGGCAGGGTCAAAGTTGCTCTGACAGCGGAACAGGCTGGGTGCTGCTGGGCCAGTGCTGGGCACACACCTGGGCCCCACTTCATCTCCTTGTGTGGCTGCAGTTACTGCAACCTCAACCAAGGACAGAGGTCACAGGCTCTTTGATTCCCAGAGGCAGAGGAGACGAATCCATCCCAGCAACTGGCACCTGCCAGCCATGGGTTGTGGCTGATTTTTTGCTAAAATCCTTATCTGCTATCACAAGGGCACAGGCACTGTCCCCTTTGCAGCCCAGCAGTTCCAAGGGTGCTTTTCCAGTCACAGGCTGAGCTACAAAATGCAAAGCCACCCCTCCAACACTCCCCATGCTCCAACTGCATCTCCAGAGCAAGTCGCTGCTCAGTCACCCTCTCAAAATCTTTTAGTTCTTCTCTGCACCATCCCTAAAACTCCTGATATCCTTCTGGACCTCATCTATCCTGCCTGAGAGGTTGTCCTCCCTCACATGGCCAGTTCCTGGAGCATCCAGAGACAAACCTAGAGCTCCAAATCTCCCCCCATGACCTCTCTTCCCAGTCTATGGTCCTCAGCTTTCCTACCTAGTGCTGAGCATCCAGGCATGGAGCCATTTACTAAATCTCTCTCGTCCTTCAATAATTGTATCTTGCTGCAGGGTCCTAGCCTGTTACTACAATTCCTGCCTTGCTACTTGCAATGAGCATGCAGGGATCTCAAAGCTTGAGTCTCAGTGGAATCTACTGCTCCCTCCCTCACCAAGTCCCAGTACTAATTTGGTGTTTTTCATCAGCAAAGCATAACCTTGCTCTCAGGACGAGGTACTACTCAACCATGCCATGAAATGGGTTTTTTTCTAGCACTCAAGCCACTCTCATGCAGTTAAATATGGACAGTCAGCCTCTATAGGCTCAGAATGCCTTCTTTGTGGCACCTGTCTTCCACCACTCAAAGCCCCAAATGGCTTGGAGAATGTGCAGCTTAAAGACAGGAAAACAAGAGCCCAATTCTCAAGTAAATGGAGACCAGAGCAAGGGACGTGTCCATGTCAGAGGTAACTGAGGTTATGCTAATTTTCTTGCCAATAAACTAATTGCAGGTCTCAGGGTGAGGGTTTTTTGGTGTACCTAGTAAAGTGACATTTTAGTTTGGCCTGAAGAAACACTGAGATAATATTTTTTACATTAAATGCACACTTAAGGAATAAAGATCAAATTTGATATTGTGCAAATATCCTCAGTGTGCCTGAAATAAGTCATTCCTAAGCAGACACAGAGCTAGCTCATCCCTCTCCCTGCTGCCACCACTCACATCACTGGGAGCACAGGTCCCCCTGTCACCTGAGAGGTGTTTGCTAGAGCCCAGTGTGCTGCAGTGAGGCACATATGGGGGTCTCTGCAAGGAAGGCACGTGATCCAGCACAGGGCTCAGGGCTCACCCTGGGACAGAGGCTCTTCACTGACCACTTCCCACCCCAGCTCAGCAGAAGGACTCATTGTGCTTCCCTGTCCTGGAAAACTGCTGTAGAATCATGGTCCTGCTCAGGGCCACCATACCACACACACTCCTTCTCCCAGGTCAGATGGTACTCCAGGGCCCAAATGTTCCTTCTCAGGGCCAAACACTCCTTTTCTGGAGCTGGATCATCATGTCACCTCAATATTCCTCCTCTAGCTGACCGCCCAGAGCCCAGAAGCAGAGACCACAGTACCTTCCCTGGCTGCAATACAGTGTGTCACTGCAGGAGTCCGGACATCCTCTCCACCTTGCCACCATCAACCAAGCTTACCTGGCACCATGTTTGCTCCATGGCTGCCAGCAACCAGGAGCAAATCTTCTCTTCTGGATGTGGAGCAGCAAGAAGGCAGTAGTTCTGTAAAGCCAGGCCCAAGGGGCTCACCTCCACCTCTGAGATGCCAGCACGGACCTATCTGCAGCAACAACCTGTTCCCCAGGAGCTGGGGTGTGCTCAGCTAAGTTCCTGGGCTGTCCAGGTCTGTCCTGACACATTTTCAGACAGGACACGTGCTGTAGGAAACTCCAGACACAATTCAAGTATCTCTTGCTCCCCACATGAGGCTGGTTTCATCCTACACCATGAAGGGACATGGCAAGGAGCCTGGTGCAAATCCACAAGGGACAGGTGCATGCAGCAGAGTAGCACTCTCCCCTCAATTCTGGAAGGCCCACATGCATAGCTAGATGCTCGTTGCCTCTGCCAAGCAAACCAAGCCTGCCTAATGTTGCTGCTAAGAATGTACCAGACCGGATCTTTGGCTGAGCTAAATAAAAGCTGCTCCTTCCATCGGTCTCAGTGGAGCGACTTTGATTTATGACAGCAAAGATCTGGGCCGGTTCATTCCTCACAGAACTGAAGTTAGGGCTGGGAGGACACCTGAAGGTCAGCTAAACCAGCCTCCAATCACAGGCAGGGCTGGTTGTGCTTTCTGGCAGCTCTGGAGTCCAACAATCACCCAGCCACAGCAGCACCCACCAGCATTACTGCTGACAGATCCAGATAGGACTGAACTTTGGGCATCTGTGCCCCTCCTCAGTCTTGTTTCTCTGCAGACTTCAAGAACCTCCCCTGCAGCACCAGCCTTCTCTGGAGATGTCTATCTGTCCTCCATCACCCCATCCCACCAGCTCTTCTTGTGAGGGACACAACTGCTCCTGCAGAGGACAGGGACTGACACTACAGTCCCACGAAACAATTTCTGATGCCAGCTGAGAGCCTTAAATATCCAGTTACTCACCTGCTGGATGGAGGGTTGTCTTCTCCTTCAGAAACACAGATGCCATGGGGTCAGCACAGGAAAACCTGGGTGTCTTGGACTCTTGGGCCAAGACCAGCCTAGGGGTTCTGAGTCAGATCCAAGAGCTGAAATTAATGCCTGACACATGGGGCTGCATCCCACACATATGTGCTACTGCTCAGGCCTCTGCAAGCAGACCTGCCATCCCTGGGATCCACTGTCCTCTGTGCCATGGTGGGCTGATGTGTCTTATGTCCTGGCTCCTGCTGCCCTTCATGGCTTGACATGGCCTGCATGGGGGAAAATTCCCCCAAGGCTTGTCCTCCATTTCTTGCTGTGCCAATGCTTGTGGGGAGACCTCTTCATCCTGCACCCTAGCCTTGTCCCCCTACTGTACTCCCAACCCAGCCCACCCCACACCTCCCTTCCCCTGTCTTCATCCTTTCCTCAATGTCCACCTTCCTCTGCTCAGCTCTCAGCCTCAACCTCCTGCATCACACCCCGAATCCACCCCATGGGGCCCCAAGCTGGGCACAGCCCTTCAGGGCATCCTCACCAGTTTGCCCAGTGCTACCTGGGAGCTCAGGCCAGCTGAGAGACCTGCGCTGGCCCTGGGAGGGGAGGGGCACCGGCTCCCCGACCGCTGCAGTGACTAAAGGAACCTTATAAAGAACGGCAGCAGAGCTGGCTGGCACGCCCCGTGCTCCAGCACACGCCAGCAGCCGCGCTCTGGCAGGGACGCAGCCCTGACTCCCGGCGCATCCTCCACCCGAGGCGGCTGCCAGCCCCACGGGCTCCCCGCTCCTCCCACACAGCCGCAGCTCCAGGGCTGAGCTCTCCCTCTAGCGAGGCTCCAGGCGTGCTGCCCTCGCCGCGGTGTCCGGCCCTTTTCACCAGGCGGTTTGCAGCCCCGCCTTGGATGTTGCTTCTCCCGCCTACCCTTCTTTCTGTCCCACCGCAGGCAAGCCCCGATGAGGCCCCAGCAGAACCTGCCTCGCTAGCAGAGCGAGTCACGTCTCTTCTCTCCCCGGACAAACCTCGGGGACCAGCACGGCTGCGCCCAGGGCCAAGGCTGACTCCAGAAGAGTGGGATTGGAGGGCAGTTGGGCAGCTGGATTTCAGGGGGCTTGCACCCCCAGAGAGATGCAGTTTGCACATTTACATTCCTCCGGGGCTGATGCCCCACAGCTCACAGTGCCTACCTGTATAGGACTGGGCAAGTCAGATGACCCTCTGGACACCTGCTTGCACCCAGCAGCTTGGCCAAGTCCTGCAATTTGGACCTGCAGTTGCAGAAGTCTGGCTGTCACCACTGAAGCAATCTCCCTGCAGTCCCCAGGGCTGCCCCAGCTCCTGGCTCACTATCTTGCCAGCACCGTATCTATCCCTGGCTGGCGAACCCAGGTCTGGAGGGACTCCCTAGGCTTTGGGTGCTCTGCCTCCACACATGCTTTGCAGAGATCTGTCATGGCCACAGGGACAGACTGCTTCAACTGCAGCTCTCTGCCAGCAAGAGTGAGGGACCTGCACACTTTCACCTCCTGCCCAAATGGGGTGACAACCTACTCACAGAGCCTGTGCTGGGGGTGTCACTGTGGGGTGTCCCACTATGGGGAGGGCAGGGAGGGGGTTCAGCCTCTGCTTCGTTCCTTTCAACCAAGCCTGCTGGAGTAGGTGCAGGCACCCCAGAGGAGACCTTTGTAGGTCTGCACTTAGACATACTTCCCACATACAAGGTCAAGATAAAAGCATGGTCTTAACTATCATGTGCTGAGTTACACCAGAGCCTTGGCGTAAACAACAAGGCTGCATGAACCAAGGCCACTGGCTGTGGGGGACATCACATCTCCCCAGCAATGCAGGGGCATCACTGATTGGCCATTCCTGCCACTGAGGGAGGTGAGAAGTCACAGGCTGCAAGGCTGTCTCCAACCCAGATCCTGACCCCAACTATTACAACAATTAGCACCAAAGCTTTTGGGGATGCGAGGAGGACAGCCACAGGGCAGCACATGCAGGCCTAGACCCACTGGTGTTCACCACCAGTCACACCAAAGCCCTGGAGCCTGAGGTCACCTCTGCCAACCCTGAGACTGACAGACAGTGTAAAGCACAGTCTCCACGGCAGAGTCTCCCTGCCCGGGGTCCCCAGGCCCCCTGCGCTGGTGGCAGTCAGTCTGTACTGCCTGTGACCATGGACAGTGCTGAATGCCTTGCTCTGGCCCTGCTGGCACAGGTGATGATGCATTAGACCAACTGCAGAGGGTCCTTAGCTCCTTTCCTCAGCATTTCCATTGAATACCCCTTAGTGGGAGCATTACAAGGATAAGCTCTGCTTGATCAGATCAGCCCTGCCAGGCATCAGATCAACCCTGCCAGGCATCAGGATCTGCTGGTTCGAGCTCATGAGAACCTTTGAGCAATCAGCCCAGACACTTCTTCCTGAAACTGCTTGGGAATCTTCAGCTTCATGTTCAGCTCCACTGAGAGTCTAGAAAGTTGGTAGCACCAGTGATGGGGAAGAGGAAACTTCTTGGATCTCCCCCTTGCCAGAACCCCCTGCCTCCTGAGGACTGATCCTGCAGATGATGGGCTGTCTCAGACCCTGGTTCCACATGCCTTCCCTGCTTCCCAACCTAGTTCCTGCTCCCCAGCCCCAATCTCCAGTCCTTTCCACTGCACCAGACGGCAGATTCCGACCACACCTCCCTCTCTGTCCACCGTTGCCTGTGGGACTGTGAGGGGAAGCTCACTCCATGCTGGGGAGCAGAGAGCTGGATTGCTCCAGGCTGGGGGCCTGCAGCAGTGCCCTGCTCCCCCACCTCTCATTTCTCACTGTCATGCCTGGATACTGTCACCCTTCACTGCCATGTGCCTCCCAGACATGACCAGTGTTACTGCACAAATCTTGCCTGGCTTCTGTGCTACCACGTCTCTGGCTTCCGTGTCCCAAAGAAAGGGAAGGCCTAACCCAGCTCCTCTGTGTCCCAAAATGCCCTTGGACTGACCCAAGGGCCACAGAGCTGATGTGATATCCCACTCTCCTCTCTTGACTGCGGACACCACAGAAGACACAGAGCTTAGATCTTCACCTGGCCACCCCAAGCTGAGCCTACAAAGATGGCACAGACTGCCACCAGAAGTTACATAGGTTTGGTGTGGAAAAGACCAAAGCCTGGTGGATGAGGGATTCAGGATGCTCATCTCTGCCCTCCATCTTCCAACATGAACATGGCTGAGGAGATTCAGGAAGCCAGAACAATAGGTACAAGACTATGGGACTCCTGCCTTTAAGAAACAAGTGGCTGCTGTGCAGATGGCAAGGGATGAAGTCCCCAGTAGGGAAATGCTGTTGAATTGCTACTGGTAGTCAACTTCAGACTGGCTCTCCCCACAGCCATCACAGATGCTGGACTGCCTTGCAATGAAAACCACCACAGGATTATAGTTTGGCACTCCCTGGTTGCTCGGCTGAAGGAGACCTCACAGCCCTCCAGTACCTACAAAAGCTGGCAAAGATGAAAATTGAGTTGTGCTCCCATCAACACACCTACCACAATACCATGGTGATCACTGGCCTGATCAGCCACTGTCTACAAAATCTAGCACATGCAGTCCTGACCCTTCCCCAGCAACACAAGTTAGATGCTGGCTGCAAACCAGACCTCACAGCATTAGACTCTACATCAAGCTTTAGCGGCCCAGCTGGACGGCAAGCAACTTTGGTCACTCACCTTGTGTTGGAGGCCAAGGGAGTGCCAAAGCTGTCCTCTGAGTGGCAAGGGCTGTGCCGAACGCTCTTCCTTCGTCTCCCCCGCTCCTCTTCCCTCTCTGTCCAGGGGGCATCTGTGGCCGAACTGGTCCCAGAGTCCGGCTCTAAGTGAGCCAGAGGAGCAAAGTTCTCCTCGATCAGCTTGGCGCTATCTCGGATTTGTCCCTGTATTTCTGGGGTGAGAGTTGGGAGGTCAAAAGTGAAAAAGGTCCCATGGGTACGGGCTGGGGAAGAAAGGATGTCAATGGAGTCCAGGCTGGTGTAAGATGTGCCTTTGGCTCGATGGGACTCCATGATAGTCTCAAAATGCTTGCTGAAAGAGTCCATGCCATCCTTGGAGAGACTGTGCCCTAGGAGGAAGGGCACTGGAGACTTGAGCATACCCTGTGTGTCTTGGTCCATGATCCTAGAGGGAAAGAAAGTGAGAAGAACTGATCATTGAAGAGCTAGGGATCAAAGCCTCGTGCTTCAGAAGGAAACTGAGGAGGGTAGAAACCTCTTCTGAACATCTGTAGACCACCAAGGAAACACCTTGCCTGCCCAAGACACCATGGGAAGCAGGGCTGGCCTCCCTCCAGACATATGTTTCTCCTTTAATATGCCACAGACTTTTGTTCCTTTACTGGCTCATCCTCATAAGAAGCTTATGAGATGGCTACTGCTCCCAATCACTTGACTTGAGCTTAGATCCAATAAAGGGCTCAAGTACTAGAAACAGGATGTGGTTCAGCTCCATTTCCAACCAAATCTGGAAGTGGCTGAATTTTTCATGAGCCTTCAGAGCTTCTGTCACCAATAAGGCTCCTCCTGAAGCTGCTCAGAACAGCATGACACCTTCCTCCATGACACATTTCACTGTGGTTACTGAGTACTATGCTCAGAGCATGACCAACACTCACCTGCAAGGTTTGCTGGCTGTTTCCACAAGGTGATGTTGAGTCCCAGGAGACATGTGTGACTGAGCACGAAGCGATACTGAGCTCCAGGTTTCCCCAGGCAGTACAGAGGGAGCCTCACACCCATCTCTGGGCTTGGGGATCTGAGCTGGCCCATGCCCTAGAGGCCATGATTGGTCCTAGCTCATCATCTTGTCAGGGATCAGCCCCACAGAAAGGCCCAGCCTGTCTCCAATGCCAGTCTGGGTCCAGCCCAACACAGAAATTTCTAAACCCTGAAGCCCTGAGTGTTTTGTCCTGTAAATGAGGTGAAGTACAGTCTGCCCACTTACCTAAGCACATGACAACACAGATGTTTGCAACCCAGGGAACATCAGTGCTTCAGCAGTACAAGCACAAACACAGTCCTAAAAGCCTACTTTACTCATAAGCTGCTATCATTTTATTATAGCAGCAGAAAAGCACTTGTTATGCCACTCTCTCCTCTGATTAAAGGAGAGGAACCGCTCCAGCCTGTCATAACATTTGTTATGAACAAACAGCTTCCTACAGAAGGCTCAGAAGATGCGTTGCTGTAACACACACCAAATTATTTTCATTCATTAGCCTTCACATGCCACTCAAAAATCTCACCCCAATTACTTCAGCAGGCCAAGAGCTGGCAGCTTGACTTCCCCTGAATGCCAGCTCTTTTCAAGGGGAGTGCAGCGAAGCCAGACACAGGTAAGCAAGGCAGGGAGCAGGCTGATCTCACCTATCCACCAGTATTTCCTTGGCTGTGCAGCACCACTTGACACTCTTACCATTCCTGTAGGAGCCCCAGGAGCAGCCACTTTCTGAAATGGCTTTTAGTAAGGACAAGGCAGAAGAGACCTCTTTAATATCTGCAGATGTGCTTTACAGATGCAAATGTGCATTTTCTGTCCTTCCCACCCAGCCTCATGCTACTAAACCAAGCTAATGCTGCTGACCATTTCGCACCTTGAATCCGTGAGGAGGGTGAATGACTGTGCCAGGGAAGACAATGCTAGCAGATTGGAAGGAATTTTGTTTCCAGGAGAAGTAGGTGGGCTCATTTTTGTGATCAAATATATTGCCACCAAGCCATAGAAGAACCATGGCTGGTTTTGTCCACACCATCCAAGCTCTGGAAACAATGTCTTCACCCCGAAATATCAAGCACAAAGCCATTCAGTTCCAGAAGGACGTAGTCACAGCAGCATGGGAGTAATATTGCCTGCTCAGACCCAGATGCTTCATCAGCCCCTGCTGCACTGCCCAGCTCCTCCACGCTCCGCCCTGGTCCCCCAAGAAGGGCCACTGCACTGAGACCAAGCCAGAAAAACCCAGCTGAGAGGAGCAGAGGAGAGAAGAAGATGCAGAAGGAGATGTAGGAGGAGATGCAGAAGCTGTAATCGAGCATCTGTGCAAGGATGACAGGCAGCAGGAAAGCAAATAGGTTTCCAGCCTTGAGCTGGTGCAGGAGGCAGTGAGCCTTCCTTAGGAGAGGGCCAGGCAGACATGGAATGGAAGCGGATCCAGGAGCCAAAAGCACCTCAGGCAAGGCTCTGGGTATGAGATCTGAGCAACTGGGTTTCTCATGCATCTGATGGCAGGCAAAGGGCTCTCCCACCTGGTGCTGCAAAGACATGCCATCCCTGGCAGGGGGAAGAAGAGGGGAAAACCTCTCCTCTGGCCCTCGGTGGTTTTAACTCTCTTCAAAATTCTCCTGTGACCCTCCAGACCCCTGACTGCCTCAGCCATGCCCCACTCCTCTAGCTCCAGGTCCCTCCAGCCTGCACAGGCACCAGCAGCTGCTGTGTGAGGATCTCACCTCAGTTCAAAGAAGGTGAGACTGGTCAGCACCGTCCAGCAGCCCCTAGCTTTATTCCTCTCTGAACAAAGCTCTTGTACAGACCTGTCTCAGGCAGCTCCTTGCAGTCCCCCCAGGCTCCTTTGCACTACTCCTCCAGCGTGGCAGCAGCCTGCTCTTAGGGCTCAGTGTCCTCACTTTTCCCATGCTTAGGCAAAGGTACTGATCACAGGCACTGCAGTCTCCCCTGACTGTTCACACTTCCCTGCCACATCCACGCCGTCATGCTGTCCCATGCCCTCTCACAGGAGCTGCGGGCACCTCCCCTGCTCATTGACAGGCGCCTGCCAGTGTCACCCCGACCCCGGAGCTCCATCCAGGAGCACCACCCCGAGCTGTGGCTCTATGGCCACCTCGGGCTCTGGGACAACACATCAGAGGCTTGCAGCTATTCATGCAGGTTAAGCACATGTTAAGCATTTGATGAAATTGAGACCATAACCATTCTTCTAATCCCCAACAAGGCTTGCCCTGCAGCTATTCTCTTGCCAACAAGAAGCAAGCACAAAGGCTCTGGAAAGGCTCCCCAAGCAGCAGATCTAAGGGCTTTTCTGGGCAAGGCTTACAGGGAGAAAAGGCATCAGCCTCCCATCAGCCCTCTGTGCTCTCGGGGGAACACAGCACTCCCTAGCAAAGCCTCTTCTCTCTTATCAGCCAAAGGCATCCATGCTGAGGGCCAAACCAGGCTCTTCCTATAGCTTAGCCAGCATCTCTGCTGATGCTCAGGGAAGAAGGGAATTGAGCCTGCTCTCGCTGACAGGTCTCGGCTCTCTGGGACTAATAGGAATAAAGACAGTAAAGGCTTAGACTAGTCATTAGAGTCAGTAGATATGACTAAAGGTATTCAGGAAGTGGATTTGCTGGAAGAAGACACAATTTCTTCCATCACTTTTCACATCTTGTTTGATTTGGTGTTGATTTTTTTTTGCTTTTAGCATGCTCTTATTTTGGGAGGGTAAATCATGAAAGAAGATTCTGAACTTTGGCCAGAATATGAAGCACAACAAAGTAGTACCAAGCCAAACTCCCTCTTGCATAGGGTGCTAAACCCTTAAAGCTAGATTTTCAAAGGGATGTACATGTCTAAAAGCTGAAAATCAGCATCAAAAAGTACTTCAGTGGTTTTGTAGGACTGGTCCTTCCCAGCAACCAGAACAGGCCTGGGGTTCAGCAGCTCCTGCAGCAGCAGAATGGTGCCAGGTCCAGGAAGCCACGGCAGCTTCTTCATCCCCCCAGCTTCACCCCTCCTGTGAGCAGGCAAAGCAGAAAGCTTGAAGCAGAAAACATCAATGCTGGTGACTGGTAAACAGGGATAAGGACTGCAGCTGCAGAGCTCAAAACAGTGTGTAAGCAAAAACCCAGGGCTGTGATGCAGGGACTAAACAAGCTTGCAATTTGAGCCTCGTGATATTCAAGACACTGTCTACAAGGTCTGCACTTACCAGGGGAATATTCAGGGGGCTGCACAGGGAAGAAACAACTGGTCTACAAAGAAGCTGTGCCAAATGAACACGACACCCCTATACACACATTGGTAATTATACTGGGAGCACCATCTTTTAGGAGCAACAGTGTGTTGTTTAAGGACACATCCAAGCTTTCAGCACTGCCTGGGGAGCTACAGTAGGATGTCTCAGAGGACAAAAAACAGGTCTAGCCTTACAGCTCATACAACTCACAGTGGCCTCAAGGATATTTGGAAATAAAATAATGCTATGCAAAAAAATTGTTACAGCAAATTGAAGAACTCGCAATAGCAGTAACTTTACACCTTACTCAAACATTCATTTGGAAAAAACCCAACACATGGCTTATTTTCAAATGGCTTATTTTCAGCTTTCTCTAGAACCCAAATTTTTGGAGGACAGGGTGGCTGGAATGTATTTGTCCCCTTCAATAGAGATGCAAGGGCTGGACAAACTGACAGGAGTCCATCTCCTCTTGGGATGCACACCTTCCCTCCTTGTTAGCTCAGCACCTTCACTCTTTTCCTTCCCAGTACAGGAGCACTACTGTATTAATGTATTATTAATGTATGTATTTCATTACTTTAAACTTCTGCCAACATCAAAACCTCCCTTTTCCTTTTCTTCCACCTAAATGCTCCCCACCTACCTTCTGCTCACAGCTAGGTGAGTTCATGCTGCCACGTGGCATTCCAGGCACCACCCTGGTTTTTGCTCTCCCCACTCCTGTGGAGCATTTGCTGATGATGCTGAGCCTCCTCACCTCACTCAAAACTCTTGACAATACACATGTCACAAGATGCCTGCACTGGGCCTTTCCCCTCCAGGTGGCTGTCCACCACAGTGCTCTGGAGCAAGTATCTACTTGATGATGCCCATCACTCCTCATGGTCAAACTACCACTCTAGCAGAAACTCCATGGGCAGAGTTTCATGCCGCCAAGCCAAGATGCCATCTCCCATATGTGCTAATTGCCAGTGCCTGGCATGGGGCAGATAGCAGCTGGGGGCACACTTGCTGCCCATGGGTAGGCAACTGAATGATAATCTTGGTGTCACCCACTCCATCAGCCTCCCAGCAAAGGGTGTTTTGCCACACATGTGAAAAATGACACAGAAGGCAAAAAAATGCTTTTTTGATCCCAGTGTATCCCCCTACTCTTTCCTGAACATGGCAAATACCTAATGAAGCCGAGTTGCTGAAGCACAGTCATCTGTGGGGAGAAGGACAGCCCAGCAGCACCTGCCAGCCCAGAGCAGCTCCAGGACACGACCTGTGCTCTGGTGCCCTGACACTGTCACCCCAACACCGGGCAGCACCGTGGCAGGATGTAATTAACCCGGCAGGACTCATGCTGGGAAGCCTTGACTCAGCTGGGCAACCTGAGCTGCAGGGCTCACCCCAGGCAAGCGAGGCCCATGGCACAGCGCCCAGAGCTGGATCCCCTGTGCTGGCTTACTCTTTCCATAGGGCAGTGAGGGCCCCCTTCCAGTCCCACCCCGAGCCCCAGTACCAATCCCTGTGGTGTGATCCGGGACCCCACCTCACTCCCATGCACAGCTTGCATGTTGCTACTGGGATTTTTGGCTCAGACACTTTCAAGCAGAGCTTGTTTTGCCATGCAGGGTGCAATAAGGAGAGTGAGAGGAGCTTTTTGCCCTTGCGCTCGGAGCCTCACCTCTTTTCCTTCCTCATCGCCTCAAACACCTCATCGTCCTCTTCCACGTCCCTGTCCTGCAGCCCATCCTTTGAGCAGCTGGTGCCTGGGGCGGGTGGCTCCTCCAGTGTGCTGTTCCTCCTGCCTGGCGTGCCCACAAAACTTGGGTTGCTCTCACTGTCCTTCTGGCTCTCAATTGCTGAATCAACCTCCTCCTTCTCAGCCAGGATATCATCGATGTTGGTTTCACGATAGCACCTCAGTGGCACAGTGTCTAGGTCTGTCTCAGAGTACTTAACTGTCCTCCTTATAATCCCAGTTTCACAGGAGCCAGGCTTCTGGCTGCCCAAAGGAGACACTTCTATCTCCACCTCCACATGGCTCAGGTTGTGTTCAGGTAGCAACCCTGGTGGCTCGGTTGGCAGTGGGGAGACAGGCTTCTGGGGGAGCTCAGCCAGGGGAGCGGAGTCGGGGGCAGAGGAGCCTGCAAGGAAGGCCCAAGTGTTCAGAGACATGGGGAGCTCTGAGGAGCCGCTCCTGCAGCATCACACACACACACACACACACACACACACACACACGCGCACCCCCAGAGTGCTGTCACATGTCATGGAATCATTAAGGCTGGAAAAGACCTCCAAGATAGTCAAGTCCAACCTTTGACCAAACACCACCATGGCAACAAAACCATAACACTAAGTGCCATTCCAGTTGTTTCCTGAACACCTCCAGGAATGGGGACTCTACCATGTGATGGGCATGGGAGAACAGTGATGAGGAGGCAAAAGGAGAAACGGTATGAGAGGCAGAGACAGGCTGTCAGTGCTAGCGCATCTGCAGCCAGCCCTGAGACCATATCCAAACCCAAAAGCTCTTCTGCAGAGGCAGCCAGGGGCTCTTTTGCCACCTCTTTTTCATGGCCACATGGGACTTTGCAGGGAGGTTGGTACATGCATGATCTGACCCCAGGAGGACATAGGCTGGCCAGTCGTGGGGAAATCAGCCCTTTGGTGGGCACTGAGAAGACCCAAGGGATGTGCAGCCCCAGTATGAGTCCTGGCAGCAACACGGACTTAAAAGGAGGGGTGGGCCAACCCAATGGCATCTACCTGCAACTTCTTACCTGTCTTTGGGGTATCTGAGGAGCCATAGAAGAATTCCCACTTGGCCTTGGCAATACGCTGGGCATGGGCAGAGCTCTGTCGGGGGTACAGCCAGGTGCTGCCCTGCAGAGAGGAGAGCAATGAGCAGGCAATGCATACCCAGGGCAGAGCCCACGTCCAGTGTAGGAGACCCTGGTACCTACCTGATGTCGGGGCTCTGGCTTCAGGGGACTCCTGGCGAAGGTGGGGAACTCCTCTGGCAGCCCATTGGTTAGGGATCGGCAGAGGCAGCTGGTGTCGAGGGCACAGAGCTCCTTCCCACAGGGACGTGTCTCCCCAGGGGTCCTGCCCCCGGCCAGGAGTGGGTCAGATGCAGAGGCCTCCAGCTTCAGCGTGTGCAGGAGCCGCTCCTGAGGCAGGGGCTGGGGCTGGGGGGATCCCACATCCCCCCCGAGCTCCAGACTGCGGCTGAGGCTGTAGGGGCCATTCTCCCAGCGGAGATGGGGGGTTGTCGGGCAATCCACGGTGCGCACGCTGGCCTTCTCAATGAAGCGGAAGGTGACCACGGAGCTGTGTCCCTCCGGGGTCGCCGCCACCGGTGGACTGCGGCTGCCCAGAGAGGCGACAGCCGGGCTGGGCCGACCCCGCCGTGGGGTGCAGGGGGCGGTCAGTCGCCCCGCGCCTGGGCAGCTCCCGCTGCCGAAGGGCGCTGCCTCGGCCGGCCTGCGGGCCAAGGAGCCGGTGCTGTTGTAGAGGCCGAGGGGGCAGCGGCGAGCATCGGGCGCCAGGCCCTTGCGCAGCAGGTGGAGGCGGCCGGCGTTGAGGTTGGGGGTGAGGCAGGGCGGGGGGCTGCACCGCCCAGCCTCGGGGCTGTCCCCCACCAGCCAGGGCCTCCGGTTCACCCTGTGGGCAAAGGGCGGGGGAGAGGCAGCGCAGCCGTCTTCGGTGTGGAAGTGGACGGGTGCCCCTGCTTGGGCCATCCTGACAGAAGAGGGCACAGAGGTGTCAGGTCCAGAGCCCAGCAGGGTGGCACAGGCACAGCAAGGCAGGTTCCCAGCACCCCTGAGATGTCTGAAACAAGAGGCGATGCATCCTCAGGCAGCCCTGAAACAAGGGCAAGGAGCTGGTTAGGGAAGGGAAGGCACAGAAAAGAGTCTGAGGCCACGGGGAGGACAAGCCAAAGGTGCCCTGCCCTCGTGGCACAAGAAAGATATGCTCCAGCTGAGACAGCCCCCAGCAAATCCCCTCCTGCTGCAAGAAGGAGGCAAGGTTCATCAAGGGCATCTCACCAGCACCACTGCCTGGATGCTGGCAGCCCTTTGCTTGGTCCCCAGGCACCCACAGTGATTGCTTTCTCCCCAGGGCGCCAGGATGCTCAGGCACTTTCCCCACAGTCCAGCACCCCAGACACTGCAAGAGAGTGCACTATAAAATGGGTTTCATTCATTCTGCTTTAGGCTGAATATATTTACTACCCACAGCCTACAGCCTACTAAAATCACTTCAATAAGGGGAAAAAAAGTATCTACTGTATCACTGAGACATCCTCCAACTATACTTGCTCAAGGAGTTTAATATGAGCAGCAAGGGCAAGGAGCCTCTCTCTTTGGAGGTCAGCCTGGGTTTAAACTATGTCACACCAGCACATGTCGCAGCCGCTACTGATGGCGCAGACAGAGCTGTCAACACCAGTAGATCCAAAAAGCAGTGGTAAGAGACAATCTCAGCCTGGGGAAACACAGCAAGCCTGCCCTGCACATAGCTCATCCGCCTGCCTGTCTCTGCCCAGAGACCGTATACCTGGAGGTGAGACCAGCTACCCCACAGCAGCAGGTGGGTGGCTGCAGGGGAAGGCAGGACCTGGAGCTCCCATCAACCCCACTGGCAGGGCTGCTGACATTTTTCTTTCTCCCATTGAAGCTAAAACTTGTACTTATCCTTCTCTGAGTTTCTTTGAATTCCTAATGTGCAGAGAAGACTCTGCCTTCACTGCTTGTGCCTTCTGACAGATGCCAAGATACTGACTCCCTCACTTTCATCATTTGAAAGTGAGAAACCATATGCCAGCTGCAAACAGGAGAGCATGATTTTCTTCTCCCTGTTTCTGAGTGCAAACCAGACAGGATTAAATTCCTAAAGGATATGGGGCTAAATTTTCAACAGTGTTTAGGCTCCAGAGATGCACAGACAAAACTCTTAATGAAATAACCCAAATCACACCTGTGGGGTAGGCGCCCATTTATCTGCACTATCACACTGCTGAAAAAATCTGTCCTGCTGAGCAACAGCAATCTCTAATTCACTCACTGCAAAATTTTATTCTCCTGATTAATTTATCATTTACTGTTTTTACAATCTTTTCTCCTGTTATGGTTGTGTTCACATTCAAGGTTGCTGAAGTTAACTGATAAATAATAAAGACGTGAGGTTTATGTATTTCAAATGAAATTCTACTTTTTATCTCAGTGCAGACTGACACACATGCCAAGGAAAAAAATTATCTCTAGGAATAGTTTTCTTTCACTGTAACATAACAAATCTACAAAAACCAGCCTATCTCAAAACATGTGAGCTATCACTAGAATAAATGGGATAAGCAGAATGTCCTCCTGGTTATTAAAATGGAGTTATCAAATTTAGAGTAAAGGTCATGCCTGCCTTTGACCCACCAAAGCTGGATGGCTACACCATGCAGTGGAGTGAGCTTTTCTTTAATAATGAAAGGTAAAAAGCACAAATGCAACTGAGATGAAAAACCAATGATGGAATGAGCTCCAGCTTCCTGCATGCTGATTTCAGTTGTGAAACAAACAGATGCTCTTTAAATCACTGTGATGAATGGGTTGGGCTGTAAAGCACTGGTGGGCTGGAGAGAGCCTTGCTGGTCCCACCGCCTAAAGGCAGGAGAAGTCCTGCAAAGAAAAGCTCACAGGGTGTCTGCCTGGGCAACCCTGGGCATGAATTCAAAGAGAAAAACTCAAGAGCTGCAGTGTGATAGCCGGGAGCTGCACATCATTGGGGGATTAAATTTGTTCAATAAAACATCTCACAAGAAACTTGTTCCTCCTGGCTCTCCCTCCTTAACGGCCAAACAGATGTCCAGGGATGCTTCCTGGCCATTGCTTTGAGCCATACCCAGTGCAACAGGGGATGGCTTCTCCCCATGCAAGCGCTTGCCTGGCAGAATGGGGTGATGCGGAGCGAAGGCAGCAGGCAGCAGGAACTGCTTACGCTGCGGGGGAAGCGCACACCCACGCCACGGGAGTGTGGGGACAAGGCGTAGGAGCTGGGGGAGGATGAGAAGGGATTGGGCAAAGAAGGGGACAGAGATGGGAGAGAGGCTGGGGGTTAAATTCACACAACGGGCCGTATTTGTGTGCTGGACATGGAACCCATGGCAGAGAATGGGGGAAACCGGGCTGTGGCTGCCGGGATACCTGAGGGGGCTAGGATGGACCCCGGGAGATGACTCTGCCCTCCGGAGGGACACAGAGCAGTTTGAGGAGATGAAGTGGTGACCGAAGCGGGATGTCTGGAGGCCCTGGGGCTATGGGGCAAACAGGTGTCCGCTTTCTGGTGTGTTGTCTAGGCAGGGGACGTGTCCCCACCTTGGAGCTAAGGCTGAACATGCTCTTCACTCCCCGGCCCCCCCTGCCCGGCTTCCCTCACCCAGCACCTCCCGTCTCGGCGGGATCAGCCCTGAGTGGATGTGACATCCATCCGGATGAGGAGGGAGCACCCCCGGCCAGGGGGGCTGCGAAGCCGCCGGCCGCGATCTCCCTGCCTGGGCATCGGCCCCGCGCCCGTCCCTCCGCACGGGCACACCGGGGCCGGAGCGGGTCTCGGCCCCGCCGGGTGCCACCGCAGCCCCGTGCCGCCGCGCGCCGGTCACCGCCGCCGGGAGGGCGCAGAGCCGCCCCGGTTCCTGCAACAACTGCTGCAACTTTCCCCGCTCCCCCGACGCCTCGCTCCGGCCTCCGGTCCCCGCCGTGCCCCGCCCCGCTCCGCTCCGCTCCCCGCGTCTCACCGGCAGTGCCGCCGCCGCATCCTGCGCGCCGCTGCTCCGCGCTGCCGCCCGCACGGCTCGGCTCGGCTGGGCTCGGCTCGGCTCGGCTCGGCTCGGCCTGGCCCGGCCCGCCCCGTCGGGCGCGGCGCGGTACAGTACGATACAGTACGATACAGTGCAGTGCAGTGCAGTGCAGTGCAGCGCAGCGCAGTACGGTACGGTACAGCACCGTGCTACCGGCCGCAACCCGCCGCTCCCTGCCGCGCTAATCCCGGCCCGGGGCTGTCACTGCGCCCCGCTGACAGCCACGGCAGCCAATGGAAAACCCCCTCCGGGGCCCGCGCCCCGCCCCCTTCGGTGGCGCCGGCACACGAGGAGCGGCCGGATTCACACCGGAGCGCGTGTCCTCATGTGCGGGCAGGCCGGCGGGTCCCTCACGCGTGTAGCATCCTGCACATGCTCGGGTCCCGGTGTACACACTCCTTGTGCCAGTGCGAACCTGGCCTCGTGCACTGGCAGCGCGACCCCGGGTGCCGGTGTGCCTGTTCCAATGCCACGCCACTCACGTCCCCATGTCCTGGTGCGCTTATCTCCGTTCATCAGCGTGCAACACCGACATGAACGGCCTGTCCCTGCTCAGCTGCATGCAAGGTACTATGTGAGCACTGGCACGCGTCATGCATGAGCATGCACGGCCTGTGCGTTGTGCCCTATGCCAAAGTGTACAGGCTCCCCTGTGCCCCGCCACTGCTTAAGAATCACGAGGATGAGAAGACAAAAGCTGCCATGTGGTCTAGGCCATCAACCAACATCAGCAAGTCCTTGCCTTAGAGTACAGGCTCTGTGCCAGGGACTTACCTCTCCAAAGGTCATCACCCTAAGCACACTACAGCCATGAGTGTCAAGGTGTCTCAGGCCAGCAGGAACTTGATGTCATGGTGTCACTAGGCACCTCAAGGATGGTAAATGCCATACCAATCTCAGGGGGGAAAATTGCCTATCCTTTGTCTGCTGCCTTGGCATGGGGGCTCCACTGGCACCAACAGCACATATGAGTAGAGCTCATATGGGACAGCTGGGTACCAAAGTGAGGGGTGCTGTGGCAGGTCTTCAGGACCCTGTACTGCCAGCGCACTGGGTCTGCATGTGGCAGCCACTGGGACTGGCAGCCAGCACTTTGTGCCCTTACAGGTTGCCAGATCGATTTGCTATTAAACAGCACTTTATTACCCAGCCCAGCAATCATTATTAAATGTGTGTGAGAGAAGAAGCCCAGGGGAGCTGGGGCTTCATGTGCACATCGTGTCTGCAAGAGAATTTGGGAAGAGCTGCCTCTCCTTGCTGCTTTCCCTGCCTGCAGCAAGTCCAGCTCCATGCTCATCTGCCCCCACCGGCATCCAGAAAGTGTGTCTCCTTCTGCCCTCCCAGGCATGGGGGAAAAGCATCAGGCTGGGAAGGCTTTCCTCATATTTAATGCATCAAAGTGCTGCCATTTTCTCCTTCCTTCTCCAGGCTCCTGCCTGTGAGGGGCCTCTCTCCCCCACACCGAGGACTGTGGGTCTCGGCTGCCTTACACACAGCCGGCTTTTCTGGCAGACTCCAAGAAGCTGGGCTACTTAGGGGCCTCACTGCTGAAGGATCAACGACCTGATTCCTTCAGCAGCTTCTTGATGGCAGGAGGGCGGGGAGGGGGAAGGCTTTTCTCTAAGCCACAGCCAGAGTGAAATATTTAACCAAGTGGAAGAGCTCAGAGCTTTCCCAGTGTGTCCATACCAGGATGAGGCATGTCTGTGCCTTCCCAGCACCTGCAGGCAGCCCTGCTGAGAGCTGCAAAAGGTAAGAGAGAGGTCTTTTCCTGCCACCCTGACTGGAGATCCAGACCATTCACAGAAAACACATTTCTGTCCAAAACACGTGTTTCCCCTGCCGTAGCAGTAGCCGTTGCTCTCCCTACAGTGTCCTGTTCCATATCCCACTCACCTTCCCACAGCCCTATAACTCATGAAAGATATGTCCACATACATGGGTCTAGCCAGCACTGACATAAGCCCCACTTGGATCAGGATTTTCAGGATTTAGCCCTGGCTCTCCTGATCCCTCCTGCTGTGAATCCCTCCCCAGCTGATGCAGGACAGGAGGGAGCAGAAAACCCTTCTAGCAGATGACAGAAGGGGACAAGGTGTCCCCCACACTCCATCTCCCAGCCCCAATCCAGTGGGCTTAGCTAGAGAGATAGGAGTGCAGTGCACTGGGAACCCTCTTTACTATCATTTGGGTACTTCAGGACCTCCAGTCCTTGCCTGCAGGTACCATGTCCTTCCTGTATTAGAGTCCACTCAACTCCATGTCATCCCTTTCAGCCTCCCAGCCCTGCAACAGGCAGCTTCCAGGAGTTTTTAAAATATTGCCACCACTGTCCTTGGTCATGTTCATAAGTCTGCAATACAGTTTTCCCTCCCAAAGGCAGAAGGGTCTGGGTATCATCAAGGCAGCACAGTGATGAACTTCCGAAGAGATCAACCTGATGTGTAACAGTGTCCCAACAATGATACAGATCTAGGTGAAATTAGGGTGAAGAGGGGTTAGACAAGAGCTCCTTCCCACAGGAGGCTCCAGGAGACGCTCATGCTCGGCTTGCCCTATGGCACATGGATCAGTCTCTAGAAAGGTGCTGCAGCTGCAGCTGCAGCTCCACTTGGGGTGAACACCCCAGTGCATCCCAGGGCTGCTTCTCTGAGGCTATGGGCACTGTCAGCGCCATCTCCTCTCTGGTGTGTTTTGCGCTTAAGGCATTGCAAAGGGTACAAAGGCATATTCTGCCGCACTGCTGTGGGGCTGTATTGTAGCCCCAGGGCACAGTGTAGGCCTGCAAGGGGGGGACAGTCACTCCATCAGCAGATGGGCTCTTCTCACCCAACTGACTGGAAGCATCATGGAAATAGCAACTCCAGCCACGCAAGCGATGAGTCCCAGTGAAAGCAAGGGAAGCTGAACTCCCCTTATCTCTGCGTTGAGGGCTCCAGGGCAACCAATTAGGTTGCATGTGTTCCCTCAGGGCCTAGACATAACTACATGGCTCTAATTAATGCCTTCTGTCTCCAGTGCTAACACCCAACTACATCCTAGTCATATATTAAAAAAGCAATTGCAGCACAAGCCAAGTCTTTAATGGGCTGATGCACTTATCTGTTATTCCACCAGACTTGTGGTTAAAGATAAATGGCAAAAATACCCTCCCTTGGACAGTCCTATACAAATGCTGTTTTGCAGCTTAGTCAGGGCAAAAAGACAGTGCTGGAGATCCTTCCCGAAGCCTCTTCCACCCAAACCTGGCACAGGGGAGGGCAAACCTGTACTGTCCTGTGCCTCTTGCAGCTCCCCTGCATGGGGCATTCATGTGGGACCACGGCAAGATTTTTCAGGGTGAAAGGCATTCTAGAAGAGGATACAGACTGTAAAATGTCTTACCAGAGAGAAGAGCCTGTGCAAACTACAGTTTACATGAGGGATAGCTGCTGCCTGCCCATCTGCCAGTGCCCTACTCAGCATCCCAGCTCCAGCTTGTGCTGCTCCCTCTTGCAGGAGGGACAGGGGCTTGGAAGAGTGGAGTTGTAGAGAGGTGATAGTGAAAGCTGTGTGCTGGGCCTCAGAATGAGCTGTAACAAAATATTTCTGCAATGCCCCAGGCACACCTGCTATTACAGAAATCCCCTCAGACTCTGTCCCAGCGCCAGGCAGCACCTGCACAGGGAGCGGGCTTCCTCCTGCACCAGCATTGCTCTGTCAAGATGAAGGCAGAAATCACAGCATGATAAAACCTGTCCTGGGGATGTGGGAGGTGGGGCCTCAGCACAGCTTGAGACATAAATAATCTCCCTACACAGCAGTTAGGGGAACAATTGTGTGGGAGTATCTCTTGGTAAAAAGATGCTCAAGGAAAGATGGTCTTGAAGGAAAGCAAGGAATTTATGAGTGGCAGAGTGGGCTCTCCAGTGAAGACAGAGCTTCCTGGGTGCCAGCAGGTCATTCACCAGACCTACCTCACCACGGTGAGTCACTGCACCAAAGAGCCAAATTTAGTCTGAAACAACCCAAATCAGCCATTCTCTTGTGTAGCCTCCCAGGACATGCTTGTGCTACAAGCACAGATCTTTAGACTGCTCTCCAGCTAATCCATGCAGCACTAAGATGTGATCCCTTCCTCATACCTTCAGCCTCAAGATTCACTTAGGGAAAGGTGAAAGGGTGTAAAGGGAAGTGAGAGCAATGAATATAGAGTATTTTATGCAGAAAAGAGACAGTAAGCCCCAGGCACACAGTCTGACCCAGCACAGGAAGAACACAGTCACATACAGGATTGTGTAAAAGGCCTTGAAGGTCACATATAGAGGAGTAATTACAAGTATATCCAGAAAACTGAGCAAAATGGCTGTCATGGAAATCTATGGAGATAAATGCAAAGGACAGACTGAAAGCTTGAATGCAGGGGATTCATGAGTGGGATGCTGCAGAACAGCCCTGTATTTCCGTTTAGTTGGGAGCTTCTCATAATCCTCTTTCAACCTTGACTTGCAGAACTTGGTCTTGCTTTACTTCTATTTATTTCTTTTTTTTTTAGCCCTGACTGTATAGTCAAAGTCTTTTCTCAATAAGAAGTAGGAAGGTGGCATTTACAGGGAAGAGTTGAACAGAAGTCACCATGTGTTCTTGTTTCACCAGCTTAAAAATGGCTTCTGGTGACACTGTGCAGTCTCAGCACTGACTGACAGCAGAGCTTACCCTATGAGCTCAGTACCTTCTCCCATGCAACCAAGAAGTCCAGCTGTGGTCCACTCCAACCCTGAGAGTGATGGAGGCTGTCAGACTTATCCTGCAGCCAGAGAAAAGATGGAGCCAGATCCTTTGAAAGAACCTGGTGAAAGTCCAAGAAAAAACAGTGTTGAGAGGCTTTATTAAACTTCTGTGGTACTGCATTCACCTAGCTCTCACATCTCAGAGGAGTGAATATTGCAGAGCTACTGGTGTTCTTGACAAGATCTTGACAAGTTTCTTGTCCCACTTGAGACTAGTAGAAAACTGTAAAGAAAATGGCCCCAAAGTCTTTGCAAGGCTAAAGGTGTTTAGCCAGCAAGGTGCCAAGCCATCATATGAGGTGATAGAGCATCGGGATAATGTTGGCTTGGCATCATACTGATCTCCTAAAAATAAGTTGTACCCTTGAACAGCACCAGCTTCTGGAAACCCCAGCAGGCTTGTGGAAACCCAGACAACCTCTGAATACGCCTCTGACATGGAAATAACTGCATTTTCAATGCAAGGGAAAAGTCAAAACGCATAAGTGGGGAAGACTTGCCCATTATAGCTGGGAAATCAGGAGCATCTCTGGGAACAAAAACTTGGGTTCCTGACTTGAGGTCAGCTCTTCCAACCATAAGACTCCCCCTCCTTCAGGCCCCAGTTTCCTAAATCTCATCTCCACTTCCAAAAGGATGAGGTGATGACCAAACTGCTTCTCTAGACTCCTCAGAAGTATAGCTGTGCATCAGCACTGCCTCACAGCAGTGGAGCTGGCTGAAGTCTCCGTTCACTTCAGGGGATGTTCATGAGGGTGAAGATGCCATGCCCTGGCTCTGTGAGCTGCCAGCACCGTATGTTTCCAAGGAATATACAAGAAAGCTGCAGCAGCAACAGCTGTGAGCTAATCTGCTTCCTCCCCCTGGGGCTCAGCTCGGTCTCTCATTACTATGGATCAGCTCAAGGCCTGATGCAGTAGCCCTGCTTTCCCCCACAGGACATCAGTGGCCACTGGGATAACAGGAGTGCCAGGGAACTGAACAGCATCCCTTGCGTGTTGAAGATACCTGTGCAATACACTTCCTCAGCTGTCCTGCAAGAACTGCAGGTGTCACAGCCCAGCATTCACCAAGTCCAACTCAGAAAGCTGTTTTGGCAGACCAGTTTGAGGTATTATGGATCAACTAAAAATGGGCACCCAACTGAAGCTTAAAAAGGAGACTTACAGACACCTCTCAAGAAAAATGCAGACCCACCTTTGGCAGAACATATGCCACCAGAAAGGCAGAAGCTTGCTCCAAATCTTGACTGAGCAGAGCAGAACAAAGCTCTGGTTCCTCAAGCTTGTCTGCTTTGAGCTGTCCCTTCACTGCAAAGCTGCAGTGGATAACACCCCGCAAGCCCTGTACTGCAGTGCTGTACAGCCATATCACAACTGCTGTGCACTAGGAAAACTTGATAGACATGAGCACAAAACCAGTACTGGTTTGGGATCCTTACCATTGGTGTAGACCTAAGTTGCTGGGTTCACTGAACATCCTGATGGTGTAAAGCTGTGTCTCAGCACACACCTCTACAATACAGTAACAGTCTCTGAGGTTTTTCTGCATCTGCAAACAACCTGTGGATAAAAAAGAGAACAATATGAACATTTCACAGCTGAAAAGTATTCATAATTCCTAGTACCTAGCACATGCATCTCAACAGCTGTAGCCAGCCAACCAGCCAAGCCCCTCACAGGCCAACAGCTATCAGGCCCTTGGGGCACTTATAAACCTTAGTGGCCCTAACCAGCCTCACGCCAGCTTCCACCACTCCTGACCGCAGGTCCAGTGATTCTATATATTAAGGGACTCTGCCAGGTTGCACATTTCTATCTCACAGCAGGAAGTCAAAAACAAAGTGCCCTCACCATAGGGAAAGAAAGGGCTGTCCTAGAACATGGCCAGGGGCATTCTTAACTCCAATACAAAATTTAAAACCCTGCATCACTTGTCCTTCTCTAAATAAGAAGTGCACTGTGCTAACTCAGGAAGCCACTGGGATCTTCGAGGAGCAGGTGTTACATGTCCAGGGGCAGGCAGGGTGGGTAGCTTCCCCCAGAGGACAGGCACTGGGGAATGAAGACCTTTCTGCAAACCAGCTTCCACCTTTTGAGGAAATTAGCAGAGCAGGTGATGGGTCATTGCTTTCCAGGAAACTTGGGACCAGGAATTTGGGATTTATTCACTGTCTGTGGGCCCTGCTCTTTTGCCAGGTGGATTTTTTTAATAGTTCCTATGCCCGCAGTAATCAGCAGCTTGATGCTGCACAAGTCAGCAGGTCTCAGACCCGAGACAGAGATGGGGTCAAACGCCCAGTGCCGGCTCGGAGGTGTGGTGTACGAGTGCCGCACCAACGCGGACCGGGTGCCCGCCTGTGCTCGCCCCGCAAACCGACAGGGAGGAGGAAGGAGCAGCGTGCGTTTCTACGGGGTCGTTATGGCAACTGCGCGGGCAGGAGCCCGGGCCGCTTCTCCGCGGGGGCTGCGGGCAAGGACCCCGCCCTGTCCTCGGCGCTGCGGAGGCAGGTGGAGCACCGGCAGGGGAGCGGAGCGCGAGGAGCCTGTTGGCAGCGTGGGAGGATGCGGGCTGGGAGCGGCGGGCCGCGGGCAGCCCCGGGGCGGGGACAGCCCGGTACCGGCGGAGGAGCGGGGCCCAGTGGCTGCCGGTCGAGGGTGCTGTGAGAACTGTGAGCCCCAGGGATTGGCCTTTCCCGGGGATCTGGGAAAGGGCGGCACAGCCCGCTGGGAGAGCCGCGGAGCCGGGCAGGTGGCTCGGGGGGGTCTGGCGGGGCCGTCGCTCACCGGCAGCAGCGGGTCCCGGCTCCGCGTGGTGCTGAACGGACAGCGGCGCCGCGCTGCGCATGCGCGGCCGCCCGCCGGGGCAGGGGCGTGCACTGGGACCGGGGAATGGGGGCAGCCGCTGTGCGCCGGGGAACCGGGGCCGTGGGGAACGGGGGCAGCCGCTGTGCGCCGGGGAGCCTCGGTAGCTGCGGGGCTGAGCAACCGGTGTGCGCCGGGGAACTGGGGCCGTGGGGAACTGGAGCAGCTGGTGTGCGCTGGGATCTCGTGTGCGCTGGGGAAACGGGATCGCTGAGGAACTGGGACAGGCGGTGTGCGCTGGGGAACTGGGGTAGCTGCCGGCCTGCAGCCACCGGTGTGCGCCGGGAAACTGGGTCCATGGGGATCTGGTGTGCACTGGGGATCTGGGATAACTGAGGAACTGGGACAGGCGCTGTGCTCGGGGGAGCGGGTGCGCCCGGTGTGCTGGGACACCAAGGCCGGTGTGCGCGCCGCACCATGCCACTGGGAGCAACCTGCAGGAGTCGCTGCGACACCAGAGGGACTTGTGACCACCGTGGGCCGCTGTCCCGCCCGGCGCTCCCCACCACGGGCTGGTGCCTCCCGGTGTGTCCGGGCCGGTCCCGGTAGCGCCCGCCGCCGCCGGGGCGCGGCCAGGGGCGGGGCCGAAGGCGGGGTGGCGGGGCCCGCGCACTTCCGCCCGGCGCCGTGACGTCACGGGCGGCTGCCGGTGTCCGGGGCGGGTGCGGCGCGGGATGGAGCGGCTGGGGCAGCCCCGGCGGGGCCGCAGGTACCGGGGGGCCGGGGCAGGGCAGGGCAAGGCTGCTGCCTCGCCGTGGGGCGCTGCGGCGGGGAGCGGGGCGGTGTCCTCGTCCCGGCGGAGCTCTTGCGGCCGCCCCGCTGCTGCGGCGGGGCAGCCCCGGGGCGGCTCTGGGGCCGAGGGAGACCCGTTGAGTGGCGGGACAGGAATGGCCTCGAGTGAGGCCGCCCCCTAGCTGCGGACTCTGCTGGGGCCGAGTCTAACCGCAGCCTCCAGCCGCAGCTCGAGGGTCTCTGGGCTGCCGGAACCCCTCTGCTCCTTCCCTTCGCGGCCCGAGAGCTCATCTCCGCAGAGATGCTGAGCGTCCGCTCCTCGGAGGGAGACTCCCTGGGGAGAGCCCGGAGCCTTGTTTCTCCCCGCGGGAAGGAGTAAGCACCTGGTCTCTCCCCCTTGCAGGGTGCCCGAGTGGCCCGGCACTGGATGCGGGGACTGGCCGACAGGTAGAAAGAACTATGCTCAGACATGGAAGCTGGGCACAGCTACGGTGCGACTCGTGTGGTAACGCTGCAGCAGCTTCTTGCTGCTTCGCTGAGGGACAGGGCTTCCTTCAGCAGCTGGTGGAAAGCCCCACCCAAGCTCTCCTGGAGGGCACTTCGGGCAGGTAGACTCGGATGCCTGAGCAATGAACGTCCCAAGCTGGGGAGGTGGTGATGCAGGGGGCAGGCACGTGCCCTGCTGATGGCTAGTCAAGGAGCTATTCCCTGTGGGCTGATTGTGGGAAACGTCCCTGAGTCTTTCTTTCTGGCTGTTCCTCCTAGAGGCACCCGGCAGTAGGTGTGAGCTGATCTAGCCTGGCTCCTGCAGTAGCCTGGCTTTCCGGTGTCTGATGATGAGTGTGACCCCGACCAGGGGATGCCTCCTGGACCTGCCCTGGGAAGACATCTTGGTTCCTCATATCCTCTGTCATCTGCCACTGCAGCAGCTCCTGAGCCTGCAGAGGGTCAGCAAGTCATTCCAGTCTCTCATTCAGCTGTACCTGGCCAACATGCGCTGCTTTGACTCAAGCCAGGTATTGGATGACTCTGAGGCTGGGGGAGGCAACAGATGTTCTACTGCTCTGGAACTAACAGGGGAGCATCTGTCTATGTGGGGAGAAGAAACCCTTGGCAAGGAGGGTAGTTTCTGCTCAGGAGCTTGGGCTAATGGCTCAGGTGTCAAACTGGACAGATGGGCTCAGGGAGGAGAGGCAGTGATTCAGGGCCCAGCAATGCCAGTGTCTTGAGTAAGAGGCCCTAGGAGGAGTAAGCCTGGAAACTCCACCCAGGCTATTATGGGGCACTGGCTGGGAGAAACAGAAGTTTTGGAGTGCCATGTCCTTCTCGAAGGTTGTGCAGTAGGTTGGGTCTGATGGGAGATAACTCTGTGCTTGGTCTTCAGGGAAAGTTTGTGCTATTCCTGGGAGCCACTGCCTGGGACTGGGAAAGACTAGAGTAGCTGCTGTTCTGAGGACACAGAGTGGTCTAGCAAAGAGATTTTTGGAAAGCAGAGGTGTGGAGCTCATCATGGGTATATAAATGCAGAAGTGATGATCTGGGATGGAGAAACCAGAGTATGATCTATCTCATCTTGTGGCAGTAGCCTTGGCATGAGGTGAGCAGTCTGATGGTAGGTTTTGCCCTGGGATGAGAACAGGATATGGCTTTGGTCACTACTGTCACAGCAGAAGAGAGAAGGGGAGAGAGTATTTGGTAAGGATCAGGCTTATCTGAAACCCTGGGGGGATGCCTCATTCTTCCCTGCTTCCCCACGCAGATTGGACCTGCCATCCCTCGAGCTGCTTTTGTTAACCTGTTGAAGGACAACGAAGTTCTGCAGCAGCTGGCACTCCAGAACTGCTCCGACTGGCTGACAGACCAGGAGCTGCTCCCAGTCATCGGGCAGAACCACCACCTGCACCGGATCCAGCTGAAGGGCTGCGCCCAGCTCAGCCGTCATGCGCTGGTGGCCATCTCACTGAGCTGCCCCAGCCTGCGCCAGCTCTCCCTGGCTCACTGTGAGTGGGTGGACAGCCTGTCCCTGCGCAGCCTGGCTGACCACTGCAAGGCGCTGGAGGCTGTGGACCTGACGGCCTGTCGCCAGCTGAAGGACGAGGCCATCTGCTACCTGGTGCAGAAGTGCAGCAGGCTCAAGTCTCTGTCACTGGCTGTCAATGCCAACGTGGGTGACGTGGCAGTCGAGGAGACTGCCAAGTGCTGCCCAGAGCTGGAGCACTTGGACCTCACAGGGTGTCTGCGAGTCAAGAATGACTCCATCAGGTACTGAGCAATGTGGGGATGGCAGGTATTTGGGGTGGGGGGAGGAAGAGAACCAGAGAGGAAAGTCAGATCTCTTCATGCTAAAAGCAGTGAGAGCTTAGTCTGGGAGAGAAGCCACTAGCAAGCCCTTCAGGAGAGGCACTGTATGCTACTGCCAGCAAATTTCCCAGCATATCATGGAGGGTAGGTCTGGGATCCAACCATGTCCCTTGACTTTATCTCATACCACCATGGTGCTGCTCCCAAAGAATGGTGCGTGTGGCACAGTCACGAGCACTGGGCTGCTGCGAGTAGAGAAGAGTGTGAGTGGTGCACTTAGAAGTCCTGACTTGCAACTTGTATGTGCTCTCTTTCTTGGCAGGGTCCTGGCTGAGTACTGTCCCAAGCTGCGCTCGCTGAAGGTCAAGCATTGCCACAACGTGGCTGAGTCCAGCTTGAGCATCCTCCGAAGCCGTGGGGTGGAGCTGGATGTGGAGCCTCCGCTGCAGAGGGCTCTCGTTCTGCTGCAGGATGTGGTTGGCTTCGCCCCTTTCATCAACCTTCAGATCTAGAACTGCTGCTGCTGGGGAGGGGGGGACTGACAATGCTGGGATCCCAGAAGGATGCCTGAACTGGCTGCTGTTGAGACGTGCAGAGGGAGAGGTCAGTCCCGTTGGTGAGGCTGGCCTGGGGCTTACTCTTTCCTCTGGGGCTGTTTAGCAGCCACTGAGTGTTCGTAAGTGGACTTCATTGGTGCCTCTGGGGAAAGTAACTCCCTCTGCAGTGGCATGGAAAGAGCGAGTGATTTGCAGGAACACCATGGTGCTGAACAGGCCTTGGTCAGGCCAACTAATAGATAGGATTTATTATTTGTTGTATTTTAAATCTTTAAGCGGCAGCTGTCCAGAAAGCAGGGGAGTGTTTGATGGGGACTGTCCCCTACGGTGGGTGTGCAGGGCATGCCAGCAGAGCTGTGGAACAAATCAGGCCAGCAGAAAGAATAGCTACCAGCCCTCCTCTTGGGAGAGGGCAGGCCCCTCTGGGCTCTGAGAGGAGGGCAGTGAGCCTAGCTCCAGCCCACAGCCACTGGCCAGCCTGGCATCAAAGGACTAGAATGGCCCCAGTGCAGGCAGTGTGTCTGCCCAGGCCTAGGGTGCTGGTTTAGGCTGGGGCAAGGTGGGAGTTGTTTTCATGGGGAACATGCTCCTAATGGCAGTTAGACTGACAGAAAAATGCCAAACCTAACTGTCCTGTCACTAAAAGCAGTTGATCACTGTCATTTGTTTCTTCCAGCATCTGACTTAACATTTTAGTAGTGCCCAGGCCTGCTACTGTATTTTGCTCCCTGCTGCGTGGCTGGAGCTTTGACTCTCAACAGTGGTGAGAAATGGAAGGAGCACTGACTCTGCTGTCAGCTGGAGTTTATGGGGAGAGCTGCAGATTGTGTTGGCAGGGAGAGCCTGGTTCTGAAGTTGACCCTAAGCCCTTTTATCCGCTAGGCAGTTAATCAAACAGCAGCTGCATCTTGAGAATGTGATGAAGAGAGTAATTAGAGGATGAGAGGATGACCCTGCTCCCGTCTTTGGCCCTAGGAAGGACTGCAGGCAGTGTCTGTAAAGCATGTGCATGCTCTGGCTGAACTACACACCAACTCACATCATCTTTATTAATACTGGCACTTAAAGCAACAGTGCACAAAGACTTGTTAAAAAGGTTGCTGCAAAAGCACATGCCACATCTCAGATCTAAAAATGTCCCATGCAAGGAATAGCAGAGTATGCCCAAGCCCTGGAGAGCCACTGCGGTGTGCCCCTGGGGGCAGAGGGACAGCTACACAAGGAGAGAAGTCCCCTCAGCCAGGTTAGCTGAGGGAGCTGAAAGCAGTGTCTTGGCTTCCAGGTTGGTTCAAGTTAGTGGCAGGTGGAGTCGCCTCATTCCTAGCACCACATATCCATCCTGCCATGCCTGGCAGTGAGGTGGAAAGCTGAAGAGCAGAAGGACCTGGCTGTCAGTGGAACTTGTACTTCCTGGCTGGTTTTAGACTGATGTAGGTTCTCTTCATCTCCTCGCTCTCAGGCTTCTTGATGTCTTTGTACCTCTCTCCTTTTGTACTCACCACCTGGTTATCAATATAGCGGATCAACTTCTTGGGAGCCTAGAGAGGAAAGATATTAGCACCAAGTGGATGGACAGCCACACTGCTAGAGAAAAGGAGGGGGCAAGCAAAAGCAGAGCTGCACTATGGGAGGTGAGTGGGTAGGCTGCTTTACAATTGTCTTGTCTTGGGAATCTTGGCCAAAACTGGGAAGGATGCTGTCTAATGGGAGGGAGCAAGAGCCACGGTAGTCAGAAAAGGTAAGAACTGATAGTCCCTGCAGCACCTTAGCTGAGCTAATCTTCCTTCTTTGACTGACAGGTTCTATGAACAGACCTGCCTGTGGCCTGTTCTGTTGTTTTTTTGGACTTGCAGCCTGTTTTTTTTTTAAACCTTGTATGGACATTCAGACTGCTGGTGAGCTGTGACTGGTCTGCTTACCTCTTTGGGTGGAGCTGGCCGATGCGTTTTCTGATCGTCTGCACTATCCACCATCATGTACCTGAAACACAAGAAGCACTTAGTGGGCACTGTAACATATACTGCCTGGGGCTACTCACAGCCTATGTCCCTACTCCCCAGGCTGGTCAGTGGCTGTGCAGCGTGTCCTATGTGCCTAGATTGCAGCTAGGAGAACTCTGGATGAAATGGGTAAGAAGTCATCCTTCTGGTCAGAATCTAGCAGGATTCTCCTGGAGTAGCATCCTTAGCTGTATGTGAAGGGTATTGAAAACTCAGGTGGTTGAGAATGCTGATAGCCACTGCAGAACTGAGAGGGGTACTGAGGTCTGGTGTGCTCTGCTTTGCTCCTTCTCAGTCCAAGTTATGGCAGCCAGATGAGACATAGGTGAGATTACAGGACCAATCTGTCTGCTTTTGCCCTGAATGATGGTGTTCCTTTCACATTCCTCCTACTATTTGACTGTGACACAATTCTGTGCTGGAAGCAACTTGATAAAAACATCACCTCATTTCCTATGTAACTGAAACATCAGGGTCCAAGCATTTGCTTGCTGTACTGCTGAGTTGCTACTCTGAGAGTTTGGTGCTGATTTAGCACAGCTGACCATGACTTCTCCCTCAGTAGTTAGTATAGTTGCTCTTGTGTATCTTCAGCTATGGCGATCTGCTTTCTGTACCTGTGCTTGAGTGATGTTTAAAGTACAGGATGTTGCCAAAACGTCATTAAAGTGAAGTTCTCAGAAACATAACAAGCAGCTGGTGCTTTTTTGTTCCCTTGCCTGTCACTCTGAAATGAGCCTGCATAGGAGATGGGCAAGGACAAGGATTAATACTTCTGCCTGGATGCTGTTCTGCCTTGCTTTACCTTTCCTAGCCCATTGACTGTTTATCCTGTCCCTGGGGAGAATGTAAAGTGGAAAAGATGTGGCTGGATAGATGTGTGGAAGCTGTATGCCTGCATGAGGATGCTCATGAAAGCTGAGATCTTAAAGCAGATCGATGAAACCACAGTGTGGGTTCTCCCACTGAGAATTAAATGCTTTTAGAAATGAATATAGGTAAGCTAATCTAAAGCTACTTTGATTCCCAGGAAGTCCACAGGAGGAATTCAGAGAGGTTTCTTTAAATGCTTTGAATTCACACCTTCAGCAATTGAGATTTAATCTTCTCAGTGCTGTTGTACAGGCTCTCTTGAAGGTATCCTTAACCTTATTTGGACTGTCCAAGAATGGAGGTATGAATGAGTTACTACACGTCACCATGTGTTTTTTACCTGAGCTGCAGCGTGATGTTTGTGTCTTGAACCTTTAACCAGGACCTCAGCTAACAGCACTGTGACTTACACTTTATCTACAGAAGGCTGAAACCATGCATGCAGCCGTAGTAGTGCTGTGACCCAGCTGGTACAGGTAACGTGTTTCTGTGTCAGAGCTCTAAAAGAAACCAAACCTGTTCTGTTGTTTGGGTTTTGTGGCTTGTTTGTTTGTTGGGGTTTTTGTGTGTATTTGCTTGGATTTTTTGCTTTTTCTTTTCTTTACGCCAGCCGATGATTGTATTTGCGCTTAGATGTGTTCAGCTAATATCCACTCCTACTTCTTTAGAGACCTCACTGTTTCCCAAACTGCCACCTCTTCATTTATTTGGAGCAAAATAAGGGGTTCTTTGCTGCTGGGTACTTACTTCTGTAGGATGACCTGTTTTAGTTCCTCATGGTTGGGTGCTCTGCGAGGCCGTGCCAGTTCCTGGGAGGAGACAAGCTGGTGTGTGAATAGCACAACACAGGAGTGTACAGCTTACCCGCTAGCTCAGTGAGCCCAGCTGCTGGTGGAACACCCCAGCCCCTGTGGGAAAGGGGGTGCCAGCCACAGCTCCACTGGGGTCCTGGCTTGGTTGTGGGCACAGCTTAGATTTCTGCTTGTAGCAGACAGCTGTGGGACCTGTGTGTCCCTGAGCAGCTCTGCCCTGCTCCTTGGCCCACTGCCACCCAGGTCAGAGTACAGTACCTTCACACTCACACCTGCTGGGCCAATTTCCACCTTCTCCTCCACAATTAACTGCACTGCCTCTTCCAAGTTCCCCAAGGCCATGGCGAGAGCCTTCTCTGCCTGGCTCACAGTACAGGCCGGGAACATCTCCAGTAGCAGCTCCACCCCATCCTTCAAGTCAGCGCCTTCCTAGTTGGAGCAAGAGACAGAGGTAAGTTGGGGATGCAGTGAGGAGAGGGCTATTGAAAAGGGCCTCTGGTTTTTCAAGGTCAGGAAATTCAGCTTGCCCTTTGCTGAAAGCTCTCTCTCCTTACCAGCATTACTAAATCTGATTCCTGAAGCCAACAGGTGTGTTTGGAAAGACAGACCAACTCCTCTCACTGTCCTTTAATCTCCTCCCTCTGTATTTCAACTTGCTTTAAAGTAGGGCTACTGTGAACTGACTCATCTGTGTGGCCATGCTTAGGAGTGAGCTTTCTGGACCCTGTGGTGCGAATGTCTGACTCCTGCCCACCTTGTGAAGTTGTATGTACTTTGATTAGAAAGGAAAGGGCCTGCTAAACACTGACCTGAGGCTACACCAGGAGGAATCACCATAGCAGCATTTGCTAGAAGGCTGTGGACACAGAATGATTGTACTGCAGAGCAGGAACAGATCAGTACTGCAGAAACAGCAAGCAGGGCATTGGGGGAGGAAGGTGGGGTTGATGTGGAAGGTGCTGCAGTACCCATAGCTGCTGTGGGATCTCTGAAGGCACTGGGACAGGCTCTCAGCCATTACTCTGGCTCACCCTTTCCAGCCACTGGAAATAATGAGCCAGAGCATTGGCTCACAGTCTGTCAGCACATAATTTTCTGACAGTCTTGCTCGGCCATATGATGGAGAAGATCATGGACACAAGTGATGCTGTGTCACAGCCTATGCTGTGGTTCCTTCCGAAGCTGGAAAATGCCCTCAGGTGGTGCTGGTAGCCTAGTGCTGTGTGACTGTCCCCAGTGCTCCTGCTCCTCTGCGGGGTACTCATACCTGGGCCCCGGCTCCGTCTGTTAGAGTGCACAGTCTTTCCCCGTTGCAGACTCCAGCTCCAGGCTCCTGGCCCTTGGTGAGGTCTTCAGAGGGCGCTTCACTCCTGCTTTCCACAGCCTTTTGGCCAAGTTTTTCTTAAAGACACAGTGATATCTCCTGAGGAACAGTCCCACTAAGGCTAGAGCTCTGTGCTTTCTGTTGGCATTAGATTGCTAGCGCATTGTGTGCCAAAGCATATCTCTCCTTAAGTGACAAGACTTGGAAGCACTACTGTTTCTCCTGCCCTCAGCAGGGATAGCTGTAGCTCTGCTCCCACTGATCTGCAGGAAGCCAGTGCTAGTATATGCTGGAGTGCCTGAGTTCTGCATTTCCAGGCTGTACAGGGTATGGGCTGCTTGCAAATTCAATTCTACTTTTCAATTCTTGGTCCGCTAGTGCTTCGGTTGTGGATATTTCCATTTCTAAGAATTCCCTGGTATTTGCTCTATCTTTGAACTAAGGTGTAATTTTGATTTTAAACTTGGGAATACACTAGGGTAGTCCCCAAGCTGCATGCAAGCCAGCACATCCTGTGATCAGGTTACTCTGATGCATCTCTTTTTTTACGGGCTCTTTTTCTCATTGTAGGAAGAACCATTCCACTTTTATTCTGTACTAAGACTGGGATGGTGCTTTCTTTCCACATTCTGGCTACATCAGGATCCTCAAAGGGTAGGATGCAGGGGAGCAGAGCAGAGCAGTAGATTTTGTCAAGTTCAAGAAAGCAGCAGGTAAGATAAAAGACAGGACTGTCTATTCTACTGTGCAGCCTTCTGGCAAGACAGCAGTGATGTTGCTAGACCAGCAAAATTCAGACTGGTTATGTCCTGGAAGGTTTAATATCCAGGCACTTCAGCCTGTCTGTTCTTTAGTGGAAAGTACCCATGGGGTTGATTGATACAGCAATCCAGCTGGTCTGTGAATGCTGAGGTTAGAAAAGGCCATTGGCACAGTGTAGTCTTCCGTAGTCCTGCATAGTGCAGGTCAGAGCACATCACGGATTTTGCATCTGTGCCAGGGTTCATGGATGAACAGGAAGTGACTTTTGAGGATGCACAAAGTCTAGATGTGATACATGTAGTCAGCTGGATACTCTATTTGATGATGCACCCGAGCAAGGCTGCCCAGTGGTAGTGCCACATAGGCAGATGGCTATCAGAGGCAGGCAGAAATCCTCGCTTTCAGAATTAACCTACGGCAGAATTTCAACAAGCAGCCCTGAATTGGGTATTTCTTTCTTATTACTCTGGATTTGATCTCAATAGAGATATTTGGAGAATTGATCAAGTGTTTTTCACTCCAGTACATCTTGGACAGTATTCCATGACTCCAACCTCCCATCTGTTGATATGAAAAACCTGACTGAACGTTCAAAATAAAAACCCCAAACCTGTCAATCAGTTCAGGCTACCTTATGAGTTCCTAACTGTAGCAAACAAGTTTGTATTTTATTCTGTGACATTGTTCAACTCCAAATATTAAGACTAAAAGCATGTACAGATCTTGTGCTGAAATTGTTTGTGTAACTCACCTTTGTTTCGAGCTTCACCAAGCCTTTCTGAGAGGGAGAACATCATTTCACAAACATCCCCACTGCAAGAGACAGAAGCTGTATAATTAACTTGAGGAATAAAAGCACTAGCCTATCCTACTTGGATACCATTTTACAGAAAGATAAGGCTTGATGGGAAGTCCAGTAAAATCAACTGGTATTTCAGATGGCCAAGGACCTACCTGCAAACTATATTAGGATTTGCATCTGTGCATTCAGGCAAAGAGTGACTTATCATGATGGCTCAGGTTTGGTACTAATACATCTTTAACTGGGTATAACAAAAGAATTTTTAGTACTGAGGGGCTTGGGGCCAGGCCCCCAGAGTGTGGCATGCACATATAAACCAGTAACAATCACATACCTGTGGATTTCTGCAAAACCAGGGATATATGCCTCCATCATTTCCACAAAGGTATCCATGTCAAAAGTCTCTTCAGAGGACTCTGGTGAGCCCAGCTCTTCCAGGACACCCGTGATATAAGAGAAGAAAACATCATCCATCCCACTGGAGACAAAGAGAACACAGGCAGCAGGGTGAACAGGCCCATTTTTTCCTTTCTCTCCATCCCCATTCTGCCTAACCTTGTGTCTAATACAGCAGCAGAAGGACCTATGTGAACTGTATGTTATGAGGAGATACCACCTGTGAGGCCAAGTCGCAGGTGGTCAGTGGTTGAGAGGGAAGCATTAACAGATAATTAGCGCATGTGGTCCTGCTTCCTGGGCAGCACTGAATGAAAGCCCCAGCTTGTGTTCCAGAGGCTGTGCTCCTGTGGGTGCTTCAGCTGAGCTAACCAAAATATTCCAAGTACCTTAGCTGTTCTACATTGACTGGTGTTTCAGGTGAGGTCATCATATTTTGCTAAGTTACACTTTCTATGGGATGCAGTGTTCTCTGCTTGCTGCTCTCCACGCTTGTGTCACTGCTGCCACCAGCTGCAAAACCAGCTGCTGTGTTCCAGCCTCAAGGTGGCTGTATCTCTGCATGCAGGCAGAGTTCAAAATGGGGAGAGGCCTGACATAGATTATCCTGCTCAGAAAGCCATGTGGGAGCACTGTGGAATGAAGGAAATCCCATATTCTAATGTGTATTACTGGACAGGAAATTAATCATCTTGGTCATCAAAGAAATGACATTGCTAGATTGCAATGCTAAACGATAGTTTTCCAGCATTCCCATCAGAGCCTGAGCAAATTACCTGCATCCTGGATCTGACTTAAAGGAGAGCAAGACAAAGTACAGGCAAAGTACAGAATTCAGTATAATGCACAGAGTGACAATGCAGAGTTCAAGCTGGAACAAAGATACTGGATCTGCCTATCTCAACATACCTGAGATCTGCTGCAGGGACGTGGGACTGGATGAAGCGCGTCAGTGTGTCTTGAATGATTCTTTCAAGCTCCATGTCTCTTTAAACCTTTTTCTTTAAAAAAAAAGAAGGAAAAAGAAAACTCCATGTAATTTCAATAAAATCAAAATGCAGGTATAGTATAGGTAAGTGTGCTCTTCCCATGAGAACTATTCACAAACTCCTCCAATGTCTTGTCATCTCCGGGTAACAGCGGGCAAAGATATCCATAAAAAGCTGCAGTATGAGGATCCACTGGAAAAGGGAGCCCAATATCTTGGGCCCTTCCTGACTCTGTTCATGCTGTCAGTATGCAGCTGTACCGTACATTTAAAATGTCCCCTCTCAGAAGCAAAGCTGTAAATTCAGATGTGTCCAGCTGCAGGACTGCAGGGACACCTTCTGAGCTGGAAGACTGTGCTGTCCAGTGAGGAAGAAATGGGTAGTGGGCTTGTACACTCAGTGCAGAAAGGGGTGGACCTTCCAGCTAAGAGCATATGCAGTGATGCTTGGACTCGACTCAGGAATGAGTGGGAGGAAGGGTAATGTCTCCTAAAGAAAGGACATCCTAGAGCATATTTTACAGGGACATACCAAGCAGGGCACAGACAAGTAGTCTGCCAGCCAAAATATCAAAGGTCTCCAGGTCAGGCATGGGCTGCCAGTGGAATCCTGCCCAAACAGCAGCCTGTTGTTGTGCTCAGTAAAGGAGCCATTCTACAGTTGATACAGCTGCAACAAGGGGCACTTGATAATCCAAAACTCAGGGGAGTCCTAAGAATCACAGAGCTCCTACAGAAGCAGTGGCAGAAAGGGGCTACCCACAGCCCTGCTTCAGCTATCGGTACTGAGCCTGGACTGAATGGAGTGGAAAAAAAGCTGTTTCTTAACCATTCCTTCCCCTTGGGGTCTACAGAGCTGCTGGGTGGACAAATTTGTGGTATAAGCACCAAGTTCTTCCCAGGAAGGAAACCAACCTTGCATTCAGAGAAATTGGTATCGTCATTGGCCAGAGAGGTTCCAAGGGTCATCGTGCTCCCATCAGTGCAGCTCTCTCATTTCAACTACACTAGGACCTGACCAGGCCTGTTTGACACAGAACTCATGGACCACTCATATAGGTTGCTGACAGACAATTCTGATTTCCCATGGGAATCAGAAAGGTTTGGTATTTCCCTAGATTAGCTTCCCTAGATGAGCAGCTAGCAGGATATAAACAAAACCACTGCATGACACAGCCAAGTTTAGAATTACAGAACTTGGGACATCAAAACGCCTTATGTATTATACCTTCAAATGCTACACTTTTTCTAGTGATGACCTACAATAGTTAAGGGGAGATTCACTAGAAGAGCTTATGCTATGTGCTCAGTTTTGTGTGAGAGTGATTTACAATGCACAAAATTATCTACAACCCAGAGGCAGGAGAAATCACTCTCCTGAGAGCTCAATTTTCCTGAAAAGGTGTTACCTGGCTTCTAAACTCCCAGTCATAATTGCAACGTGGATTTTAAGATCACTTCACTAGTTGTCACTGGTTCAAATAGATCTGTGAAAGTCTTTCTGCATTTCCTGTTGTTGCAATGTGGGTTCTGTGTAACATGTTGCACAGGATTTATTTTTAAAAGCATATGATGAAATGATACTCCTATTGCTCTGCTCACAGCTACAGCCTCACAGTTTTGCACTGTCAGAACACAAGACCTTCAGCTCTTGGAAATCCTCATAACTTTTCTGACAAACCCTGGTCTTTGAACACTGGGGTTTATTATTAAAGAGTGAGAAGTGGAGCACTGTATGTCATCTCATTAAGGCAGGCTTAGTTTAAAATACCAGGAGTGCTTACTTGATCCACATAACATCACATGGCACATGTATTTCCTCACCTCAGGCAGAGAAAAGTGGTATCAGTTCTCAAACTGTGAATGTGAAAATTATTCATTTGCTGTATTAGATACTTTGGCCAGCATCTCAACAGGGTGTCCCACCTTACTGTCAGTGTTGAGAACCCAGCAATCTCAGCAATCTCCATCCCCTTGCATTCTCCTTCCCAACGCATTAATGTCAAATTTAGTTTGTTGGTTTCGTTGGGTTTTTTTTGTAAAACAAATATAGAAATAATATCCCTCTAAAAGTACCATTGTCCTTGTCGTGTATGAAATAGCTACTTATGCTATATTGAATAAAAGTTGGTATGAATCTCTCTTCCTCAAAAAAAAAAAAAAAGGGGGCGAGAATCTGAACTGTTTGCATACAACTAGATTGTTTTGGAAGGCTCTTTCAACTCCAACTTCAGTAATCATTCTCAAATGGTCAATGTGATGGAATGGGAATGACTGTGAGCCTTGGACTTTTTATTAACAAGATAGATCTGAGCAATTTAGAAAATATTTCTGAGCTAAGGAACTGCCATTTGGATGTATATCAACTTTTATGGGATCATAAATTTGACTAGAGGTTTCTGCAAGTGGAGGAGGTGGGTGTTGTATCCTTGGATGTTTCTCAGAACAGGTTAGAGAAAGTTTAGGTAAATCTGATCTGGCTGAGGGATTGATTAAAGGTTCATTTAGCTCAAGTGTCAGTGATTATTTTTATGTGAGTGAGTAATGGGACAGGGATGGTTCACTGAGCCCTCTCTGAAATTTTTTTCTGAAAAAGCAAAGAGTATGTCTTATGCTGCTCGGTGTGTCTGCGCTTGGGAAGTGCATTTATCTGGGATATAAGGCCCTCTCAGTGCAGCCTGTGACATACAGGCTCAGAGGAAACTTCTCAAAAGACATATATGCAGGGCAAAGAGTGAGCTGTGGCTATACTCCACTGAACTACTTTGGTGGCTTAAAAGAAAACTTTCCAAGCTAAGAGACACTTCACAGACAATTTCAGTGCTTCTATTTTTTGTTTTTCTTACTAAGGAAGTCCCTGAAAGGGCTTTCACAGTGTGGTTGCTATGGAAAAGCAGGCTGAGGTCACTGTGTGTGTTAACACAATTAACTGCTTAATGCTCTAAAATTGAAATAAGACTTGTTTATAGCTTAGCCCCAGTAAATTACAGTAATAGAAGATAGTAATGCCAGTAGCCAGACTCTGCCCTCCCCTCTAGATCTACACTGGAAAGCTGCACTTGGGTACTCTCCTGACACAGGGCCCTTACCAGAGCAGATGTGTCACCTGTGCGAGGTCTTCGGCTCACGGCCAGTGCTTATGAAGTCACTTCAGTGCCTGCAGAGGAGTCGACAGTCCATCCTATGACTGCCAGGCCCAAGCAAGGAATGAGGGAGCCCCTTTATGGGAAAGGAAAGCTGCATTAGCTGAAGCAGGAGCACAAGAGAATCATTCTGTATACTGATGTCTTTATGCTTTATGTTCCTTGTGACCATTTCCCCTAATGCAGATGATACAGCCTTATTCTTTGGAATAAAATGTACTTTGTGAAAGGATAGCATGGTTGTGAGAACAGTGTACCTGCCAACGCTCAAATTCACTGTGATGTCGTGATGTTTTTCAACATCCACAGTACATGTAGCAAAGTCAGCAGCGGTCCCTGCACATCACCAACGTATTCCAAAAGCACTGGTGGCCTCATCGCCATGGCCAAGCAGAAGTTGTTTCTCGAGGCTTTAAGGAGACCGGCGGGCGAGCGCTGTGTGTCCCTGCTGCGCAGGTCGCCAGGGCCGGAGCTCCACGGGGGAGCGGCAACACCGGCTGGGCAGCCCCGGGGCGGCTTTCACTGCTCTCGGGCTGCTCCCCGCCATCCCGCTCTGCGGGCCAGGCTTCCCTCGCCGGGGCTCGACAGCGAGGCCGCAGAGAGCCCGAAACACTCGGGGCACGGGCCGGATCCCCCCCGCCGTGCCGCCCGCACCGCGGGTCGATCCCCGCACCGCAGAGGCTGCGCGTTACCCTGCCCGGCCCCTTGGCCCGTCTCCCGCCCCCCGCGCTGCGGACCCCGGAGGAGAGCCCCACTCCCGGTTTCCCCCGGCTCCCCGGCGCTGTGTCCCTTGTCCCGTATCCCGTGCCCCCATCGCGTGTCCCGCGTCCCCGCGGGCGGGGCGGTAACGGGCGCGCGCCGCCGCCGGCGGGGGGGGTTAGCGGTCACCTGATCGCCCGCGCGCCCCCGCCGCGCCGTCCTCCCTCCGCGCGGGGCCCGCGCAGCGCGCTCGAACGCGTCACGTGGCCGCGCCCGCCGCCAGCCGCCGGGGTGCGCGCGGCAGGGCAAGGCCGGCAGGGCAGGGCAGGGCAGGGCAGGGCGGCTGCGCGCTGCCGCTCCCCGCGCCGCCATCTTCCGTGTGGGCAGCAGCCCGGGCAGGCGCGGCGCGGGGCGGGGCTGCAGCGTCTGGGGAGGGCTGGGGACGCGGTGGTGCTTGGTGGAGTCACCCCGGGGGAGGCTCCGCGGAACTTTCATCTCTGCCGAGTGCGAGAGATGCGTTCCCTGATGAAAGTAGCGCGCTTTCAAGTGTTTGGGCCAAGCTGCCCTGCTCTTTGGGCCGCCCGCGTGCAGTCCCCTGGCGAAAGAGCCACTCCGCTACACGCAGGCTCGACAAGGTGCTCTGTAATCCTTCATTCTGCCAGTTTGGAGGGTTGCTATGTGTCTAGGGCAGCCTCAGGCCGTTCAAGAATCCCAGAATCAGCTGGGTTGGAAAAGACCTCTGAGATCACCGAGTCCAACATGTGACCGAGCACCAACCTGAGAAGGCAGCGGAGCGGGATGGGGGGCAGGAGCAGAGCGGGATGCGGGGCAGGAGCAGAGCGGGATGGGGGGCAGGAGCAGAGCGGGATGCGGGGCAGGAGCAGAGCGGGATGGGGGGGCAGGAGCAGAGCGGGATGGGGG